>NC_031679.1:637864-1009582 GCF_000149555.1 Fusarium verticillioides 7600 | reverse complement strand
CTTATTTTGCAGACGACCAAATTCAAGATAACTGTGTGCATTTTTGGCTGCGCCGTCATCGTAGACCGCCGCAAGGGTAGATATCGCGGACGCGACCGACTCTATCATTGCTCAACCCTCCTCGCCTCAACCGCTGCATGCCGAGTTCAAGTTCCATCAACCGCAGCTCTTTGTTGGTCGATTAGCTAGTGACGTCCCTTCCACCAAATCGCCAGTTTACTTGGATGCGCCACGGAGCAAGGGAAGACGGCAACGATCTAGAAGGCGCAGGGATAAGGGGCGGCCTGATTTCCGCACCATGCCAAACTACAATGACGACCCAATCGAGGAGGATTAACTTTAGGGATTCGGAGATAGGATAATTAACGGAAAGTTAGCTGGAACCCTCAAATCAGCCACTTTCTCCAAAATCAGATCTATGTTTTTCGAAAGATGTATGTAAACAAACCAAATCGACAAGACTCGCCCACTTCCCCCAATGATACTTCTTCCTGCGTTTTAAGCTGATTTGAAACCTTGTTCATCGGACCGGGTAAAACAGTTGCAACCTTGAAGACTCAGGGCATTCTAGCGCATCAATACCAAGTGAGTCAGAGGACATCCAAGGACTCCAGACGAGAAAAGCCGCAAACTACGTATGTGGTCACGAGTTGGAAATATAGTGCGCCATATGGCGCAATGTTACCTGGGGAAGACATCCGGCTGTTGTGGAAGCCATCCACTACATTTGAGCTATAGCGGGGAACACGGTACAACATCCAGGTACCTTGGACAGGGGCCCTTTAGGATGGATCAGCCTTCAGATTGCAACTCGTCTCTCGTCACACATGCTCAAGCCAGGGGGTTACCACATTAGATGTGTGTCACATTGAAGGGTAAAGAGATAACAACCATTCAAACATTTCCGAGGTAGGACACTGTAGGTATCATGGGACCATATGTACATGTAAGATACAACAAGGGTGTATACAGAAAAAGAGATCCTCTAAATGCGCCAGAAACCAAGACTGTACAGAACGAACAAAACTCCCACCGTCTATGTAAATAACACCAGCCTCTAATAAATAGGATCGACCTCATATATCATCATAAACGTCACTGCGTGATCATCCGCCCAATAACCAAGACGTCTTATCTCGGTGCCTTGAGTTGGTCCTGGATCCCAGTAAGACCCCAGAAACCTTAGCCAAGAAAGGAAACTCGAAAGAAGGAATGGAAGCATGACAGAAGCATCGTGCATGACACCCACAGCCACGCTGAAATAATCCCCGCAAACAGCCCCGCTTCTAGAACAATTCTCTCAAGTCAGCCTCAGCGTGATGCAACCCCCCAGTGGGGATAAGATCTGCGGCGCAAAGGCGTTTTTTCTGATCTTGAGGACGTCTTAGACAGTGTGAGTGTGGATGGCAGGAATGAGGAAGGGAAAAGGCCAAGGCTGAGAAAGCCTGGCATCAAGGACTGTTGCAGAAAATGGTTTCCTCCCTGCATGTCTTTGAAAAAAAAAAAAAAGATGCCTTGCGTAGGTTGATTTGCTGTCCTTGATGTAACAATATGTATACAAGAGCAGCTGGCTGCTCAACTGGGCCGATGGCGAGATGGTGCCGAGTGTCGGTGAGCTGGTCAAAGCAATAATGCACAGCTGGCGATCAGTAATATGCCAATGGTTTGTCTGTGTGAGCTTGGCCATAGAAGAAGCCCCGAGTAAAACAGAAGTGTAGTTTCAAGCCATCGGGTGCGATACTTGGTGCGTCGTGGTAGGCTGATTGTATGGGCAAGGCTGTATCTCTGCTCACACACCTCAAGATCGACTGCGGCGCTTCTCTTTGCGCTTAGACTCGCACGATGTCTTACACCCGGGGCATTCGTACCCGTGCTTTGAGATGTTGACTCTGACAAGGCATCGGGGGCAGCGCCACCAAGTAGAAGGAGTGTAGCGACCTTCGAGCCACTCTTCGTTGACAGTGGCGCCTCGCTTCATGATGTCTTCACAGTGGTACTCGCGGAGATGGTCTCGGAAGTGGTCGCGGCGGTGGAAGGGCTCACGAAAGCGAGTGCATCGAGGGTAGTCACATAGATAGACATCCTTGCTCGATTCGGGAGCATGCGTGTTCTTGTAGTGACGAATGAGGTCGGCAGTACGCTTGAAAGGGCGAGCAGTACAACCAGGGTGAAGGCAAGATACTGGCCAGTCATTTCCACTTGAGAAACACAAGAGTTAGCAATGCACTATCTTACAATAGGAACTGGACTTACGATTCGCCCCGTGGCACAGAAGATTCTCCAGCCCTTGTCTGACCAGAGGTGTAGTGCTGTTGATAGCTATGGCTTTGCTGATAAACAGCATCGTCCATAGTTGGTGAGCCATGCAGAGTGTAGTAGCTATCTGTAGGTGACTCGGGGCCCCTGGTCGAAGCCTGGGAGTTACTGCCAGAACTACCATATCTGACCAAAGGCTGTGACTGATAATAGTCGAAGGAGTATCCAGTTGGTGACGAGGCCTGGTCATGTGGTGACGAGGCATCATACCAGCCGTTGTTCCAGTAGTTGGATCCCATTGTGTATAATGAAGACTTGTCTCGTTGGTAGTGGAAACTTGAGCAAAGAAGCTGATATAGTGTAAGTCGATCAGGGAGAAGGTAGCAAGCACGGGTGTTTAAGAGGACGAGCCGAGGGCTTGTAAATAAGGTTAGAGAGGGAAGTAGATGATGTAAAGATAGAACAAGTGTAGGCCGCAACCAAAGTAATATCTTGATGGCGGTCCTGGAAGGGAAGAGAAGAAGTTTGGTGCATGAGACTTGATGTAATGAAAATGGTTTAACAATCGAAGCAATGGAAGGGACCAGAGAGGTGGTTATATGCTTGAGAAAGTAAAGAGTGAAGGGGGGAGACAACTAGTGCAGTCCGGGATGATATTGGCCAAGGTGAGGCTCAAATCGCACATTGATTAGTGAGGCGAAGGTAGGAGTCATCTGTGTAATACACAAAGCTAAAGGGCAATATGGACTTGAAACTGTAAGAGACGCCGATTTCCAGAA
Organism: Fusarium verticillioides 7600; assembly: GCF_000149555.1. Classification (NCBI taxonomy): domain Eukaryota; kingdom Fungi; phylum Ascomycota; class Sordariomycetes; order Hypocreales; family Nectriaceae; genus Fusarium; species Fusarium verticillioides. The sequence goes on along the minus strand of NC_031679.1, from coordinate 1,006,547 downwards.
ACAGCCGCGGTCGGAATTGGAAGAGAGTGCCAGCTTGTACTGCTAGAGCTCCAGAGTAGTGTTCAAGGATCAATGGCATGGCCAGGGTAGCTGTCGGGGAACACAGCAGACTCCACCCGGGCCAACCTTCGAACAGATAGAAACATAGTTAGGTAACTTGATAGAAGGACAGCCATGATAACCAGTTCTAAGACCGATGACTGGAGAAAGGTAGGGGTGGCAGTACACAGGGCAGGCATGGGTCTCAGGCGAAGCAGCATCTGGCGCAAGCTGGCTCGTGATGCGTGAATCGACACTTGTCGTTTGGGTGGGAGACTAGGGTAAAGTCAAGCTGTATGCAGATAACAACAACAAGCATGGAGAAGCGAGTCAAGACTGGAGACACCCTATCAAGTGTGGTGTGCTCCTGGCCGGTGTCCCAAGGGGGAAAGGGGACTTAGATGGCGATGCAACAGTAGCAAATGTAGGGAGCTAAGATAGCTCACTCTGAGGTCAGCTAGAGGTCCCTCAGGAACAGCAATAGTTGGCTTGCATAAAAAGCTACGAGGTGGTGGTGCCCTATAGAACACCGGCTCAACCGGAATCTGCGAATGTCGCAGTAGCATGGAGGTACAAGCCCGGGACAAATCCAATGGAAGGTGTGTAATGTGTGCATTTGTCGGTCCAGGATATGTATCCATAAGCCGTGGAACGAAGCTTTCAGTCTGCAAGCTTCAGATTGGAAACTAACCAGAAAGCCAGCCTTGACTACTTCTGTGAAACTAGGAAACTGGCCGAGTGCCTGTTTCGGTAAGAGAGAGAACGATGAGTCTACGTGGTTGCGCCCAGCAATTGTCAGCTAAAAGTGCTCAAGGGAGCAAGAAAACTTCAGACGCGTAGCCAGGGCGCAAAAATAAACCAGTCTAAAGGCTTGCTCAGAAATACTAAGCTTGTCGAAGTCTTTTCAGCGCTTAGAAAAGGGGACCTAGGTTTTCTTGCCTCCCTTGGGTGACCGCACTTGGTTCTGGGTGGGCAAGTTCTAACAGGGCGTGGCGATGCTCTGGGGCTGAAGATCATGGAACAAATGATTCTGGCACGGGCTGGCGGCAGTGGGTGCGGGAATGATTTGACATGATGCGCATCCTTAACAACGAGCTGTGCTTGACGACAGATAACCGAGAAACCGCACAAAGACAGGACTAGGATAGGGGCTGTGCCAGGCCAGCTCAGCAGATTTCGGTCACTACCAGAGGAAAAGTTGGCTTGGCCAGTGCGCTTTTGCGTGCATGTGCCGCTGGAAGCTCACTTCAAGGGTCGTCGACAACAGCGGAACGGGACAAATTTGGTGCTCGGTAACGGGAGGATTGAGTGAGGTATTCGATCGACGCGGTAAGGAATTCGTCCATACCGTTTCATCGGTAATCGGTCAATGATATTGGGTTGAAAGTTGGATGGAACAAAGGTCTTCAGGACTCTTGACGAGGCAGAATCCAATGCAATATGCGATGGGCTTTCACCACCCAAGGTAAAGGGAGATACCTAGGTACCACCTTACACCAGAAAGCCACTGTAGACCTGGAGTGGAGGTAGAATTCCATCCCAGTGGAGGGCAGCGGGCAGTACCTGCCTCCAGCTGTCACATCCATCGCTCGCACTCCTTACCCCTCCTGCTCCTGCCTTGTCGATGGCCCCTGCTACGGTAGTGGAAACCCCCAGCCCAGTGGAGGGTTGCTTGCTCCTTCTAAACGTCGGCCTTGTATTGGTCAAAGTGCCATCTGCCATCCTGACTTTGCCTTTCTTATCCATATGTACCTAAAATCATCAAACATGCACTTTTATGCGGTGGCCTAAATCTAATGCTTCGCATTAGCACCAAGACAACCGCTGGGTATGGGTAATAGCCTGTCGATCTCGGCGGCGCAAGCATCAAACAACTTCTCGATGCTCACGAGCACAAGCACAAGCACGAGCACGAGCCTCAACGTTATGGAGAAGTCAACAGTTGCACCAATAACGCAGCGACCCCTTTGCCATGTGTCGATCAATTAACTCAATCAACAACGATATTTTGCTGCCTAGGCTCGGACCAGCTAAGGCATTCTGATTTTTGATCATGGCACCTGTGAGCCAGTCCCAGTGCTCAATTGGCAACATGGGGCAAACTGCCAACAACAGTAACCTTCGAGGTCTCCAGCAGAACAGAGCACAGACAAAAATAAACCCAGCATCGCCGTTCTAGCATTTGCCACACATCTTTCTGAACTCACTTATCTGCTTGCGATACAAGGTTGGTGGTGGTCTGGGTTGTGTAATTCGCTGCGTCTACCAGAGTCTGGCGTATCATGGCCAATCTGACATGTCTTAACAATTGACAAGGCGGTTCGATAGAACACCCAAAGTGATCAGCACAAACAGCAAGCGCCTGAACGAAAACCACCCTGGACGCCCTAAAAGGCCTTGTCTCTCCTGAAGTCCTACCGGATCCCTACCCGGAATCTGCAAGACAACGCTGGGGAAATCCCCGAGATACAAGTGTTAAACTTACGAATGTATCGTACCTGGCGAGTCAACATACCGAATAGTGTAGTTGAGCCCTCATGGAAAAGCTCAAGGAGTCTTAATAGTGAGGCTGACTGGAGTAGCAAGTGTCAAATGCAAGAGGAGCAGTTGAAAATGATTCGCCCGCTATGAGATCATGATCGTTTTTGAAAAGGTCACTAGACTCACTAGGACCCTTTCCCTATCCGTGACAAGCTCGCCGGGAAGCCAATCCATGCCACCCGAGCCACGGAATTGACACTCGCTTGCCAGGGATCTCGTATCCGAAGCTTTGCGAAGTACTGTAAGTTGACAAGCATGGAAGCATTCTAGAAACCTTCCTGTTGTATCCTACATTGGTTTCGTTTCAAATCCCAGTCGACTTGTACGGTGACGCCGACGCAGTTGGGGGCCACAATCTTGTTACCCAAATGGCCACCCTTAACTTTGAGTCTTTGACGATATAGCAACAAGCGCAGAGCTGTGCCGCAAGCTTGTCATTCGAAAGAGGGTATACCTCACCGACAAGAGGGCTGAATGGCGGACGCTGCTGAAAATCGCTTCGGCAGAGTCTGATAGGCATAATGACGATGGTACAGAAAAGGCGCCCGCGTCACAGGCGACAAGGCAATCATTCCGCCAGCCCTGAACAACTGACGACGCAATTTAGGCAACCTTGTCGTTGAGGAAGTGTGTCATCAATGATCAAGTCATACACATGTCAGCTCAGGTTTGACAATCCAAAGGAATTGCTAAGAGGAGAAACGAAACTGCAACTGTGTCGCCTGGGGCGGCAAGGGTCCTCATCTTGTGCTTGTCCACTCGAGTATTTTCCCATATCCGAAAGCCACGTTGTCTGCGATGACTTGAAATGTGCTACAGGTGTAGCATCACCTCGATGGCGGTTATGCGACCAGCCCACGCCGGTTGTGTATAAATCGTTGAGACAACAAGAAGAGGAAACTTGATGAACCCAAAGAGTGTCTCACCGTCTTCCTATGGAGACCGGGTCTATCTACATTCAAGTAGTCGCGAAATCCAATACTCTTAACTCATTCCTCGGCTTTTGGGCAGCAATGTAGTAGCCCTCAGATATTGGGTTGTTCACCCAACTTGACCTCAAATTTCACTAGTCTGAACGCTTCACCTTTGCTACAGCTCAGGACGTGCCACGTCGATGCAGGCACCGTGCGGTCAGTCACGGAGGAATGGAACACCTCACATCACTGTACGTCACTAAGAGAGCCTTGCCCTAACGTCTACCGAGTCCGAGGCTGCGCTGGCTGAAAGAGAGGCTGTCGAGCTGCAGAGGGTCTAGACCATCCAAGGAACCAGTTCCTCTCGGGAAGACATTGATCACGGATATAACGAGGCAAACGAGCCACACACATTTGACCATACACCTCGGCAGAATAGTAGTTCAGGGCGACAGCCCTGCACTCGAAAGGTTCGTATTCATATCTCAAACAATGAGGTTGATAACGCCCCGCATAGCATGTTGCATATTTACCTGCGCCAGAAAGCACATCAAAAGCTGACGATGAAAGCAAGATGAGGTTGCCGCCTAAGTCCTTTCTTACTCTCTCTGTGCTCTTAATACGCCCTCTCCAGGAGTTCACAAAACCAAGGTGCGTCCAACCAAAACCGATAGCTCCGTCCCATATTTCTCATACACGGCCAATGGACTTAAATCTCCATTGAAGAAGCACCCTCGATTAGACCTCATCTTCAAGGAACTTGTAGACAAACTTGAAGTCAGCCTTGCGTCGATTCATCCTGCGCATTTATGTCAGCACGCCTCCATTTGGCATTTCGCCAGTTCACTTACCATGTGCTCTCATAGTCGAAAAATCGATATGTGCCTTGCTCAAAGTCTTCGGTGATGTTCTTAGGCTCCTCATGTCTTTGAAACCAAGTCTGATACTGCTTATGGAATCGCCAACTTTGATCTTTCAGAGCCTTAGCTGCCATGTACTGTTGGGCAGTACCCTGCTTATAGTAGAATACATAAAACAGAGTATCAGGGTCCATACGGGAGTACAACCGCGGGTCATCGAAGATAGCAAGTGGCTCGCGGGGAAATCCTGACCCTGTTGGGGGTACCGGTTGGTCGGGTCGGTATGATCGTGGAACATCGGCATCCACAATATCGGGGCAGCTGGCCTGGCTGGCAGTCATCATGCGCAGAGCTGATGGCGCAGATGGGGGATACGGCCGCTTTCTCGACGTCTCATATGTGTCAACGAGATCTTGTAACGATGCTGGTAAGTGGTAGATGCATTCTTCCTCTTCCTCGGTCTGCTTGACACCATTGGCTGTACCATTTGTCCTTGGAGCTACATCAAGGTCAGTTATTCGAGCCATACCAAACTGTCTCACACACGTACCCTTTGAAGATGGAGCGGCCTCGGGGGCTGCTGCTTGTTTGCCAGCAGCCTTTGATCGCTTGGACTGTTTCGTGGTGACAGGTACAGGGGCTGGCGCAGATACAGGTTCTGGCTCGGCAGGAGCAGGAGCTGGCGTGGGCTGCTTTGACTCTGGTTGTTGAGACGCGGGCTGGGCAGAGGATGTAGCAGGAGAGTTGGTCGCGCTGCTTCGGGCTTGCGGCAATGGGGATATGCTTGATGATGCGGCACCAGGGGGCGGAGGCAGCGGAGAGATACCAACGTTGTTCTTATCGCTCGCGGCGGCGGCAGCGGCAGCTGAAGCGTACTTGAGTCCTTCTCCGGCGGGCCTTGTAGGTACTGATGCTGGCTTCATAGCCGGCGTACCGGAATTGCTATTGCTGATAGTCGGTAACGGAGCATGGAGCGTCGCGAGTGCAGGTAAAGGGGACTTTGTCTGAGAAGATGTCCTCCGTACTGGGTCAGCCTCCTTCTGCGCCTTTCTCGTCAGTGTCTTTGGCAAGTCATTGTCGGTCGTAAGGTCCTCTTGCACAGATTGCGCATCCAGAGAAGAGTTCTTCTCGTTGTCCGCGGCCATGCCATAGGTACCTTCCTCGTCCTCGAGGTCGAGCTCCTCATACATCTCCTCATCCTCCATAAAGTCTTCGTTCATGCCATCCGACACATAATATCGAATGCTCTCTTCTAGGTCGGTCACTTGCTCGGGTTCAACTCCGCCGTTCTCCAAGGATCTCCTGATAAGTTCCAGCTTCCCCTGGTGCCACTTATGTCGTTCGATAATGCGTTCGATTTCGGCGATGCGTTCGGCCTTGGTGTTGTTGTTTTTGCCCTTCTTCATGGTCGCTTGTATCGACTCGCCCTCTGCCTCGAGTGTCTCGATTTGCTGTTCCAGCTCGTCGACCATGCCACTTAAGAATTCGCTGGCCTCAACCTTTGCCTGCTCCTTGGGATCGAGCTTGGCGGCAGCTGATAGACCTTCTTTGGAGTATGCTTTCGTCTTCATGGCCTTCTCCACGGCCTTGAACTTTTCCATTTGCTAAAAACCGGATACAACCGTCAATAAAAATACTGGATGGCATTCCGTTGTCAGTGGCGGGGACCAACCGTCTCGATCAGCTTGCGATGCTCCAGCAAGGGAGCCTTGTCCTTGATGTCGTTGCTGGCGGCCCATGTTTTGATTTGATCCCTCAGTCGCTGGAGCTTCTTGATCTCGCGTTTCAGGTTATCTTCTAGCTTGTCCTTCTGGGCAGGATTACTCGATTGTTCGATCTTTTCGTAAATAGCTTCGAATTCAGCCACACCCTCGGAGACCTTTTTGAAGCACTTGTCGACCTCTTGGGCCAGTTTCCTCGCCGCCATTATGAGTAAAAAAATGCGGCCACTCGGGCGCAGCGTCTAGTCGCTCGTATAGATCTTGTCGCCCGACTGTTGTCGATTCGGGTTGTTGTGCGTCTCTGCCAGCACCGTTCGGGAAGATGTGGCAGCGCAGGGAAGGGTTATTATGATATAACGGCGCGTCGCGGGGGGCGATCCAATAGTCGTCGTTAATGATAATAGGGTGATAATACAGTGTCCGTCGTCCTGAGCATCAATGCCGGGAGCCGATGGTAGATGAGATGTGGTTGTTGGAGAGAGTGAGGCTGGCCAGGACTGATTTGGTGGTTAGTTAAGGTTAGTTCAAGGTGGGAGGTGCAGCCATCCAATGAGGCTAAAGAACCGCGATGTCGTGATTGGCTGAGGGGCCGCGATTCACTGGGGCGAGGCGCGGTTAGCTGCTGAAACGTGTTGCAGTGGAAATTGAGGGTTGAACAAGCATTTACAGGCCTGAAAAGGCTGTAATAGTGGAATATGGTTAGTCAATCTGTAAGCATGACATGTGTGTGTAATATTGAATTGGCAAGCCAAACAGTGGGTGTAAACACTGGCCAATATTGCAATATGCACTCAATGACGTGGTTTTTTCGCTAAGCGTCTACCTTAGTACTACTGAGATACCTTGCTGGCAATTACCTAAGTGCCCTCCACTGCCTGCCTCAGTGCTTTGCGTAAGCTAACTAGAGCTGCCAGTTTGAAACTCAATCGCCAACTGATGTCTCCTATCAGATTATGAATATTGAAAACTATGGCGAAAATTCTAAACTTGGTGGCTAATATAAACCTATTGGCTTGAGATAATTCATGTTTTATCATCAAAATTAATCTTGATTGTTCTTTCTATGCTGTGATACACGGTAAATCGGGACCGATGCCGATCCGACTACGGAGTAACATCTAGATACAAAGAGCTTGACTCAAGCCAGTCAAAACAGTCTGATATCTTACTCACTTTGCATCTCTCAGTCACCAAAAGAAACTCACACATCACGAGTATGAAGGGTACGTGCAGTACAGTGTAATCATCGAGATACATACACACACACACACACACACACACACACACACACAAAAGGCAAATGAAACATAAGCTCACCAACAACTCAAATAGTCATATTGCAGCGTGTCCTGTCGGCGTCCGTCACCGTCGACAAGGAGATGATCTCTTCCATCGGCAAGGGAGTCCTGGCCTTTGCAGCCGTGGCCCCCGGGGACACGGAGAAAGAGGCTGACCTGATGGCTGCCAAGGTGCTCAGGATGAAGCTGTGGGATGACGAAGAGGGCGGCAAGGTAAGGGAGATCAAAACAAGCTGACCGGACCGTTAATTTCGGTTTGTGGTTTCAAATCTGACGGGCTTTTGTCAAAGTGGAAGAAGAGTGTCGGCGATATTGGCGGCGAGGTTCTCTGCGGTGAGTCTTCTTCGCCTCCCCGGTCGTGTGAGGGTAGCAGCAGTGGCTGAGACCTTGATACAGTGTCGCAGTTTACGCTGCTGGCTAGCACAAAGAAGGGAGCCAAGCCTGACTTTCACGGTGCTGCCAACCCGGAGGAGGCACGTCGGCTATACCACTACTTTGTGCAGAAGGTCAGGGCGGGTTACATGGAGGAGAGAGTCAAGGATGGGCAGTTCCAGGCCATGATGGAGGTTGCTCTCGTCAACGACGGGCCGGTAAGTTTTGTGAAAGATAGCCTTCTTTTCCTTGCATTGGGGGGCGTCTGTGCTAACCGTGGGGGATACATCATAGGTTACTCTGGAGTTGAAGAACGGCGCCAAGACGGAGTGAGTGGCTGCTATAGAAATGTGAAATATAGGGGGATAGGCTATTGAAGATACCTTAGACGAGACTGGACGGGTAGACAAAACAGAAAGCGAAGGGATTACATCAGTTGCATTGACGGATCTGCTAGTCTATAGGTTCGGTAATAGAGACATGTTTTGGAATCAGCCCTGGCGTCTATAACCATCATGATATGATTCTTGAAGAGTTCAGTTCAGCTTGCCTGGGCTGGCCTCAGGGGGCAAGAAAACACCAAAGCTTAATATAAGATGTCAAAATAAACTTGGTAAAGAGTCCCCTAAGCTTAGGCTAAATTTACCTAGATACTTTTATCACTTTAGGTCAAGGTCTTGAGTTTTCTTTCCTCCCCTAGGCTGGCACATCTTGAATATGTGTGTTACAGCATGCAACCTGATAGGGTCAATTGTCGACGGGACTGTATCCGAAAGTACAAATATCTTGCAGCAAACAACAGCCAACACAGCCACTTTTCATGTATTGTCAGTCTCTAATTGGATGCGTTAGCGGAAGGGCTGCATCATGTGCTGTGCAACCGAGAGTGGCTGAAGTTCCGTGTTTGTGGTTCTGAAAAGAAGCAATTCAGAGATGGTCAAAGCGACAAAAGTGTCTCTCAGCTCTCCTCTGTAGCAGACGGGACGGATCCAATATAGACAGGCCAGGGTTTGGAACGGGGGAGTTTGGTCCGGGCGATTAAATCGGATTGGCCGTTTATTTCTTGCATCGGGATATCCCCAGTAGACGCTACAATGGATGTTGTGCGTTGGTTGGTGGAGGCGGGCAATAGTTGAGTGGGATATAGGCGAGAAAAGGCGAGATTTGATCAGTAACAAGCAAGACCTGTAAGTAAGCAGTTCTATATTTTGTGTAACCGTATTTCGTCACTCATGATGATTCACTCTCGTTTCGATATTGGGCCTTGTTGACTCGGATTACAATGCAATCAATGCCCTGAAAGCGTTATTGCAAGGAGGCTTAAGCCTCTTTGACCCTTGTTCTCTCTCATAAAATATCCCCCTCTCCCGCCTTGATGAGACCATTAAGAGGGAGTTTTCTCTTTTCTCGCTTTTTAATGAGTGGAATTGGATTGCAAGAGAGAGAGAGAGAGACAGCTTGGTCGAGGTCATGCAGTTATCGTTACACAGATTGTTATGTGTCCTCTTCAATTGCAACACATTTCCAATGGCTGCATGACAGGTCATGTAATGTATCTGACCATGAACTGCAGGGCGAGGTTGAGCTTCACTACAGAAAGAAGAGTCTGTTTGGGCTTCAAAGTTCCCGGCTGAACCTGTCTCGTTTTAGTTGATGATATTTGTTGTTTTTATTAGTCTCGTTTGCTCGTCACCGGTGTAGGAAAAAGAAAAGACACCCGCATACGCAAATTGTCTTCTTGGTTATGATATTCACATCCCGTCTGTCCATCCATGCTTGGCTTAGTGCGAGGGATATCGGAGTTGGGCCTTGTCCTTGTTTGCGAGTGATTGTGATTGTGATTCATGAGACATGATCTGATGGAGTCGATTGCATGAACAATAGCCTATCTACAGGTCTTGCAGATATATATGTTTCGTGATGTTCCCGGCAATAAAGAGTTGAATTGCCCACAGCTGTCAAGTCAATTAATCACTGGACTACGGATATATACCTTACCCACTTATAAGCGGCACGATCACTTGCATCGCGACTTTTCCTCAATTGGCAGGGTAGCTCCCCTCTTCTGTCACCTTCTGTGTGCTTCTGCTCTCAACACCCAAATACTAAGATTAAACAAAACCCCCACGCTGTGATCCCCTCGTCTTACTCTTCAATCCTCTCAACCTCAATCTCAATCTCAAGCATCTCTTCTCTCTTCCCCGGCGCCTTGATTTAATTTATTTCTCTTTCCTTTCTCTCTATTCACCCAATTCCTCCTCACAAACCTATTCGCAATGGCTACCGAAGGCGACTCCCCCGCGCGACCCCGCGTCTTCTTCGATATCTCGCTCGGCGGCAAGCCCGTCGGCCGTATCACCATGGAACTCTATGCCGACCTTGTCCCCAAGACCGCTGAGAACTTCCGTGCTCTCTGCACCGGCGAGAAGGGCATCGGCAAGTCAGGAAAGCCCTTGCACTACAAGGGCTCCATCTTCCATCGCGTCATCAAGCAGTTCATGATCCAAGGTGGTGACTTTACTGCTGGCGATGGCACCGGCGGAGAGTCCATCTACGGCAACAAGTTCGACGATGAAGCTTTCCCCATGAAGCATGAGAAGCCTTTCCTGCTGTCCATGGCCAATGCTGGTCCCAGTAAGTTCCATGATGCCCCTCATTCTGGGCCATGACCATGACGCTGACGAATTACCCCGCCAGACACCAACGGCTCCCAGTTCTTCATAACCACCGTTCCTACCCCTCACCTCGACGGCAAGCACGTCGTCTTCGGCGAGGTACTTAACGGCAAGTCCGTCGTTCGACAGATCGAGAACCTTACTACCCAGTCCGGCGACCGTCCCGCAAAGGAGGCTCTCATTGCCGACTGCGGCGAGCTCAAGGGTGACGCCGCCGTCGCTGCCGACGTGAAGCAGCCCGACGCCCTTGGCGACCCATACGAGGACTTCCCCGAAGATTGCACAGACACTCTCGATGCCGTCGCCATCGTCAAGATCGCTACGGCCTGCAAGGAGTATGGCAACACTGCCTTCAAGTCAGGCAACTATTCTCTCGGCCTCGACAAGTACCAGAAGGGTCTGCGCTACCTTAACGAGGATCCTGATCTTGAGAACCAACCGCAGTCGATCAAGGATGACCTCAAGGCTCTGCGCTTCTCCCTCAACAACAACTCGGCGCTCCTGAACATCAAGCTAGAGGCTTGGGACGACGCTTCTCGCTCCGCTTCGGCTGCCCTGGACGTCGAAGGCGTTAAGGACGCCGACCGTGCAAAGGCTTTCTATCGCCGTGGCCTTGCCAACATCCGCCTCAAGGACGAGGAGGCTGCTCTGCGTGACTTGAGTGAGGCTAACACCCTTGCGCCCAACGATAGCGCCATCACCCGAGAGCTCAACGCCGTCCGAACCAAGGCTGCTGCTCGCGCTGCCAAGGAGAAGGCTGCCTACAAGAAGTTCTTCGCCTAAGCGGCTGCAGAGAAGGCATACCGCAAAATAGAGAGCGTCATTTTACTCATTGCGAGCGGGATAGAACGCCAGATGTATTTGAAAATTATAGCCATGTTTCATATGGAATGAGGGCGGAGGACATGATCAAACTTTCTGTAACATAACCCATGCGAGGAAAAAGCGGGTTACTTAGGAGTCGGCGCTGAATGAGAGATACCATCGAATTGCAAATATTGCAATACTCTATAACGAGATGACACATCATGCACATAGGCTTTGTGATTGACTTTGTACACTTGCCAGTTCCCATATTCATGCTTCGTAAGTCAGGCAAGGCGTCCACACATAGATCATATATGGTTTCAGTGAAGAGGGGATAATCGTAATTGTGATTTGAGTTTATGAGGGGAATTGAAATATCATTTGCCTTTTTTCTCCTCCATAGTTTATATATCTATCAGTCATGCCGAGCACGAAAGGCACCTTGGACTGAAGCCTTCTAACATTACAAAATAAACCCAAATAAAACAAGTAACCAAACAAATCCAGATCCATATAATACAACAAATATCGAAGCGATCCCAACCGTCTGCTATGTGAGTATGAAGAAATGGCCCGCCATATCCAAGATCTGTAGTGACAAAAGAAAGGACAAGCACAAATGAGAGGAATAAAAGAAAAATATGAAAGTGGTATTTCAAAAAAAAAAAAAAAAAAAAAAAAAAAAAAAAAAAAAAAAAAAAGTTGTATTTGGTCATTCAGTCATGAATAACTAGCTCTCCCATCTAGTCATGAAAAGGTATATAATATTTGTATATGTATATGTATAGATTGATATAAATGGCTTTTTTCTTTTCTTTACTTAGAATGCTTCGAGGAATCTTTTCCCTCAGGACTCTCACCACGGCCCACTATGCGAGTGATGCCGCTGAGGATCGTACGTCCTACACGTCCGTTCTTAGACTTGATAGTGTTGCTTGCACTGGCACTCGCACTTCCACCTGTGCTTGCATGTCGTTGCTTTCGTTGCTCCCAGCCTTCTTTGTGGTGGTGATGGTGACGGCGGCGCTCTTTGCTTCGTCTGCGGTTGCGTACTGTGTTGTCGTCGTTGACTTCGCTGCCTGAGCTACCGGGTGTGGGTTCGTAGACGTCGTTCCATGCTGTTGAGGAGCCGCCATAAGAAATAGAGAGCGATTCAATCAAGGATGCTTGTTCGATGGATTCGGCGACATCTTCTGTGGTGGCGCATGTTGCTGTTTCAATAGAACGCTCAGTCTCGACCTTAGCGAGACAAGCGTCGGCGCGTTGTTGTAGAGCGAAGCACACGTCGTTGAAAGCGAGGAGCTCTTGATCCACCTTCTCTTTCTTGTCATCAACCGGTCTAGCGTCCACCCATAGCTTGACAAGGCTTGCCAAGTTTCTCGTGTCGTCAATCAAGTATGGAAGGCTGGGGAATCCCTCCTTAGAAGTAGGACTTAGACGGCCGAGAATAGTGACCGGTGTGCTGTAACCAGCAGGAACGAAATTGGCGTTGCCATCCGCTGGGATACTGCACACTTGGTCAATATAATCACGAACAGATTGTCTCTGCACATTGAGGAATCGGTTCATCGGCTCCATCCACTCCTCTCGCTTTCCAAAGTTGGACAAGTTCGCTAGCTTTTGTAGCGCCTTGGCGATGAGTGTGAATGTTCGTTGGGCATGAGGTTCGAGGGTGGTCGCGTAGAAGGTTGAATAGCTTTGGCGATAGAATAGCTGGACAGATGAAGCGGAGGAACAGAAAGCCAGAGACTGATGTGTATGTGACAGTGCGCAAGAAGTCTCCATAGCGATCTTCAGCAACGGCTCGAATGTACTTGAGTATATGTCGTAGCTCCGGAGGGAGTCGGTTGGGTGAGTTAGCAATGCACTTCCACACTTCAGTTGTGTAGTGGATGAGCACAGTCCAATGTTGCTCGAGATCAGATTCGTGGGGGATCTTGCTGGGGTCGACTTCGCAGTCTGGGTTGATCTCATTTATCTCAAATAGCTTCTCCTGTAAGATCTCCTCCAAATACTCCTTGCCCAGGCGGCGCATATGAAATTCGAGCGACTGTGTGAGGAGAGAATTGCCTCGAAACAGCAGGTTCGCTTCTCCGGCAAGTGACTTGCTCATATCTCGTACGATGAGCTCACGATCAGTTGCAGCGTCGACAGAATCGTTGGACTTCAACCGGCTACTGAATCGATATTTCTTTATGGTGGTCTGGTTGCCAATGCCATCGATCTCATCCTCAACCAATGCCATAAGCCATTCGCTGGCGGAACCTGACACTTGGAAGATATTGAGGAATAACTCTGCCAATCGACGTAGCTGTCCCGGGAGGACCGCCGATACCTGGTTCGTCAACCCAGCCGGGAATCGGTGCAATAAGTCCGTGAGAGGTTGGTATTCCTTCGACAAAAGCACGACATGCTCATCGTGATTCACTTTGACTAGCATCTGTCCAACCGATTGGTGCTTTTCGTCAAATATCTGGAGCCATTGCTCGCTATCCTTTCCGCGGTCTAGTTGGTCGAGCGAAATGTCAACGGCACCTACCACAAACTCCTGCAGATTGCGTGTTCGAGGCAGTCCGACGGATGCTTGGAGAAGATTACTCGAGCTGTCCAGGTTCCCTTCCACTTTCTTTAAGACGATGGATAATAATGGCGTGGTTGGTGGTAAATCGGTGAACTCGCACTCCTCTCTCCAAAAGGGGTTCTTGGTGGCTGTCTTTGTTGTTGTTCGCGCCCTCACTTCGCCATCTAAGATAACTTCTGCAAGGTAGTTTCCAATCAAGGGATCGGGTTCCGTTCGTCCGGGTCGTTCTGGAATTGTCGGCTCAGTCCCTCCTCCACCGCTGGGTCTAGCCTTGATCTTTGCTTCAGTAACCCTGACGCTGATTGTCTTTTCAAGTCTGAAAACTTCGCCCTCATACTCTGATTCAATATCCTCAAGTTCTACAATTTGCGATGTGTTAGGGTCGTCAAGCCGATATATGTCGGGTACCGCAAATGCTCTTAGTAGACAAAGCCAAACTTCGAAATGAACCCGGCTGTCGAGGGCTAAGTAAACAGGTCGGAAGATAGAGAGGTGAGTAGATGTAGAAGAGTAAATTGGAAATATGGCGATGCAATATTCTTCGTCGAGTACTGTGCGGTCAAGTTGTTGAACAGCACACCGGGAAAGCTGTGAAAGGTCGATGATGGAAAGAACGGTAACATCATTCTCTGTCATGAGCTTGAACTCGCCGCTGTCCTGTAGAATGCAGGAAACTCTCCTCCAGGATGTCGTGGGTGATCGAAGGTCTCTCGTTGAGGGTCGCTTGACAATCGCCCTTGGTGAAACGGCCAAACCCTTGTCCCAGAGCATCACCTTGCCAACCTTGATGATATTCGTAGGCTTGTTCTTTTCTTGTGACCAACCATGTCTCTTCAATTCCGGCCTCATGGGCGTCACCTGGTTGGCTGGTTTCCCATTGGCAAGCTTAATACCCGTTGGACGTAATTGCTGCCAGCATAGTAAAGCTGCAAGCCACAAGTCGAACTCTTCTGTCACCAAAGGACATATTAGAATTTCCACTGGAGGCGACAGGCAAACCAGCTCCAAGCATTCCTTGGTTAGTTCGGGATAATCGACAGGGAGGACCCTGCAGCCGCGCAGATCAGAAACAAGAGGGATATGAAAGGGTCCATTCTGCCCTGAGTCAAACATGAGACAGCCCTTCTCCTCTTCAATATAAGCTACGCCACTATGCCAAGGACCGCCCGTTTCGCCTTGATATTCGATCTCGCCGCGCATTCGACCGCATAGAGTTCTCATAAGAAGGAGAACCTTGTTTGCGTCATCGGTGGCTATGGGTAATGGGAGTGAGTCGACGGTAGGTGGGGGAGAAATGAGAGGTGAGGTAGGCCTGGATGACTGTCGCTTCATAAGTCTTCTTGACTTTTTGTCTTTTGTTGGTACTAGTGATTCTCGCCCCGTTATCACAGCGTGATGTAGCGAGTCTAATGAACTGAGCTGTGGCCTTAGCTCATCTGAAGGATGTAATGACCCCGATGAGCTCACACTGCCAACCCGGTGCCGTTCTGATGTCGGCGGTGGTACGCTTCTTTGTGCCAGCATAGAGGTATCCATCGTGCGCGTCCTTGGCCGGAGGCTACCGCTCGTATGCCGTAAATGCTGTCTGGGAGGGCTAGATTCGCTGCTCTCGTACGACTCGCTGAAAACCTCATTAAAAACCATGCCTTGTCTTCTTGTAGGGCCCGGAGGTATAGTCCGGGGCGAACTCTGCTGTGAAGAAGCACCTCTCTGGGACTGTTGAGACTCAGCAGTGACACTGACAGTTGGAGGCTCGACAGGATCGGGTGTGACAGCGCGAACGGTGGAGGTGGCATTTATCAGCGTATGGCGAAAGGCTGACCGCAGGTTGGATGCGCTGGAGCGCTCCATCTTTGGGTCCCGGGGTAGGTTGAGGTCGGAGGTGGAGGCCTGGTTCCAGGATGTGGCATCACTGGAGGTGCCAGATCGTGAGTGGTCTTGTTCGTCCATGTTTGGCGGTCGTAAGCCTAAGCCATTGTGTGTCCACGTCCACATACAAGCGCCCGTTCCGCATTGAGGAGAGACAAAGCAATAGCAGTTGTGTTTTTTGTGTGAATAGGTAGGTCGGTGCTTTTGGTGGTTGATTGACTGACGGGTGGAGGTGTCGAGGGCTTTCTTTGTTGCTAGTCAAGGGAGGGGATTTTAATCGATGTGATGAGTTCGAGGGTGTTGACCTCGGTAATTAATGGCTTGAATATGGCCGTCGATTGCAGCAAGATAAGTGCGACTATCTTGGTTATCGTCAGATGCAGTATCTGATTGTTGAGATGAGGGATCTCTCGCAAATCAGTCAATGACTGGTTGCGGGGAGAGGGCTTGTTAGTCTAGAGTCTGGGCGAGAATCGCAATAGAAGCTGGGAGGGGAACACACCTAGCACACCTCTAGTCTACCTTACACAGCAGCTGTATCAGTACAAATCCACTACAAATGAATTGGATATGCACTACCTAATCGACCCGATAAAAAATGAAGAACTAGTCAAGAGTAGGAATGATCCAATAAAGGAACAAGTAGAAAATAGGTAAGATGTATGTGAATAGATGAGGATAAGTGCGGGTGCGCTCAGACAATGGATGGGGGGAATTGGAGAGAGATTAACAAGGCTAAATTCAAGTTAAACGTCGCCACACACGCAACGCACTTCAGCGACACACTCACTTTAAGTTAGTGAACGCCTCTTGTCTAGGACCTAGGTGTCTGTGTCTTCTGTAATAAACCCAGGCACCTCCACAGAGGAACCAATGACTTTGCCTGTCCTTAAGCTCAGGCTTAAGCGCAACTGGCTGGCCCTTGTATCTCCAACCACCCTTGAACGCTGTCTGTCCCAGAACTTGGCTTGACTTGACTTTGACTTGTAGGGGTCTTGAAAGGGAAGGGCTTTTGACAGGATGAAAACAGCCCGGGTCTGCCTTGCTTGGGCGATATTAGACAGGAATACGTATTCTGCAACTGCCGGAAATTTAAACCATAATATCGTGAGATAACCTCAGGGTTGTGCTCTTTTTTTTTTTTTCTTTTCTCTCCGGTTTGCATATGGCATATGGCCAGGCACATTTTGTAATCAGGTCGACTGACCTGCTTCTTCTGTCTTGGATCCGGCTTCGAGAAGCGGGGGATAGCTAGGGACGGTTTTCGCTGCCGATCACAGCGCAGAATGGAACGCCATGCAGCCTTTTCGGCTTTAGTTTTCGGGCGAGGAACCATGTCCAATCGTTTACTTGAAGAGAGATGCCGAGACAAGACGGGCCGTGACGATACCTAACAAGTACCTAAGCTATCGTACCTAATTCCGTCAAGACACTATCAAGTACCTATCTCAGCTGCTGACGAGTCTCTCTGTGACTTGTCTCAACTACGCTACGCAGACCCAGTCCTCTTCAACTTCATCTCATTCCCTTTCCTTCCAGAATCTCAGACTCAGACCCGACGCAGTGGGGGGAAAGCAGAAGCAGCAGGGTCTCCCTGACAGATGTGCCCTGCAAGTCGGATCCCACTCTAAAGACCTGGCCTTGTCCCGGGCACGCAACGCAGCACGCAACGCAACAGTGGAGGACAAGGACAAATTGTGGAGTTGGTTAATGGAAGAGAGCGGATCTTCTTTGATAGAGTTACAATGCTAAATTAGGAAGTGGCCTAATTCCTTTACCGTGATTGTATGATTACAATATCAGCGCATATGATGTATGTAGACTACGTATGAAGGTAATAGTCAACTGAGATATTACTAGTATTGAGGCCGCCTTCTAAGGTGGTGATCCAGTTCTCATTTCAGAAACGAAACCTTGCTGTCCTCAAAGCTTCTCTGTATCATGCACTGAGACTCTGTCCGACATGAGAATGGAACCATGGACCCGTCAGACTGGTTGTGAGTTGTTCACCTGATTGATAAACCAACACCAACAGCAGCACCAACAGCATCATATCTCACAGCGTCACATCAAATCCCCTGCTCCCAAGTTTCATCCCAAGTCGTCCAGCGTTTCCAGTGTTTCCATCAAATCCCGGGCTTTCACCCTGTCCCGCCGAGCCAGGATCTTCGGATGCTTTCCTCCCTCCCCAAAAGAGGACATTTTTTGGATGAGCTTTTCCAGTAAAGGTTCTTGTTGCGATTGTGCAAGTAAGCCGACCCTTACTCCGTATCCTGGCTGCAGACCCGCTAGCTAGGGACAGGCCTTCAGATGATTAATGATGGTCGATCCAATCTCAACGTTCGTTAGGTTTTCATGGAGAGAGCTGAGCTGACTGTCAATGACTCGAGTTGATGATGATTCTCGGTGACGAGATGCAGAAATGAGTGCCTCAGAGGCACGCGGGACAGGGAATCCGAGTTCCTAGCATGACAAGGCGCAAGCCATGAGACGGTCATAACATGGGAATAGTCAGAATGTCACCCGGCAAGTATCAGTTTTCGCCCGCAACGACGGGCTGATATCCCACGCATCTAAGTTAGCTTCTAGCATCAGTAAAACTCAAACTTGAGCGCCGCTAGTTCAAGAGCTCTCTCGGAACGAGCTTCCTAGCACCAGACTTGATCACATTTCCCATTAAAGACAATCTCTGAGTGGTTCAGGGTACGAGATCTGCAATCAAAAGCATGCCGGGGTTGATGACAGCCAAGAAGCAAGATCAAGCTGACAAAACCATCAGCCCAACGGGTCAAATCCAATGAGATGATGGGAATCCGTGTTCCTGGCATTATCGTAGAGAAACTAAGATTTGAGGCCTGCCCCGTCCACATGGATATCTTCTCTTGTGACCAACAGTTCTTGGCAAGGCTAACAAGGAACTCCTCAAAAGCAAATAGGGTCGTCAAAGCGTTCTCCGTGGTCTATCTCCGATATTCACGATACTAGTTACCTGTGTCCTTACTCCTCTTTTCTCCTGAAAATCTTATCCGGATAATGTCTATGGTTACGGGAATAAGTCGACGCTGAATTGCCGTTCAAACCCCTGAGCTTATGATCCAACGCCCGCTGCTGATATCAAGCATATGCAAGAAAGATGTGCATAGAATATGAGGCTGTTGGTTCCAACAACACTGGGTTTGCTGTCCCGTCCCGCTGGCGTGGGACGATCCACGTGTGGCATCTAAAAAAACTCTCATCTCCATATTCTTTGCTTTTGTTAATGCCTGAGTTCTGAGATGGATCTTACGTGTCATCGGGGAAGCCCTGTCTTTTGAGTCCGTGCTATCTGTATTGCTTCTCCATGAGTCACCAATGTTACCATGTATCTCATCCGTTGATGCAATCCTTGCTTACACGAAAGTCGCATCTTACCTCCAAAGCAATTGTTTCTTTTTTCAACATCAGTCAGGGGTCAAGACCATTGTCGACGTGTTCCAGCGTGAGAGAACCATTTTCGAAGGCCGGGGACCAATCATTCGAGAATAGCATGGTTCTCAACTTTAAAACTTGCCTGACATGTCCCCATTTGTAACCTCCTTTGACCCCAGGTAATCAAGCACAGTCCTTCTCTTGACATAACCCAAGAGTCTTTCGAAACATCAGCTCACAAAGTGCAACAATTCAGGCAACACAGGTTTCCGAATCACACCGCTTCTATTAACGAGCGTCTATTTGATGAGCCTAATTGTGTTTCCATGCATAGCCTTCTTAGGGCTTCGTCATGATATTATATCCTTGTCTCATGTGGTGCCACGCAATCGGTCCAAGTGATTTATATCAAAAAAGGAAACCTTCTTAATCCTCCAAGATATACGACTGTCAACAAGGGCATAGAATCCACATGTTGCTTCTTGAGGCCAGCAACAAGGTTACATCTCATATTCTAGAAACTTGTACCATTGCTCATGAGACGAAAGCCCCACTAACCAGACCATGCTGAAGACTACCTATGATTTCACCAAGAGAGCTACAGACTTCTTCATCATGGTCCACAACAGCTGCAGTCACCGTTTCAGAACTTCCTCATGCCAAGAAAGGTCATATTCGTGCTCATCTTGTGCAGAAAGACTTCCATTGATCGACAACAAACGCGGTATTGGTTACACATAACATGTTAACATGCCATCTCCCTTCTCTCAACGTCTGATGCTCAAACTTTTCATGGATATGACACAAAATCATGATTCACCGTGTCCCTTACCCGCAAGAAATCACCCAGGCGAAAGTAAACCGAGCAAGATGTTGAATACATAACTACCAATTTGGGCAATTTCTTTGTATTTTCTCGCGTCAGAAAAGAAGATGGAAAAAAGACCAAGAAAGCATGATATGTGCATGGTGCTTGTATCGCGCAAAGTCTCGACGCCTGGTAAAAACTCTCTCTTCCAACTCCCATTGCCAGATCCCGGTATCCTCATTCTCAATCCCTCCGAAAAAATGTCGATCCCCGTACGGTATCGAAGTCGAATAGAATAAAAAAAATAACTAAAGTCACCAAATTGTATAAAATATTGCATTTGCTTTGTGGATATCATCATTTCTCCTTCTCGAATAGCGTACTCCTGTCGTGCTGAAAATGCAATTAACGAAGGTGAGTTGCCTCAATTGGGCTTGCAGGACCGCTGCGAACATGGCTCAGATCACTGCTACCGGTTCGTCGTAGGGCCTGGCTCATTGTCTCGATGTTCAGATCACCCCCTGAAGGGTTGAGCTTGAGGTTGTTTGTGCTTGTTGGGCTACCAAGAGGTCTTCGAGTCGGACTCAACTCGATACCCTTCATGCTGCCAGGGTTGCTTGTGGGAGGGCTTGTCTCGGGTCCTTGGCTCGACACGGGTGATCGAATGGGCGAAGGCGAACGGTTGACCGCTGCTGGGAGAGACGTAAGTCCTGCGAGGTGGATGCTGTCGCGGGAGCTCGCAACACCCGAAAGAGGGTTGTGTTCAGCCTGTACAACGTCGGCAAATGAAATGAATGAGAGCCGGCGGACATCGGAAGAGTCCAGGGAACCGTAGTTGGAAGCGTTGTCGGCCGAGACAGCCTCTCGGTCAGCAAAGGAGGCGAGCTCGGCTGCCCACTCGCTGGCTCCAAGGTCGTACGAGGGGAAAACATTGCTGGTTCCTGTAACTGTCACAGCGGCGGGTTGATGCGAGCTGTGTGTAACAATCTCGACTGTATCGGGGTCAAGCTTTTCGTTCGTGATGGCCTCGGACGCATCGTCAAGGACGGGAGGAATGTAGTTTTCGGTCTGAATATGTGTAGGGATGGCGGGAGAGTTGGGCTTGAGGACAGTGCTATCCTGAACATCACGCTCAAAGATCTGTGATGTGGCTGGCGAAGAAAGTCGTGGAGAACCGGTGAAGCCGCGACCTGGAGATGAGGGAAGAGTAAAGCTCTGCTCGCTAGCAGGAGGCCATGACGGCTGTTTCGAGGACAACTTGGAAGCATCTCGAGATAGAGATGGGGTGGCAGGGTTGGAGTTCACGTTGGCAGGAGTTTGTGACTCAGAACGAGACTCCGATTGGGATTCAGACTTGGAGTTGGTTGTGTCGGGTTTAGAGTCAGACTTGGTAAGCACAGAGGATTTCTTCTTGCCGAGGCCGAACAAGCTACGCATCTTGCTCTTCCCGTCCTTCTTTATATCTTCTCTGTGATCGGCCTCGTTGCTGAAATCGCTGGCTCGGGGGGTTGAGTCACCTAACCGTTGATCACCAACAGACTCAGTGTTGGCGAAACGGTCATCGCGGGTGATGGGGGCTGCTTCGGCAAGACTCATGTTGACAGATGAGCCCAGATGTTAACCGTTGGAGGTTAAGCGTCGTCAACGGTTTTCGCTGATAAACTATATACGGGAGAACGTTTGCTGCTGCAAAAGATTGTATGGGACTGCCCAGTAAGGTCGAGTCAGTAACGAGAGTCGTGGAATGCAAGTCTAGAGCGGCAAGTGGGAGAGCAACGACAGATGACAGTCAGGCGGACGGGCAGCAGAGATATTTAAGTAGCGGGTGTGAAGTATCGGATGAGCAAGTCGGGAAAAGCAGAAAAAAACAAAATCAGATGTGATGCGACCTTGTGTAACTGAGACTTTTTGACTTTTGAGTTTGGCGTCAGTGCTGCCCTTTGGATGAGGGTGGGAGAAACATTGAATATTGGATTGGAATAGATAGCACCTCATGGAACTTACCTAGGTATATCTGCCCTGTAAAACAGTCCGTAGCTCCTGGTACAATACTGGGGACTCCGTAAACAAAGACCCGCAACGGCCAGCGCTAGCTCTTAGGGACCTGCTAATCGCGGCAATGCCGTTGTCCGCTTGACGCCGTCTCGGTCTGAGGGTCTGCGTGATGCACTTGGGTTTTTGTGGCTGATGCTCTAGAGATTGGCCGAGACAATGATTCCAAGATTTGGTCGACGAGTTGAAGAGACAGAGACAGAGAGAGTCGGAGATAGACAGATTGTGGGTGAGTTAAGTGCAATGCTCGGGGCCGGCAGGGCAGAGCGGGCTGAGACTTTGGGCGCGCTATGGCTAGGGCTGTAGCGTATTCGTAGGTGCCAAGGGAGGGAGAGAGAGAGAGAGAGAGGTTTGGAGGCGCAAGCAAGCGTAAGGTACTGACTGACTGTACTGTGCCTAGGTGCAGGTGCGTGCATGTACGAAGACGATAAACTAAAATAAGTTTATTGCTTTTGCCGGATGTCGCTCGCCTCGTTGCCCGTTGTTGGTAAATTGCAAGGATCTTTCGAGATGGATATTCTATTTATTGTCTGCCGAAATGAACAATGAAAGGGAGACAAAAGTCAGAACTCGAGAAGGGGGGAATGATGCATTAATGGATGAGACGAGCTTCAAAAGGCTAAAGAAAAAGGTATGTGAATGGAATTGATAATGACTGGGGGGGCTGACGGGCGGCGTAGGTGGCTTTACAATTCGTTTTGGAGGTCAAGTCAAGCTTCAACTTTTCCCAGAGATCAGCGCACTTTTGATCAAGGCACGGGATCAACTGAAGGCGGGATGATTGCACTATCCAGGGCATTTATGGGGCAATTTATGTGAGTCGCACAGATGAAAGCCTCCACCGTCTGCAGGGACGAGAGATTTAATTCCATGGATCCAATGTAAACGATGGGAAAGGGTTTTGAACCACGGGACCTTTGCCAGCCAATTTGGCCAACGGACGATGGACGATGAGCAAGAGAGGCATTATTAGCAAAACCTGCTAAAAACGGTAGACATCGAGATGCCATGTCGTAAAAGCGATACAAGGCCACAGACTGTGACCACGTTTTAGCATCTCGTCCTCCCAGATGCTCTTCTCTTTCTGTTGGGTCTCCATGTTGTGATCCTACGTTTGATGTTACGTCTGTCTGGTATCGTGCAGCACCAATGCATGCACTCGACATGGGACTCTCGTCAATGCAAGTCAGGCCTGTATCAAAGGGACTTTCTCCCAATAGTACCAAGGTCAGCCCTGGGCTGCCTATCTCAGATGCTGAGGGACTGATCCGATGGGTTCAAAATATCCCTTCTCACCTTGCAATGACATGATATTGCTTTCGCTCTCTCCCTCGTACGTACAGTCACAGCCTTGATAACATGTGATGCTATATCAGTCTTTGTCACTCCATTTCCCCTTCAGCCTGCATATTCTCGCTCTGCCTTGGAACAAGTCGGTTGGGTGTCCATGGTCACCAAGTTGGTCACCTCTTATCACATCCCATTACTGTCAATCACCAACCCGGCTACAGCCCCGCTACCAACATGGACCTCGTGACGACTCCTTCAGGGCACTTTCTTCATCTTGCCCTGGCGGAACAGGCTAATAAGGGATAAAGATCCGCGCGTATCTGCATCAGAGTAATGACCAACGAAGAGGGAGAGGGAAAAAGTCTGCCCTGCTTTACCCACCGTTGATTGCTTTTTTGGTCCCAAACATCAACAACACCAAAAACCCAATCTGAGATGCATCATTGGGCTTCCAATTCAGCCCCGTTTTGGCTACTCCAAGCTCTGACAGGCCCCATGTGCCGACCCTGTTGACCCCTTTTCCCCTGCTATAATTTGCCACTGATAAGGGTGACTGATTGATCTTCCACAATTTCTCCAGTTTCTCTGGAATTTTCTGTAGATCTCCATGGCCTTGGAGAAATGAAACAAGGGACTCGTCAGCATGAAGTTTCATCTCATTGCGCCGACTGCATGTAAGCGGGAGTTAATAGCCGCGAGGGGTCAATGTCGAGGGGCATTCCTCCTGGTGAAGAATCGACGTCATCAGCTTTCAAGTTTGGAGCTAAGAGGAGAGCCCAAGAAGATGATCATGGGTCGGCCCATGCCATGTGACTTTGAAGCTGGAACAAACACGTGACTCGAGTCATTAGGTAAGCGTAGCTGTGCACGGCAGAAACTTCAGATCTCCGACTTCAGGTAGTTTGCAGGGTCCAGCGGTAACCACACGATACGCCAATTACCGTGGCCAATCGCTCTCAGCCCGGTCCTCGAGGTCCATACAAAGTCAAATCACATCTCCGGTCACTTGTGCAACTGTTTTCTTGTCACGGGACCCTCGACGATAGCCCATCAAGTCACAATGGAGTTCCGAAGCCTCATTCGACCAGCCGCCAGGCTATTCAGCCCTCGTGCTGCCCTTCCTACCATTCCTTGCCGTGGCCACAAGACAACAAGCCGAACGAAACGATCTCTAAAGATTGCTCCTCACGAGTCCTTTCTCCCAGACCGAAAGGCAGCCTTCCCCGCCTCCGACTCTATCATCTACAACCCTCCTTCTTCCGAGGCCTCTCCTCTTCACACACCTTTCATCTTCCTCCCACATAGCGACCCTCGCCGTGCCGCTCTCACACGAATGCGACACACTCCCGGCTCTCCTCTAGAACCTATCGCAACCGGCAAACTTGCCCCAAAGATGGACTATCCTCGCCGCAATCCTGTATACAACCTCAAGGCTGAGGATATCAGGGAGATGAAGCGACTAAGGGCAGACGATCCCATCACATGGAGTGTGAATAAGCTGGCTGAAAAGTTTGGCTGCTCGCCTGTTTTCGTCAAGATGGCTGCTCCTGCACCCAAGTCATATCTTGAGGGTCTAAAGCGCAAGCAGGAGAGAAGGGAATCACGATGGGGTGCTATTCGAACCGCCGCAAGAGAGGACCGCAAGAGGAGGACAGACATGCTGTACCGTGGCGAGTTGTAAGGAGTTTATTCTTCGATGTGTCGTTGTGGTAGTCTATCAGACTTGTACAAACATGGAAAATCGTCTGAGTTGATGTAGGATTATGGTCATGGAGAATAAAGTGAAATGCGAATAGCATTGATTCCGGCCCAACGAGAGGGCAAAAATCTGTATAATTGCCAAATACCAAAAACCCCTCGAATACAACGGCCTCTTGTATTTTTGACCCTTGTCTCCCTATCTCGTGTATCATGAATGGCGTATGCCCGTTGAGTTTATGACATTCAATGCCCAGCAATTCTCCAATTGTGTCCCATATGTACCCCTTGTTCCCAGATAGCAAGCAATTAAAGCTAATCCAAGAGGTCGATACACCTATATACGAACATTCGTAAAACCAACCAATAAAAACTATACGAAGCAACTTTTGTTTTAATCCAACTTCATCTCAGTCGATCTAGTAGTCGACATCGATGTGCGGCGGCTTCCTCCAGCACTTGAAGACGAGGAAGACGGTGGCTCATTCAAGAGATCCTTTTCACCAGGAATCACACGGTTACACCAACCGCACCACGAACGACGTTCTCCTCTAACCTCTCGGCCGAGGATACGACTACCGCTGGTGCGCTCATCATCCCACTCAGGGACACAATGTCCAACACGCACCATGCGAACACGTTTGCGCTTCACAACACCACCAATACCCTCGATCTCATGACGAAGGTATCCAGGGCCAAGGGACGGCGATGGTGTGCGCTCATGTGTAAGACGGAGCTGGTCGATGAGTGCGTCAACCGGAGCTTGTTGCGGAGCCGGAGTCGGAGCCACATTGCCGTCCCGGGCGTCCTCGGCGTCGCAATCTACCTGATGCTCGACTTCTTTGGCGGCACAGCAATCTTCTTCGCGGCCACATACGACGCCACGAACGCCCTCGCCAATGCCTGTTCCAAGACCGCCGAGGACCTCACCGTACTGGTTTCGCCAGCGCCATATACTAAGCCCATCGGTCAGTAAGAGAGCAAGGTTACTTGAAATATTAATACACACCGCTGATAGTCATGATCTGCGGCACGAATGCTTCGCCCACATGGTTGGCATAGCCAAACGCCCTCGTCGGCGCACTTACAAACGTCTCGCGACACCAACTCAGATGACAGTGGTACATCTGAATCTACTGGCGCCTTGATAAGAGTGGCTATAGGTGCGTGAACACAAGGTTTGCAGAGTCTCCTGTGCCTCTCCTTGAGGGCGACGGAAGCTGGTGGCTTGATGGCGCAGTTCTGCAGAGTAGGTCAGTAACACGCGATTGGGCCAAAACTCGGCAGCTCGCAGGTCGCTGTACATACCCGGCATATCACATCGCCGCATCGACGGCACTTGCCAACCATATCGCGAGCGCAGTCGCCTGATTTTCCATTGTAACTGCGCCCGTCTTCCATGTAGAACCAATTACCAGCGCGAGCGCGGTAGCGAAAGGTTTCGGAGCCATCAACGGGGACTTCTTCGTTTTGGCAGTGGAGGGTAGAGTTGATCAGAGTAGTACGGTACTGAATGAGGCCATGATGAATGAGTCGACAGGTACGCGAAAGAGCATCGAGGGTATTAAGGTCGATGGAAGCTGCAATGGCTTCGACAACACTATTTGGAGGGTTAGTGGGAGTTGTCATGACATGTCGAATTCGGTATTAAACGAAGCACCAGATATCATGATGAAGGTCAACAGCTTCGACCACGAATCACTCAACGAAATTGGACAGAAAATTGATTGAGCAACGGATCGCACTCACGGATAACACTGAAAGGCGTTGGTAATAGGCGCCTGAAAGGTAGAAGAGTCCATGGTGCCTAGTGGCTCTGGGTTATACAAAGAATGAGGCCAAGGTCCATTCCGGCTGTTGGCAGACAACAACTGGAGTTTCCTAAGAAGAAGAAGATGCTGATCTTTTTGAGAAAGCTCACTCTGCTGGGGGTCGTCATGATGAAAAGGACCAGGAGGCGGAATAGGCGGCACGACCTCATGATGAGGTGCAGAAGCGGCACGAGGATCGTTGACGGTAAAGCCGCCAGGGCCCGCTCCAACATCCTCGTCCTCCTCCAAATCCACAAAACGCGCCATGGCTTGTTTTGGGGGTGTTTCTTTTGTTTCTTTTACTAGTGACTTGCGTCTTGGCACAGTAGGTACAGTGTGAGCCCACGATCCCCAGGATCTGATAAGCAGAGGGGATAGGATGGGATGGGTAGGGGGGCTCGAGTCGGTAAGAGGGGGGTCCGAGAATGATAGAACCGGATGTCGAAGGCCGGAAGAGGGCCCGGGATGCGGAACTTTGACTGATCGGGGCTAGACACGGCAGAGAAAGGTATGCAGGAAGATAGAGAGAGAGATCGAGAGTAGGTATGAAAAGAGAAGGTGATGTTTAGTTACAGAATAGGACTAATGATGTCTGCAGGGGGAATGAACTGGAACTAGAATTGGAACTGGGGCTATGATGAGTGAGAAAGAAGTGGGTTATGTTATGTTATCAATGTCACCAACGGAGGCCGGGAGTTGATGAAGCGGGGAGACGGAGCGGGACGAAAGAATCACGGAGGTAGAAAGGAAGAGTGAGTTATGATATGAGCTTAGAAGCAGCCATTGAAGCTGCAGAACAGAGTCGTTCTCAGTGGATCTGCGTAGAAAGATTGTGAGTGAGATTAGTAGATGGAGTGGAATGTGAGTGAGTGAGCAAACGAATGAGTGAGTGAATGGTGGCAGTGAGATCGATTGCATCAATGAGATTCGTCAATGATGCGTCAGTCACTTGATGCCAGCCACAGCTCGACCCAGACTCGAATCAAGTTAGATAACGACCACTAGTATATCTACGGTAAAGTCCAGGACCAATTCCTGAAGCTTGTCAGAATTGCCAAGAATAGCATAAACCCTCGAGTTCAAGAGCCCGATTCAAACCTATCATGGAAGCGAGTCTTGTCGTGTCTCGTCTGCCCCTCTTTGTTCCCGAGAGCTCAAGTGGATCTAGTGCTGTCAACTTTTTTAACATCCATGTACATTGTACAGACAATGCGTATATGGATAATCCGGCGGTGACGGCTATGTCGTGCTCGAGCTGCAATGTAATACTATTACACCGAATAAGCAAAACAGTACAAAAATACCACTCTCTCTTTGCGGGCTTGTGCAATGTCACGAGGATACCCCACGTGTTTTTTTTTTTTACCCGTCATGAGACGAGAAGAATTCACTTGTTTGCATCATGCCAATCATGCAGGGGGTTCACCGTTCAGTTCCCAACAACGCATCTCGTTACGTACAACAACGCTGTATTCTAGAAAAAAATGCCCAGGTCTAGCTTGGATTGCATCGCAATGTGCGAGCAGAAAATTGCGACACGGCTGTTTAGATCGTTCCGGTGTCGGGGCCCATGACAATCTCATCTTATCAATCTAATCTCTCTTGCAGCCTACCCCATACCATCATGACTTAGAGACCTATTAGGAATAGTTGGGCGGAGTTGTTTGACAAACAGATATTCTGAAAAACAGGGGACTAGTTCTTTTTTCGATCTGAGTTATTTCTTTTGCATTGTGCGTGTAAATGGAAGGATACGGCGTCATATACCCCAAATAAAGGAAGTGTGCCAATTTCTCTACGTGCAATTACCTTATTAGTACACCACTCTCATAGCATTGTTTTCACTCATTCAGTGTTAAAACTTCTAAACATGGAAAATGCTGTCTTTTAAATTAGCCTTAATATATGCCCCCAAAAGCAAGAGTTGGAATTTCGAATGTCCGTTGATAGGTACTCACCAAGATATCATTGTAAACCTCAACCAACAGACTGTTGGAAATGGAGTTTTGTATGATCCATCCACCAAGCAGTCCAACAGCCATGACATGACACTTTTCAAATCCGCAAACTTCTCTAAAGATAATATTTTGGAAACGAAAGATGAAGTGCCCCCCAGCGAGCAGGCTTCGGGCCATGGATGTACGAGGATCCAGAACATGTCTCAACATCTGGCGTCAGACAACGACCAGCTTATCAGAGACTATCTATCAAGCATAAAAACGGTATTTCCCAAATACCCTGAGTTTCTGAAGGTATCAAAACCGACAACGCCTTTACCAATGTTTCCATGATTCGAGGAGGATCAACCTGGGCTGCTACAACCGATGCAAATCATGTACCAGCATTTGATCAAGAAGCAATATTTCAAGTAGCTTGGGACAAACCGATGCAAAAAGAATGAGATTCGAAATCCCCTTGAATGACAATTGACGATAGAGTAAGACAATATCCCAATATTGATCTATGCGTGGGCGGACATCCTCTCAACACGATGGAGGTGGTTGAATCACGAGCACAACTATCTCAGTCTTGGCCATGCAACTTCAACCAGGGCTCCGGAGCACCTTTGAGTACTGGTTATTCTTCTAAAGAGGTTGATATTGGCGAAGTAGAAGAGGACGCTGCTCAATTGTGGGGTGCTGTTCTGTCGAATGATGGCGACTGGGACCCAACTATTCAAGGCTCGAATGGCAAGCTCATGTATCCTCTGAGGTCCATTCGAACAGTACTGAACGGATCATTCGCCATCGCTCAGATGATCATGACACGAAGCTATGGAGTAGTATGAACTCCTACATCATCTATCGCCGCCCGTGGTTACTTGTCTGACTACTGTTATCTCCACGACATTGAAGATCAGAAGATAGTAGCCTCCATGGGCGCAACACTAATACTAGCTGCCAAACATAATAGCAGGCCTATTGATTACCGTATTTTCGTATGGTAAGGGCGGGAAGGAATCCAGATGCAGCAAGCCGTATCCCATGGATGAGTCTTAGACAAACTCCTTACCCTCAGCTGCAACCCAGGAGGGACGAAAGCCCTCATGTGCAGCATCTTTGACGAACCTGATCTTGAGTACAGCATATGTGGCATCTGTTTACAAGGTTCCTTTGTATTCTTGAACCAATTGAATAATGGCAGTGCCATTTTACGAACCCTCGTCAGACGCGATCGGACATTGGTGCCCTTTGGGTCGGTGCCTTTAAGACAGGTGCACATTCCAAAGGCTTGGAAAGGGGCTCAAGCCTCTTGATGAGATCTACACCTCAGTGTGGCAGCCTTGACAGACCCATCTATGTCTTTCATTAAAGAACCAATTTCAGCCTCTTCAGGCCTGGAAGGTGAAGTTCCTCATGCAGGCGAATGCCGGTTACTATGCCTGAGCCACGGAAGTTCCTCCACAAGCTATCCCAATGTTGCCTTTCAATGATCTGGATTCACAAGGCTGACTGATACTAACATGGGTGTCTGTGAGCATGTACTTTGTGGAGAAGGATCACCGTCTTGTGTATCTCGGCTTTGCAGGGGCTGCATGGATATCTAGGAACCAAGCAACGAGGAACTAACGCTCGCAAACTGTGACCTCGTTCCGCTTGAAGTGAAGCCCAACAACCGAGCGTGGTGGATTTGTTAATATTGGTTCGGAGGATCAAGACTCAGAGATAGTAATATGGAACATATGCATATGGGTACGGGGAGCAAGGAAATATTAGACTGATATGAGATATCAAAATAAACCTAGCAGAAAGTATCCTGAATGTATCCCAAATCACCTAAGTCTTTTTATCATTTAGGATCAAGACCCTGAGTTTTCTTTCCTCCCCTAGGATAGATTCCGTGTCGCTGAAAGGGAACCTCGAGAGCATGCTTGGACAGATAATTTTGAGGATGGCGACGACGATGACGTTTCCAACAAGCTATGCTGGCTCTACGACAGGGATGACAGGTGTTGATAGACGTTTGCTGAGGGCATCAGCTCAAATATCAAACTCAATATGAGCAGACGTAGGATTCAAACAAAACAAACTCCAGTGATACACGGCCCATATAGTGACGCAATTTCCGAGATATCCGCATCCAAGGCAAATAGTATCACAGTCTCAAGTTCCCGTAATTCGAACAATATCGAGCCGCGTCAAGAGCAGAAATCATGTTGATATTGATTACGAAGGATCATGAACCCCCATCCCGTTTCATGAAACAGAAACAAGCCGATCCAGGGAAATAGCAAACAGGATGAGTAGCTGCAGCTACGTAAATTAAAAAGGCGGCGATCCGGCCGTGCAGTATCATAGCGACATCTAACGAGTGGCTCTCGCAAGGTAAACGGGCATCCAAGCGTGGTGAGTAGCGCTGATGCATTGATGCAATCCTGGGCTCGAATCACTTTATATGAAAAAGTCATCTCATCACCAACCGAAGTGCATCCATCCGCGTAAGTGTGTGTGCCGTTATGAGCCTCAGAGGATTTACAGCCCAAGAAAGTTAGTTATAATCCCTGTTGACGGAAACACACTGGCCATGCTACTAAAATAACACTCTTTGATACAAACACTCGGAACATGCCTATTACTACACCATGTCCCCCGGGGGGGGCTGTGTTTGTTTGGAGGGCAAAGGGAAAAGGGTGAGGCGCAATTGCAGCATCTTCAGGAAGAGATTATGCTTGTTTTGAGTGTAGACGAAAGAGCGCTATTCGTGTGAAAACAGAGGCAAATTGCATGAACTCGAGACCTCTTTTCGGGTCGTGGAGCCGTTTCTGAAACAAGGACGAGGCAAGGTTGGGGAGTCATGAAACTTGGGTTTGATTCATCTACAGTAAGAGACGAAGCGCTTGGACCAGGGTCTCTCTCAGCATCACCAATCTCTTGATCTGTCATCCAAGGCTTTGGTCTCTAAAGAGGAAATATTTGCGGACGGTCTCTCCGATCTGTTACTTGGCATTGTTTTGTGTGAGAAGAGAAGTTGAAAGAGGCTGAGTATCGTGTAAGTGGTTCAGGTTGAGATCGTCAAAACAACGATGCAACTGAACCGAGATCCGAAAGTAATAGTATCGATAACTCTCATGATCTGTGGACTAGTACAATGTTTACTCGTATTTCTGATATTCCCGTCATATGGAAAAGCAAACGATAAACCCTTGTCTCCCCCATGTCTCTCGGAGTCTGGTGCGACGTTATAACCCCGCCCCCTTGCAACCTCCACTTTATGCATATTCCCATGCCTCGCATCCCTGCATACGATCCTTTCTAGCGTTGACAATTATTCCGTTAACCTCACCTCACCTCACCTGGATCTCATCACATTGTCACATCACAAACAACCGAATCTGTTTGAACGGCAAATTAAATTACTAGGAGGATCGGCACTGGACCAAATAAACAACTTCAAACTTAGCTCTTCTCTATATTCACCATGGCCTGTCTCATCCATATTGTTTACCAGCAAGTGCTGGCCCGTCCTATTTTTGGATCTTGGATCTGGCGGGAATAGTTTCACCGTTCTACAGTCGGCCGTATACCAACAGAGGGTGAACGCCTGTTGATTCCAAGAGTACCGAGGCAACCGAATGGAACCATCATCAAGTCCCCATCATGGGAGAACTAGTTGGCTTGGCTACCATTGGCTCCCGGATAATTCATCATGAACAGATGGACGGTGACAGGGGCCGGTCAATCCCTCCACTATCTGCTGAGGTCGCGAACCTTGCATCTGGGGCCCATGCTATTCTGCCTCTATCATCCAGTCCACAAGGCAACTCGTCCTAGGCCCTCGAGCCTAATATGGTAATGTCTGTCCATGCTCAGCTTATCCACTTGCTTCCAAACCACGTCTCGTCTATACTGATCCTAGAATCTCGCTGAATCAAGGCACATGACGGGGCGCCTACATATCCATCACGTCTCATGTTGAGACCACTTTAATTAAGTCCCGATCGATGTCAAGGATGTCCCGTTTGCTCAGCCACCCGTCAGAGTTTGACGCTGAGTGTGGACGTTGATACTAGGTATACTGCCAGGCGAGATGCCTTCTTAAAGACGAAGCTGTCGCTGCTTCTTTGGAGTCCAATTCTTCTCCATACTCAACTCTCATTCATTCTCATTCCGTTTTGTTCCCAGGTTTGGGCTTCTTTTCTCAGTCGTTCCCTTTGACAGGTGCTTTGGCCGCCTTTTTCCAAGTTAACAACAACTTTGCTCTTTGATAGAGTATTTACACTCATTGCCAAATCAACAAAACACGAAACCAATCTACGCCTTTCCGATTTACTTCCTTCACCATGTTCATGCGCAACGTTCTTATCGCGGCTGTCAGCCTACAGGCTCTCGTGGAGGGTGTCATTGCCCAGGAGAAGGTCACACTCACCAGGACCGTTACTCGCCAGAAGCCCAAGACTTCTGCTGGCAACCCTTATGAGGTTCCTGATGTTCCTGAGGTGACCGTTGTTCCCACCTCTTATATCACTGACGGAACTACCATCTTCGTCGACGAGACTGTCACAATTCCTTGCTCTCGATGCACAGCTTCCACTGCTGGTGATGCCGACGCCGAGGTCACTTCTGAGGTTATCACTACTGTCATCACCAGTGATGTTGGCAGTGTTTCTGACCAGACTGCTGAAGTGACTGTCATTCCTACTTCTTACATCACTGACGGCACCACTATCTTCGTTGATGAGACCGTCACCATCCCTTGCTCTAAGTGCACTGCTTCTTCTACCGCCGACGCTGGTGCTGAGGGTACTTCCGAGGCTGCTTCTGAGACTGTCTCCGAGTCCGAGGCTCTCTCCACCGCTGATGCTACTACTTCTGGCGATGCCGCAGCTGCTGGTACTTCCGAGGCTGTCTCTGAGGTTTCCAGCGAGACCGTTTCCGAGGCTGCCACTACTGAGGCCGAGACTCTTTCCACTGCCGAGGCCACTGACTCTGGTTCCATCACTGAACAGACTGCTGATGTGACCACTGTTGTCCCTACCTCTTTCATCACCCGTGGTACTACCCGCTACGTTAACCAGACCATCACCATCCCTTGCACCAAGTGTGCTGGCGGTAAGACCAAGACTGTTGCAACTGGAGTTGTTGGCGAGACCACCCTCGACACCTCTGCTGCTCTTGAGACTACCGGAGCTACCCAGGACGCCGCTGAGACCTCTGCCGAGACCTCCGCCCCCGTTGAAGAGGAGACAACTGATGTCGACAACGCTACTCAGACTGCCAACACTGCCACTAATGAGGCTGGCGCCAGCACTGAGACTGAGACTCCTATTCCTACCACCATCATCCTCACCACTGGTAAGGGACAGAGCACTGTTTCCACTCAGCCTGGACCTTTCGCCAACACCACTGTTGCCGCTGGCGCCGAGACCACTGGTTCTGATGAACTCCCCGGCGCTGTTTCTTCTGAGGCCGCTACCAGCAGCGCTGTTGTCAGCAAGGTCAACAAGCCCGTCATCGTTGTCATCCGTGAGGTTACCATCTTCCACCGCACCGTCGTTATTGGTGCCGCCTGCCCTCCCGTCAAGCGTGGCAACAAGGGTGACTTCGTTGTCGGTACCGGTTCTGACGAGAAGACATTCCCTGAGCTCGGCGAGGCTCTCACTGATGCTTGTGACAAGCAGTTCAAGGACTGCTCTGAGAACGCTGGAAAGAACTTCGAGGTCTCTGATTGCCAGAAGCAGCGTGAGATTTGCCGTGCCGATGCTTCCTCCACTGCCAAGGCCCCTACTCCCATCACTAAGGAGTCCACTGAGACCGCTTCCGTCATTCTCCCCTCTGACGCCGAGGTTACTGGCAAGACCAAGCCTGGTGTTGGTGGCCATGTTGTCATCTCTACCCGAACTCTCACTGTCTCCGAGTCTTGTGCTATCTCCGATGGTACCCCTGTCATCGAGGGCCCTACATCCACTGGCGCTGTCAAGACCACCGAGACTGCCGCCGCTGAGACTACCTCCGATGCCGATGCCGCTGGCTCTACCGCTCTCGGTGCCGAGACCTCTGAGGCTGTTACCGAGACTGCCCCCGGTGCTGTTGAGAGCTCTGAGGCTGTCACCGTTGTCACCATGACCAAGCCCGACGGAGAGATTAGCACCATTGCTATCACTCTCACCAACGGTGTCCCCACTGGCACTGGTGTCGTCCCTCCTGAGACCCAGGTCGACTCCTCTGCTGAGGCTGCCCCTACCTCTGAGGCTGCTGAGACCACTGCTGCTGCTGAGACTTCTGGTGACTCCGAGGCCGTTGGTTCTACTGCCCTTGGCGCTGAGACCTCCGAGGCTGACGAGACTGTCACTGCTACTTCCACTGGTGTAGTTATCATCACCATGACCAAGTCTGACGGCGAGATCAGCACTACTGCTATCACTGTCTCTAACGGTGTCCCTACCGGCACCGGTGTCGTCACCGTTCCTGGCGAGGGTGAGAAGACCACCGTTGTCGTTCCTCCCGCTGAGACTTCCGAGGGCGCCATTGGCCAGGAGACTACCGTCCCTGCTGCCGGTGAGACTGTCATCACCAAGACTGTTACCAACCAAGTCACTTCCTACGTCACCGTCGGTGTCAACACCATGACCGTTGGCGTTGAGACTGTCACCCTCACCAACCAGGTCACTGAGACCGTCACCGTCCCCTGTGGTGCCGGCAAGGAGACCGCCAAGGTCATCACTTCCGTTGTCACAGCCTGCCCTGCCTCTACCACTCTGGCCACTACCCGTGCCCCTGAGCCCGAGACAGTTTACGTGACCGCGACCGTCGAGGCCGCCCGTCTTCACAGCGACGTGCCTGCTCCTGAGCGATTCCGCCGCATGCTCGGCTTCTGGTAAACAAGCGCAGCTTGGCCACGGGTTTCCTTTTTCTTTTTTTTCCCGATTCAACTTCAGACAATTTTGGGATAAAAACAACACACAAGGGTTTTAGAGTGTAGGATATTTTGGGGGAGGAGTTCTTTTCAAAGGGTGGCGACTGTCATCCTCCTACGGTCACACTTCCGTCTGTGACTGGATATTCTGTGATTAGGGGAGGATATGGTACGCAGAGGAATGAGAAATATTGAGATTTGGAGTTTAACTTTTTGCCCCTTTTGTTATCTTCATGTGCTTATGATTTTGCCTGTGGGCGTGTAACACGATGTATGTACCGCCTGGATTAGAGAATACAAAACGTCATTTGATGAGATATTATGTCTTGATCAGTGAAAATATGAACGTAAATGTGACCTCTGTACTTCACAGGTGTATAGTAGGAAGTTTGATGAGAGTCTCGCCAGTATTCCCACCCATGCCCCCTTTCCGATACAAGTCGTGAAAAGTCACCGAGTCCAATGGATAAATAAAGCAGGAGAGCATATATCTTATTTATTTTATATGCTAATCAAAACTATATAATAAAGATCGAGTAATATGCCCTCACCGTAACCAAGCTCGAAGAGCCATATACAACCATTCCCACCTAAAAAAAAACACAAAACGCCCACAGAACTCGCCAAACGATAGCGTAACAAGCATTGTCGCCGCGAGCTCTGGTTCAACACACTATCCGCAAAGCGATGGCGTAGAAGCACTTTCGCTGCCGAGGGAAATGGGGCAACTCGTAGGACAGCGTGTACAAACGCTGATGGGGTATCATAATAAAAAGCAAAACAGTGCGTAAATATCAAAGTAAAAAGATCAAAAATAATCCGATGGGAGGATGCTCGGAGGGTCGGGACTCGGGAGGGGAGCAGGGTGATAGCGCTGAAGCATTGTCACCGAGCTGTTCGCGAGACCAGGGAGTCCTCCAAAGCATAAATCGTTGTCGAGGCCGTCATATTAGTGGCATGTATACCAGATTGAAATTTTGGCGACGCCTCGAGGCGTAACGATCGGACCCTAACGGATGAGGATGAGAAGTGAATATCGTCAAGGCTTGTCATCAGTGAATAGCCATGTTGATACAGGCAGCCGAATCAGCAGGTTGGGCTACTGCCAGCTGCTCAATTAAGAGGCGTCAGCCAGGGCGATTGTTGAAGATGCAGCCCAGGCGGACGAGTCAAGGGAGTCCCGTAGACTTAAGCACGGTTCGACTTCTTCCAAGGAAGAGATCCGAAACCGCGCTCCTGACCCTCTCGCCGGGCTGCACCATCCTCAAACTCACTAGACGAGTCTGACTGGAGCTTGTTGCTGGGTGGGTTGCCAAAATATGTGAGAAGAGCCTTCATCGCGAATGAGCTGAGAATGCTCATGCACAGAATTCCGATCATGGTGTAGTTGCTCTTGCGGTATTGGTGAGGGCCAGGGGCGGCATCCTCCGGCCAGCCAGTGTAGAGAGCATAGGTTGTCATGACACTGCCCAGGTTACCGAGACCAGAGACGAGCGCAGTCGCGGCAGCGACTCCGACTTCGCCATGGCGCTTCTGGAAGATCTCAGAGCTCCAAGCCATGCAGATAGGGACAGTGGGACCAAGACCGAAACCAACCATGAGAAGACCTCCATATCGAGCCCAGCCGTTGTTGGTCGCCAGAGTAGTGGTAAGAAGACCGGCGATCTGAATGCAGACAGCTGCAGAGAAGAAGTAAGGCCGAGATCTGTGGAAGCGATCCGAGATAGGAGTGACGATGAGAATGGCGATGAGATCCATGATCCAGATTGGCGCAAACAGAAGACTAACTTCGACGCCGCTGGCCTCAGGTCGGATGGAGGCGATGATTACGGATCCGTACATCTGAGTGCCGATGCCGACGCCAACGACACCGAAATACATCAAAGTCAGGGGCCAGAGACGCCAATCAATCAGAACAAGGCCTAGGTCCCTAAAGTTCCAGGGTCGAGCGTGATAAACACGTCGAAGATCGTGGTAGTGAATAACTGCGTCTTGGCCCTTGAGAACCTCAGGGGTAGCGGGAAGCCACTTGAAGATACCAGTCTTGGGTCGGGTCTGGCCAGGTGCAAGAGGACGGTCGGGGAGCCACCACAGGAGGATAACGCTCAGAAGGACACCAACAAGACCATAAACCATAAACATCCAACGGAAGCCCACAATGCCTCTCTCCCCATCCATAAGTTGGAATCCTGCAGACACGAGACCAACAACGGCAGCAGACACTTGAGACGCAGTGAAGTAGTAGCCAATTCGCTGGCCGGTGCGCGAAGGAGGGTAGAACAAGGTCAGGTAGAAAGCCATACCAGGCCACATGCCAGCAATGACGAGTCCAAGCAAGAATCGAAGTAGCTTCACACTCCAAGGATCGTTGACAGCAGCGAAGCAAGTTCCAATGACACTGGTAGCAAAGACAATGCGTGCCATCCAAAGACGAGGGCTCAGCTTGCTCATGATGAGGTTGGAGGGACAGTCAAAGATGACATATGCAACGTAGAAGAGAGCGAGAGCAGTCGAGACATCTTTTGGAGTCATTCCAAGGACAGTCATGAGATCGTGTCCCTTGTCCTTGTTCATAGTTTGAGCAATACCGATATTCGACCTGATGGCTGAGCAGAGGAAGTATAGGACCCAGAAAGCTGCAACATGATGAGTGGATGGTTTCACACGTGGTACAGGCAAACTTACCAGGAATGATACGGCGATCAATCTTTCTACAAATTAATCTGTTAGTATATACCGATTTGAGAAGAGATTGGTCACAAACCTGTAGATACGCTCTACCGTCTCAACGTCATAATCACCCTCTCGAGCATTTCCCTCTTCCTGATTCTCAAGCCCAGTAGAAGCAAGATGAGGCTTGGACGCGGGGTCATCATGCTGGCCACCACTGGCGAGCGAGCTATGAGCTGACTCTGCCATTGAAAGTGCGAGACTTGAAAGCAATGGAGGAGCGTGCTATAAGTCTGATTCAGATATTGCAAGTGACGACAGCAGATTTGAATAGGAAGAGAGGCAATGCCAGTCGAGAGGGCTTTTGTAGTAGGAACAAAAGTGAAGATGAAAGAAGAAACTGATGTTGAGGGGAAGAGGGAATAGAAAGAGGGTGGAGGGGATTTATTTAATGGAAGAAAAAAAGTTGAGGGTTCGAATCGATAATTGGATGAGATCCGCGGTTTGTGAGCCGATCTAGGCCGCTAAAACCGATGCAGATTTACTCTTGGGGGATAGCTTTTGCAGGTTGGGGTAGCTATAGCCCACTAAATGCGGCTACTTGGAGCTAATTAGTTATCAACCCTTAACCCAACCCTTCTTGTCTTGTGTGTCTATAGACTCTGTCAACGTGATCGGCTGGTTTTTAGTCACTCCCGGAGCTGAATGTGGAAGAGACATGGATAATGTTGTATCAATTGAGTGATTGTTCACCTAGAGAAATCAGAGTAAAAGGTGATTAGTTTAGAGATGAGAACTATATCTCAACAATCGAAGATATACAGCTCCAAAGCTCCGGATGCGACACGGCCCGGTAAGAGCCGCCTCGGTGCTACCGCCGTATAAGAGCTTATTCGGCAGTCTACCGAGTCCAACACCGACGATCGGAACAGCAATAGTCATTCAAACTTGTATAAAACGACATCGGGATCTCTGTTAGCCTATCCTCGGCTTAAAGGCAGTGTCTGGTATTCTAGATATGCTCGGTGCAGTCCGGAGTGCTCTCGGCTTTGCAGCCGTTGACCTGATGTCTAGGGGAAAGCAGCCAGGGTCTAACGACTCTTGTGACGAAGACAGTCTAGTTCAATAATAGGCTCAATCTTGAAGACTCTCCAAATCATAACATCGTCTTATGTGGACACTATGATAGACACCACAGCTAGGATTAAGTACATCAAATCCCTTCCTGGCAGCATCGTCTGGTGTACATCAACCCTTATACGCCTTCTCCAACTCAGCAATATCAAACTTCTTCATCTTCATCATGGCCATAGTCGCTCTTCCAGCGGCAGCTTTATCCTCAGACCCCATCATCTCCTTGAGCGCTGAAGGCACGACTTGCCAAGCAACTCCAAACTTGTCGGTCAACCATCCACACTGTTGGCGGGCCTCATCACCTCCTTCGCTGAGCTTCTCCCAGAAGTGATCAACTTCAGCCTGATCTTTGCAGTCGATCATGAGAGAAATGGCCTCGCTGAATTTCCACTTCGCTGGACCGCCATTAAGTGCGACAAAGGAACGGCCTCGGAGCTCGAATTCGATTACCATGACCCTTCCGGGTTCCTGGCCGTGTGTGTCTTGACCGGCGGGAGTGTAGCGTTGAATGGTATTGATCTTGGAATCAGGGGCAAAGATTGAGACGTAGTGGTTTGCTGCCTCTTCGCCTTGGTCCTCGAACCAGAGACAAGTAGTGAGTTTTCCGAAAGACATGGTGTTTAGTGGTGATGGAGTGTTTGACAGAGTATTGAATTGTGTGCGAGTATGTTAGGACACGAGAGAGAGATTACATCTTCTTTATAGGCCTATGTCGTTAATTGAACCAACACCGTGAACTCTGGTGGCTTATGCCAGGAGTATTGTTCACATATTGAGGCGTAAGGCTTGGGTCAACAATCACCAGGGGTTGGCAAGTGGAGGAAATGCACAGATGAAGGCTTTCACATCGCAACACAGCAAACCGTCGGAGCACCGTGAACAAAGACATTTGCCGAAAGCCACTTCATCTAGAGGCGTTAGCTATCGCATTGCCGAACCAATTGTCTCTGTTGGGTCTGAGGACTAAGAGCGGGGAATGCTTCAGGTTCAGTAACACCAAACATAAGACGGAAGACAAATGTCCGACATGAGATTTTGCTGTGAACCATAACAACATTCCATCTGCTTGGGCCTCAACTCCTCGAACTGTTCTGTGGGCAGACAAGATGATGTTGAAGCATTGCTCGAGCGTCAAGGTAAAAAGAAACCTTCAAATGCGGTCTCTTTTATTTCTTCAGTTGATAAGCTTTGCAAGGTTCTTGAGATCAGCTCTGATCGCCGTAATAAACCAATAAAGATACGCATAATTCGTGTGGCTCATGGCCATAGATGGATGGTTCACCCTCGCAAGCTCAGCATTAGCTGCTTTAGGTCTGGCCCTTGTCAGGTCAGGTCAAGCATTCTGTTGAATGGTTCAACCTGAGGTTCAACCTCATATTTCGGGTGTAAATGCACAAATGCCTTAGAACTCAGATCGTACCTTTCCGTCCCGTCCCCTAATCTATCTAAACCACAAAGGCGTCCGAATCTCCAAATTCTCACCTAATTTCAATTTCCCCTCTCTCAACACCCAAAACTGTCACCACCAGGGATCATCTGCAACTCAAATGTTATTCAACCCGCAGAATCCTCACTCCTTACTCGTTACGAACTGACCCTCTCACCCTTAGTGAGCTCATTGATCTTCGGTAGTCTCGCCAATGCCTTACTTGGGATTATCGTCGTCACCACCAGCGTCATCTGCTTGTGCCACCCACATGCTGGTGCTCTGATACATACGCAACAACTCCACGCCAAAGTCCGCGATACGCTGGTAGTCGCAAGCCTGTCGCAAACTAGCATTGATTTGGACCATCAATCTAGCAAGCCGCGACATGTCCCGCTCAAGACTCAGTGGTCTAGACGTTGATACATCAATCCCTTTTGATATTGTTCTCGTTGGACAAAGCTGCCCACTTTATGTTCGACCGTTGCCACCTGGAAAATAAGGATGTGAGGCCTCACAACCACAGGACCAACACCAACCTGGCACGATGAGTCAGGCACCTATGGGATACCAACTTGGACGAGGCCGACCAGTCATCGTATGCTTCATCCATTTTTGGAAGCTGCCTTGATTTATCTGATCTCACGCCCAATAAGTGCACACTATTTGGAAACAGAGATGTTCACTGGACTGTTAGCGACTTGAACGGTAGCAGCCTGACGCCTGTTGAGTCCTAAGAGCCAGGGTCGGCCAAGTCACTACTCTGTGCACGTCACGGACTTGAACGTGGAAAATCCTGGCAGATGATACGGATCCTCCAATAAGCAAAGTTGGCTTATAATCCAGAGACTGTGAACAAGATCACGAGATCCTATCGGAATGCATCTGCAAAGGATCCATAGACGCGGCCCGCACAGCCTCATGCCTAACTATGCTATCTTCAAGCGAAGATCAGAAAAGGCAACGAATACGATTAATGGGCGGACACACAAGCAAGTCTACTTGCGTGCTGTTAGTCGTCGTCGTAGCCTTGCAATTCCCCACGCCTCCATTATGCGACGCCACCCAAAGAGGCACGGCGCGTGAGTCACGATTTTTAACGCTTCCACATAAGTCCAAGGACTTTGTTTATTATGGGACCTGCCGTATCGAGTCATCGTTACCCGTCGTCTGCCTGGAGTAACAGTCAAATACTAATAAAGTCGTGTTCGCAACAAAGTTTCGCCCAACAATTCGGATCCGTCGGCGCCACAATACTTTCTTTTGCTGAGCCACGCACACGCGATGTCACGTGCTGACTCTGACTAATCCTTGATTTCCAGTACTCCACCTTGTTCTACCCATTGCCTTCCGCTTTTTCATACCAGAATTTTCAGGCTTCCAACCTTCAAGCTTCATTCATCATAACCAACCCGAACTGAGCGAGCAGTCATC
This sequence comes from Fusarium verticillioides 7600, assembly GCF_000149555.1. Lineage (NCBI taxonomy): Eukaryota > Fungi > Ascomycota > Sordariomycetes > Hypocreales > Nectriaceae > Fusarium > Fusarium verticillioides. The sequence goes on along the minus strand of NC_031679.1, from coordinate 964,286 downwards.
GGCATAGCGATTTGCAATCACGCCTCCTCTACCATTCAACACCAACTCTCGCCTACGGTTCTCTATAAAGCGCATTCTCGCTCCCCGACCATAAGCAACGCTTTTAATTCACGCGCCTCTCGATTACAAACTCCTGCGACCGCGATTGTTGCGTCGCCTTCCAATTGTCGCAAAGCAATATCAGTCACTTACAGGCACTATGAGTGTCGCATTCGAGCCTCGTAACTTTATCCATGATGGGAGCTATCCTCCCATCGGTGACGACCACGATCATGGTGCGGATCAAAGATTTACAGACAGCGATGTCGCCGAGCAACTCAGTCATTACACAACCGAAGCATCCATGCTCCCGGATACCACAGGCGTTCTTGGAGATGATAGAGGGATGATGCCGGAGGATGCTGCTGCTGTTCAGGAAGCAACCCGACTCGATCTAGGACCCCACACGTTCCCGTCCCCGATCGAGGACGCTATGCAAGCACCATCACTCGACCCTCTACCCGATGACAAAGATCTTTCCCCGAGTATCGAATCTCCTCCTCCTTCGTCTTCTCGAGTGAAGTCCATTCCAAAGCCCGAGAGAGATGCTGTCAAGGGCGCCGACGGCAAGTTTCACTGTACCTTGGACGATTGCAAGGAAGAAGTCCGAGTATTTTCGCGCAAATGCGAGTGGAAGTAAGTTCCCACTCAAATTCCGCACTCAGTAACACTTCGCTAACTGTTTTACAGCAAGCACATGGACAAGCATGAACGGCCGTACCGATGCCCTGCCGAGGGGTGCGAAAATCTCCCTGGTTTCACATACTCGGGCGGTTTGCTTCGGCATGAACGAGAGGTTCATGGCAAACATGGAGGGCCCAAGAATACGGTCAACTGTCCTCATCCTAACTGTAAGCGACACACCGGCAAGGGATTCTCAAGACAAGAGAACCTGAACGAGCACCTACGTCGGGTTCATACCAATCCTGATGGATCTACTCCTACCGAAATCGTTCAATCACCCGGCGACAACGACAGCGAAAAGACGGGCATGAAGCGCAAACGCCACTCGAGCGAGCAGGCCACTGAGGAGTTGACCGAACTCAGGGAAGAAGTCAAACGCTTGAAGGAGGAGAATGAGAAGCTGAGGGCCGAGATGAACCAAAACTCCCAACATTCTCTGTCTATGATGGCCCAGATCGCCGAGTTGCAGGACGCTCTGCGTGAAGGTCTCGGACATACCCTGGGAGCTCCCACTGCACAGATGATCTAGGATCCAATCTTGCCTTTGGCAGTCCCCAATTTCAGTGGACCATAAGCAGGAGATCAATGTCTGATGAGCATCACTACAAGCGGTCTGGGCCAGGCCAAGCTCTGGTACCCTCAGGTTTCATTCCTTGACAGCTTCATCTGCTTTCACTCAACATATGCACACTCCACTCGGCGTTCGGCTTTATGCATGGTGCTCATGTCTCACATCAAGTATGAGTCCTGGTATGACTCTTTACACTTTTACTCTCAATTTTTCTGGCACGGCGTTTATTCCAAGGTACTGGAACTGAAAGAAATGATATCCCCCTCCTGTTTGATACACAAATACAATGCACACGCACACTTCACATGATCAATGAAAGAATGGCAGATGGATTAGGGGCTATGAAACGGGACGGTATACCAAGGAGTATACATGAGAAATGAACCAAAGGTGTCTGACGGTTGAGCTTTTTTATCTGTAATACCCCCTGTAATATACCAGATGGATGTTATGCGCATCCCTTTTCTTCTCAGATGAGTGCTATTAGAGTTCTCATGTTTCAAAACCAAGTTCCTCGTCCTCTAAACTTCCCCTATGGACTTTTTTCTGTGCTTGTGATGCTATGACTCTTGATTTCCGGAAACTTCGGTAGAGTGGCAAAGACACCACAAGTTGCTTCGTAAGCTCATACCGATGCGATGCGGCTCAGCATGTCTTCCATTTTGAACCCCGAGTTCATGCGCTATGTACCTCTACCCCATGAATGCATCCCTAGCCTAGCCCAAAATATACACAGCGCCTGTCTTGCCTTATCTTCTCTTCTCTTGGGGTGAAGTTTGAAACAGAATCCCAATCATGCAGCTCCGCTTTGTCCTCTTCATATATACATCCGAACCAGTTTTCATGCCGAGAAACCAAATGAGTACGAGGTAAAATTGGAACTTCTTTCAAGGCGACTTCATCGTGCGCCGACAAAACCCGCATCTGCAACCCCTGCTCGTTCTCTAGACGGCCTGCACGTAACTCGCGGGCACACTTCCCGTGACGCCCGCCTTCTCGACCTCGACCCAGCCATCGCCCGGGTCATCCTGTACAAGGACGAAGCGTTCGCCTTCAGCCATGGAGTGCTCTGACTCAGCCTGTGCCGTGTATTCGTATAGCGCTTCTACGTAGCGGAGCTTCTTTGCGCCGCGTTTGGGTGCTACTGCGGGACCCTTCTTCTTGGTTGATGGTGCTAGGGAGGATGTTGTGGAGGTGGAATAGGTAGATGATGGTCGGGCTGCGGGAGCGGGAGCAGCGGGTATAGTAACGGCGGTGAATTCGACATATGATGATGGTACGAGACCTTCCTTGTAGCCTGCGCGGACCTTGACCCAGCCGGAGCCGTCTATAACACAATTAGACATCGTCACTAAGGTATCAGAGGTTCAGACTTACCATCAGGTTCCAGCAGTACCACATCTCGACCATCTTGTACTGTGAGTTCACCCTCACCACTAGCTTCGAATGCATACAGCATCTTGCCCTTCTTTTCTTCCTTTGCACCACCATTTGTCTCACCGCCGGACCCTGTGATGTAAGCTGCTGGCGGAGGCGCCATGATTCTGTTCTTGCGCATAGTGCCAGACGACTTGGCCGAAGACATGCTTGGCCGTCCTGCGTCTGGTGGTGTTTCCTCTGATGGGCTGAGCTGCCCAGATATGGATCCCGATAGAGATGGGCGTGCCGAGTGAGAGCTTAGAGACGTCATGGTATTGGAACGGGTGAGTTCTGGTCCATCTGAAGCATTAGAATGTACCGATGTCATCGTGGCACTAGGCTTGAGCAGCTTGTTCGCGGCATCCTGGCGTTCGGCCTTGAGCTTCTTGCGCTCATCCTTGGTCTGTTCGCCAGGGCAGTCAGGGGGTACCTTCATCTCACACTTGCTATGGCATGTGTAGCCACAGTCTCGACAATCGAAGCCCTTTGCGCTCAGTCCCCAGATTCTCTCTCCACACAAATCACAATTCGTGGGTATCTTGAACGTTTGACTCTTGAAGTTGTGGTTCTTTGCACCCAACGTCACATCACCCACCACAGATGTGATTGTCGATGTTTCGACTTCAGCCGTCAGTCTTTGACGGTCAATAGAATGCAGATCTTCCTGCATTGAGAAGAGTATGCGAACAACTTCCACCTCGTCCTTCTTCTCTTTTCCTTCCCTTACTCGCTGCTTGAGTTGTTTGAGACTCTCAACCTCTCGTCGCTTCTTATCAACCTCCCTCCGTAATTCTCCTAGTTGCGACTTGGACTTGCCCAAGACATTGCGCAAGAAGACCTTGGCCGTCTCGTCTACTACCATGGTGCCATCATCGTGCCAAACAGGACTGGCCTCGAAATGCTTGTCGGGTGGTTCATTAAAGGTTCCCATATTGTGTTGTATGTACATCATGGAGTCGAGATGGGGCAAGTTCCTCAGAATCTCGGTGCCTTGGTGCTGGACCATGCCATTGCTTTGTTGCAGCATGTCAGACTCGAGGTTCGTCGCAACTGTCCAGAGACTGTTCAGCTTGGTCGTTCGAAACTCGCTAAGATCCTGTAGACTATCCATAACCTCGGGGACATATTCGTGGTAATATTTCTCCTTCTGCTTATTGGTAACATTGATCGCAATGATATAAGTGTTCTTGGCGTTGTTCATCTCGAAGAGCTGTTGTGTGTAGGCATTCTGAGCCTTGGCCTTGTCATAATGCGACTCGGTCTTCTTACGCTTAGACTCGACCTCTTGGCAGACAGTGTCGTATTTACCCTTTGTCTTGGCGAGTGAGGCATATGAAGCATCGCGCTCCTGCTCGAGCTTAGTGGCGTAGTCGGAGTGTCGTTTGCGCAATTCTTCAAAACGGCCGCCAAAGAACTTGAGCGGCTCGGCGACCTGAGAAATGAGATTATTGGCGTATCGATCATGTTCGTTGGCGCGGGATTCGAGCGTCGTAAGCTGGGTTGTCCATGTGGTCAAAGAAGCACTGTAGTGGTCGCACAGTGATCAGCGTGTGCTTTCAAGCCAACTCATGAGAGACTGCGTTCGTACCTTTCGAGCGAGCCGGGCGTCATAGCAGGAGTGTCTCCTACACTGAGCTGAGCCGTCTTTTTGTTCTTCTTGTCAAAGTACTTCTTGGCAAGTGCTGTAAGCTTTGCGCTATATTCCTTCTCGATGGCTGCGCGCTCGCGGTAGAATTGCTGTATATCTTCAAGCCAGGCGATGCCGTGACCGAGCCATGCATTCGCGGGTTTGAAGCCATCCTAGAACGCTTCCTGTTAGCCATGCGAATGGTGAGGGAGCATATGAAAGGAGCTTCCAATGCAGGCGCAAGACGAAAAGGAGACCACAATGATGCAATATAAACAGCAGGCTATCTTCGGTCAAGTAGGCAACCAACCTTGAGCTCTGAGCCAAAGGTGGGCATCGCGTCCACCTCAGCCATGATGGGCAATGTTTGTATTCAAATCGATCTCAGGAGCGAGGGGTAATCAGTCGGCGCGGATGAGACGGAGACATGTACGAGATCGCAGATTCGAGGCCGAGGGTTTATCGAGAGAAAATGGCCCGAGTTATGGGAAATAAGTTTGGAATTGAAAGTTATTTGTTAAAATGAGGTTATAATGGACAATGACAGCCAACGATAGCGGGGGAAGATGAGGCGCAGCTTATGAGGATACAGCATAAGGTAGGTAACTAAATGGAAGGTCACATCAACTGAAGAGTAGAACTAGACTAACGAAGAAGGAAGAAGGCGCCGCGGCACCGCGCCGCGTGGGCAGCAGCCGATAGAACATGCCCGTCCAACCCCTGCAGGTATGGAGAGGGTGGTCAGTTTAGGCTCTAGCGTCCCTAATTTACAGCATTGAGAGCCTAAAACCCCGCCAATGAAGAAATATTGGGGGCGCCCCCATCATACGCCCCAGCTAGGAATTGATGGACGGGTGAGACTTTTGGAGCAGGGCAAGCTCTGGACGAGCTGACGAGATCCCTTTCAATTTAGGCTTGGGAAGACTTTGCCGATTTCCGGTCTCAGCCGCATAAAAACCTTTGTCAGAGTCGCATTCATGTATGTAGGTACAGACGGTTTGACGTCTTGACTCTCGACATTGTTCTAGAAATGTGTCATGATGGCTAGGTCGAATCGGGCATCATCATATCCCTTTTCCATCAATGCAATAGACCACAAAACAAGATATATCCATGCTAGACATACTAGTGCTCTTGTCTGACAGCTTCGACACCGCAAGATTAATGCCCAGCAGCCAAGAAGTAATCAGGCTCAGGGGCTACCTAGTTATGATGACACAGGCGACGGGTCCTCTATGACAGTCTACTTCAGAATATTTCGCTGGTACATCTGCAAGGGCAACGCTGGCCTTTAGTACCCAAAATCAAGAAAAGAGAGACGCAGACGCGTACGGAGTAAAACTGGCTGATAATCCACTTGGCAGTGGACATAGTTCGGCGGGTGGTCGGCTCGGATGGAAGCCGAGTGACCCCCGGGGACATGGTCCAGCAGTAACAGTAGCAGTAACAGTAACAGTCGTAGCACGTCATGTAAACTATTCCTAAAACTCCCCTATGCGAAACTAGACCGTTGCTACTATCTAAAACCGTTCTCTCAACTCTACTTCTTCATCATCAGTTGCTAGCAGTCCTTTCCAGTTATTGTCTCTTCTCCTTCTTCTTATCAGCGATACCCCTGCCAAGACCAAAGCCTCAAATCTCTCTCACTAAACTTAACCAACCATGACACTCACACTCCAAACAGCCATTGACAAGAGCAATCCGCTCGCAGAGGCCATTATCGTGCCATCCAAGCCCAAGGCCCTCACCATCAGCTACTCCAACCTCGAGGCCGACGTGTCCGCCTTCCAGCGCAAGCTCGCCGATCTCGGCATCACAAAAGCCGCGCCTGTTTCTATCGCGCTCGTCAACTCGTACGAGTTCATCGTCTCGTTCCTCGCTGCTTCGTGGCAGCGCGGTATCGCGGCCCCTCTCAACCCGGCTTATAAGCAGGATGAGTTTGAGTTCTACATCGAAGATGTCAAGAGCGCCATCGTGCTTGTTCCCAAGGGAGCTTGGGCTGCTGGTGCGGCCAGTGTGAAGGCTGCTAAGAAGTTTAACGCTGCTGTTGCCGAGTGTTATTGGGATGCTGCCAAGGGCGAAGTTGCGCTCGATGTCAAGGACTATGGCCTTCTCGAGGGCAAGAAGGAGAAGGTTCTCACAGCTGAGCCTGATGATGTTGCTCTCATCCTTCACACCAGGTAAGTTCTTATGATAGCTATGGTAAGCTCATGACTAATAAATTGATAGCGGCACTACTTCGCGGCCCAAGGTGGTGAGTATATCTCCTTGTGATTCCCATTGACAGCTTATACTCACATGAACAGGTCCCTCTCACTCACCGCAACCTGACCCGAACCATGAGTATGCTATACTACACCCCATTTCACTTCATTTACTAACCCTGCCATAGACAACATCAAGAACACATACCAACTCACATCCAAGGACCGAACCATGCTGGTCATGCCTCTGTTCCACGTCCACGGCCTTCTCTGCGGTCTCCTTGCTCCTCTCTTCACCGGTGGTTCTATGGTCGTTCCCACCAAGTTCTCCGCCTCTGAGTTCTGGGTCGATTTCAATACCCACAAGGCCAACTGGTACACTGCCGTGCCTACGATCCACCAGATTCTTCTCAAGAACCCTCCTCCTAGCCCCAAGCCCGAGATTCGCTTCATCCGATCATGCTCCAGCCCTCTGTCACCCACCGTCTTCCAGCAACTTGAGGAGACTTACAACGCCCCCGTTCTCGAGGCTTATGCCATGACCGAGGCTGCTCATCAGATGACATCCAACCCTCTCCCTCCTGCCAAGAGAAAGGCTGGAACTGTTGGTGTTGGTCAGGGCGTTGAGGTGAGGATTCTCAATGAGCAGGGCGAGGAGGTTCCTCAGGGCTTTGAGGGTGAGATCTGCATCATTGGCGAGAATGTCACCAAGGGATATCTCAACAACCCTTCCGCCAATGCTTCTTCCTACCACAAGAACGGCTTCTTCCGAACAGGCGATCAGGGCAAGAAGGATGAGGACGGATACATCATCATCACCGGCCGTATCAAGGAGCTTATCAACAAGGGAGGTGAGAAGATCAGCCCTATTGAGCTGGACAATGTCTTGACCCGTCACCCTAAGATTGGTGAGGCTGTCAGCTTTGCTATCCCTGACGAGGTGTACGGTCAGGATATTGGTGTTGCTGTTGTCCTCAAGAACGGCGAGAAGTTGACTACCGAGGAGCTCAAGGCTTGGGTCGCTGAGCGATCTGCCAAGTTCAAGGTGCCCAAGAAGGTGAGTTTTCCTTGCAGTATACTTAACACGTAGGGATGGAAGTGCTAACAGTGACTTTAGATCTACTTCACCGAGATCATGCCCAAGACCGCAACTGGCAAGATCCAGCGAAGAATTGTTGCCGAGACCATGATGAGCGCGCCCAAGGCGAAGCTGTAGATGTTGTGTTTGTTTCACAATCGCGTTAGATTCACATTTAGAAGATTACAGGAAGAGGGTTCTAGAAGAAGAAGTTGGATAGAAATTATTTCCAAAACTGAGGAAGCATCGCTATTTAAATGCGGCTAAAATCGATTTATCCCACGGTGCCTAGCATGTTTATTCCCTGGCCATGATCGTGACCAATGACCTCCGCCGTATCCCCCTCGTTTATATGCCGTCCCGTAAGATACCGACCAACTCCTCCAAATTAATCGCATAATATCCGGTATCTTTTTCCCTTAATCGTAGTGTCCATCATGGTCTGCAACCTCGATGATATCATCGTCGTCGTTGATGTACAACCGACTATCGTTCCTCTTCAGCCCGGGCTTCTCAGCACCCGGCGCCTGGACCTTTCTGTTGGTCACGGTGTGTCGCTCAACCCAAGCTGCTGTGCCATCGGCTGCCTCCCATCGCAGTGGTGACTTGGTGAGTGAGTCCTTGACGTCTCCGTCTGCGGGCTTGGCGCTCGCAGGGTCAACGCCAGCTTCTTGTGCTGTGTGGAGTAGAGCAGCGTTGGCGTCTTGAAGATCGAGGAATACAGAGGTGACTGTGGTGTTGGACTCTGTGTCGCGCTGGAGCAGGATGTAGACTGAGGGAGCCATGATGGGTTGGTTCCGCAGTTTGTATGGGGATGTGAGGTAGGTGTGGTTTTCAGGTAGAATGTATGGCATAGGTAGGTTGTTGTGTGATTTTGTGTGTAATAGTTTAGGTAAGTAGTGATATGTTTGTTCAATTGTGTGAGTATGGTTAGGAAAAGAAAGAGAGAGGGTGAAGCTGAGATATTATATATCACATTTAGATCCCACCTCATATGCATGAGCCTCCACTGACACAATCCAATTGCCAGGTGACCTAACTACCTTTAGCTCTACGGAGTATAGATGTCTAAACTGGACCCCTCCCCCGCCAACAATTGCGCGACTTCTGGCTTGTCATGAGTGGTGTGACTTCTCATAAGGCGGGAGTAGCGCCAAGATTAGCAAGCAAGACATATTACCTATTCAGTTCCTGTCGAGCCGAATTCACTCGCTTCATCTCGAGACCTGAGATCTCTGTGGGGGGGCGAATTGCGCAGTACGGAGAACCAACGCCGAAGCCTTCGGAGCTGAAGCGGAGCCAGCCCGGGTTATAACATCTCCGGCCCGTCCGGTAGTCGCCGATCAAAACAAGTTATGATGTAAAATTTGAACCCATGATATGAAAATTTCTGTGTCATTATATTGAGGACTGAAGAAAAGATACAATTTCTGCTTTCACTGTGGTCTTGATCCCCAGATACTGTGACCCCAGAAATCTATCATGGCACGATATATCCACCATAGGATACTAGCAAGGATATCGCATAGCATGATGACATACGATACAGACAAACCTCAACAAGCCGAAAGGATATGCCATCATATATCTGAAGCCATGAAACTTGAAGTACCGCAATAACTTCAGTGACGTTGAGTTTTCGGAAAAGTTTTACAATCTCGGGAACAAGACAGAATCAGGTTCGCCGAGTTTCCCGATGGCATCGGACTGCGTTGCTTAAAAACAGGGTCTCGTTACTAGGTCAGGGTCCAAGCAGGTATTCGCTCGCTTAGCAGAGCTACCCCTGGAAACAAATACATCATCACTTGACCTCATGGATGGGGCACGCCTTCAGCTTCGTCTCCATCCTCCGTATATCGGCGATCCTCTGCTTTTTCCATCATGAGTCAATTGCTCATGAGAACAGAGCCATGGGATATCTATTTCTAATGAGATGTATCGGAGCAGTCGGACATCTGAAAGGAGCAATGGTTCATATCGACAAAATGAACTGCTATTCTAGCAAATAATAAACTCTACTCCGTACACAAGTATACAAAAATAACCCCCCATTTACACCAACATCATTGGCTGAATGTCTGGCCCTGTGTTTCCGTTACAGATAAAGTCAATCAAATACCAAACCCTGATCAATATATAAACAATGCACCCATCACCTACGCCTCTACTAGTCACCTATGGATCTCGTACTCGTCGCCAACTGGAAGAGCAGAATCTAGTTTCTTGATCTCATGCTTCAAATTTCGAGTCATAACTCCAACGAAGAGGAAGATCGTCGTAATCAGCATCTCTGGTACAACGCTCAGACAGACTTGAACTGCTTTCGAGGTCAAGAAACCTGAAGTTGGGTGTGATATCTTGAGCTGGAGGTATGCGATACCATAGGCAAGGCGCAGTCCAAGGAGAGGAAGGTTGATAAAGACTGCATACATGAGCTTGGAAGTGTCAGTATCTACGTTTCAATCTTGGTGATGGTAGGGTGTTCAACTTACCAGCTTCCCGCCGCGAAAGGAAGATGCACCGTTGTTCGTAGATGATTGACACTTTCCAAAGGACCATAAAGCCCAGATCGCCAGCAGAAACCATGCTAAGGCAATGAGTGCAGAAGCAACCTCGAGCAAGGTCTTGTTGGTGGAAACCGAGTCGCCATCTTGCAACCCTACGACAGACACAATGATGAGAGCCATAGCTGCTGCAACAAGACCATGATACTTTATCTCGAGAATGATATCAAGTTTTCTGTTCAGTCTAGGGTTTGTTCCACGACGACTAAATGACTTTTAGTAAAGACAGGAACGTCAATGGAAATAGGAGTACCTACGCCTCATGCAAGATCCCAGAAGCGGCCAGCAGCAAAGGAGAGAGGCCAATACTGTTGAGTATAATCGATCCAGTTGAACTGTTGGCCTCATGAAGACCAATGCCACCAGTCACAATTCTGAGTACGCAGAATATCTGGACGTAAAGCCATCCTATGAATCCAGTCTTTCCATGCTTGAAGAGGCAGTACAGAGCAGGTTGGAGGAGAATAATGTAAATGGCTAGTTTAGCCGCTGAGATAGAGTCTGTCATTTCGAGAGGATGATTGTTGGTTGTAGGTGAGCCGTGATGTCTGTTTCGATCAAAACCACCAAGAGCACGAACGTTGCTACATTATTATACTATTGCCACAACTCCATTCCTGGCTGCCTCTTCAACACTGCCCTTCTTCATTATGAAAGCCAATTTCGACGTCGAATCCCAATAAGGAAATGAATTCGACGAGATCGTCTTTCGGCCAATCATACGTAGCCTGGAGCAGATGTAAGCGATGATGATAGTGTTGTGGCGGAGTTGTACTGGTTTCGACGATCACGACTAACAACTTAAGATTCTCACGTAATTTCATATCTCCTATACCATATCGGCGGCTCATTTGTGTAGCAGCATGTGGAAGACTACGGGTTTACGGCAGAGGCTCCTCGCGCCATGTTCCCTGCGCCTCGTAATCTCCTATATTCCACCCAATAACCCCCAATGCTCCGGCAAAGGCAACTTCTGTGTCAGAGTACCAGGACTGCTCCAACTCGTGAGGTTCCTCAAAACTAATCATTTGTGCATGGAGTAAGTAGGCATCAAATTTGAGAGCTAAATGACCTAGAACCGTCGTCCAGAAGCGAGCAAATTGTGGCTGTAAGTGACGATCCTACCCTAAAGACTATAGGATACTTTACTTCGTTTAATTTTCGAGTAGGCCATACCAAGATCATATTAGTTATTTGTTCACTTGGAATCCTCTTCCGAATCAGTTGCTTTTGAGAGGAGGGCTAATCGAGGCTTGGGGATGAGAAGGGCGATGAGACTGCCCTTCGTTTCTCCTTCGTAGGTTGTAATATGACGACACTGTAGGAACAAAGCCACAGAGAGAGCATTTTCGTAACAGTCAGAAACGTTTGTATCCCTCGCTTTCCTGTTGTACATATATAGTTGCCCCAGTGGAACTACCCGGTCGGATGTATAGGTTATCAATAATGCTGGTCTGACGGCATTGCCATCTAACACGCATATACATTTGCTAGTATTTCTGACCCTTGGGAGCACAGTTAACCATTGAGTTCATTATTCTAACCAATTCAAGTACTTCTACTGAGAAGAACAAACCCCAGCATTGCGAGTATAGGCCAAGACACGATAACCCACTCCTTGACCCCAAAGGCGCACTATCATCGTCAACTCCTACGCCCTTCAAACTTACCCCGCCAATCACGGCAATCACCACCCCGCAACTCGGAGCCCATCTCCATACTAGTACCACCTCATCCTCCGTTCGATACATAAATACAACATCACCATAACCCGAAAACATGAACTCTCGTCTTGCATTCTCACTCTCTAGAGCTAGAATTGCACCTCGCTTCACTACATTTCGAACAATGGCTTCCTCATCTGTTACCGTCCCTCCCGGAAAGTACGAGTTTCTCGTTGTCGTCCATGACAAGCCCAATGTTCGAGAGAAGAGACTCGAGGTTCGAGGGTGAGCTTTGTTCTGATATCTCACTATATGTGGCTTGAGCTAACAGGCCGAAGAACCCACTTCAAGAACATGGTTCCTAATGTTGAGAATGGAAGCTGGAAGATGGGAGGTGTGTATTCTTCATCCAAACAGACCTAGATGTTGGATCATAACAATGAGACTAATTTTGTGTCTAGGTGCCATTCTAAACGGTGTCCCCAAAGATGACAGTGTCGACAGCCTCGACTTTGCCGGCAGTACCCTTGTTTGCATCGCTGAATCCGTAGAAGAGGTCAGAGAGCAACTCAGCAAAGACATCTATGCTACATCAGGCGTCTGGGACATGGACAAGGTAAATAGAGCGCGAATCCATTCGAAAACAATTTGCTAATGTGATATACAGGTCCAGATCTACCCCTTCAAGGCCGCCTTCAGAATGAACTAATGCACAAGGCCAATACCATTCCCGTAGAGCCACGATAGAGACCCTTTTCAAAACAGTGAACTGATACTATTCATGCTGGTTATCATGATCCGCTACCATGATGTTCCTGTTGTCCATCCGTCGGTTGCTGACCTCGAATCTTTGTGATCATTCGTTCCATACCGCTTTGCTAACAATACCAGCCCTCAACAACCCCTGCATACCGATGTCATTACCAGCCCGATGAAAGCGAGCTAAAGCTATTACCAAAAAACCGCGAGGAAGAGCTATCTGACCTACAAAATTCCAATTCCAATTCAAGTGATAGTAAACGCCATCGTACACTGACATATCCATGCTGCTTTGGTATGGCCTGCCACCAAAATCATACGTGGTTTAAGCTTCGCCGCCATTCGAGCGACTCTCGGCTGCTTCTTCGGCGGCAACTCTCAGTTCGTAGTTGAGATCAAAGCATTCGGCCAACAGTCCAGTAACACTGCCTTGTCCTTCGGGGATGTCGCCATTAACCACAAACTTGCCGTCAACTTTCATGTTATCTAAGGAGTTAAGCTGTTTCATGTTAGAGATATCCAGGTTATATCACGATGTATCAACATACCTTCATGCTGTAGGGGTAAAGCTCCCGCACAGAGGATACACCCCCATTCTTCTTGACCTCAACGAGGCAACGCTTCAGTGTTTGCAGTTGGTTGTAAACAGGCAACAGGGCTTCAGACACTGGTTCGGATGCCAGCATAAACGAGTAGATGTACGCATACGACCTTCGGATCAAGTAGAGCAAAGTGCGTTGCGTCCAGAGATCGGCTGGTCGCCCACGGTCGTCCACCCAGTTTCCGTTCTGTCGGCTCTCATCAATTCTGTCAAGTTGCCGTTGGAAATCGTACAGATCCGTCTCTCGAAGCGACCATGCTTGTGTAAGAGAAAGCTTCTCAAGGTCGTTGCGAATTTGGATGAGCTGGTCGTAGATTGGTCGCCATTGCTCAGCTACTTCTCCTTGTCTTTGAAGTGTCAGTGTATATTCATGTAAAAATGTTGGTCATCTCACCTCTCAAGAACCATGTCCGACCAGCGGACGCAGCGAAGGTACAAGTCTTTTAGCACTTCGCCTCCCTCCTCCAAGGTTCCATCCTCTGCGGTAAATGTGCCGTTATTGTGCTTTTCGCCAATTTCCAAGATTTGGTTCTTTAGCTTCTTGACCTCGGATGTGGAGAACTAGGCAACGTTAGCACATCTCGGAACATTCCATTCCATTCCAGCCTCGTTTACCTTGGACTTGGTGTTGGCCAGCGAGATAGATCGCAGGATCGAAATGAGCTTCTCATGAGCCTCCAGTAAGTAATCTGGCAGCCGCTCTAATCTCTTCTGAAGTCGCGCCAAGGTTGAGTTGCAGAGCGCAACGCGGTTCTCGAGTAGTGCAAGCATGTATGGAGGGTGTCGCTTGTCGGGCGATGGGTCAGTGGCGGCATCTTTGATGCTTTTAGACAGATCTTCAAGTGTGGACTGAATGCTTCCGAGATCCTTGGCTGAGTAGAGCTCAGCCTCAGTGAGGTGGTCGAGTAATCGTTTGACAGTTGAAGTCATAGCGTATGTTGCCGGTGCCTCATTGTTTCGCCCGATCGTCAGATAGAATAGGGATAGCAGCTGGAAGCAGCTCTCCAAGACCTTGTCCACTGGAAATAAACTTGTTAGTATACTGGGATTCGGATGCGACAAAGACGGCGACATACATCTGTTCTCCTCCTTATCGCCTGTTTCGGCGCGCACAATCGCCAGCTCCTTGACCTGATCCATGGTCTCATCAAACAATGGCATGACATCTTGAGTTCGAATGTAGTTTGTGCGATCCTGTTTCAGAAGCAGTAGGCGATCGCGGACCAGCTGCAGCTTCTCGAGAATAGCTTGCTCCCGGGGGTCCCGCGGCATTGGGATCGCTGGAGTCTCCATGTCGATAGATGCCGTTTCCGAGCTTCTTATGGTGGTGTCGTAGAGATTTGTGTGATGTAAAGGGCTGAAAGAGGAGCAGTTTGTCACTGTTGAGCTTGGAGGTGTGTTGGCTTGTTGATTGTGCTTTGCGCAGGTCTCCGAGGCTCCGACGAGTGACGAAAGTCGACGAGTGGCGGCGGGGCTCAAGATCCAGGGAAGTTGAGTCGGCTTTTGGTGGGGAGGTCGTGATAAACTAACTCACGTAGGCGCGATACAAGTCACAAGATGTTGATTAAGCGGTGGATGAAGAATGATAGTCTGGAGAGAGAATGCGGAACCGAGAATGCAATGGAAGACGAAATAGTTGATGATGGAAGAAGTTGACTAGCGGATTGTAGATCGTGGAGAAACGATATCACGGTTACATTTCAGTTCAATTCAGTTCAGTTCAGCTGGACCTGCCTGCCCTTCCCGTCTTTGTCTCGACCAAGAACGTATGGATGCTGTCACTTAATCATGGCAACTGGAAAGAAGGCCTAGACCGACCCCTCTATCAGGTCCTGCAGTCACTTCACCTATTACCTACCGTGCGCGGTGCGCCCTACGTCTTCGCTACGGCATTGAGCCAGACGACAACGGCTAAGCTGGGCTGCTTGCTAGTGGGGGGGGGCAGGTTCCCAACAACCTAGCGATGGTGGGCAAGGGAGGGAGAGGAAGAGAAGAAGGAGTTGATGGGGGATTGGTCTTGATCAGTGATAATCAATCAGAAATCAGCGAGGTTGGTAATTATATTATTCAGTCAGGCAATTATAGGTCTGTATACTCTGCCGTTTATGGTATCAAAAATGTAATTACTCTTATCATCATATCTTCACAAACAATGCTCTTATGATGTCTGTGTTTTCCAAAGGTGGGGTAAAAAGCGCCGCAATCCATTGCATTCTTGGAAACACACCTCATTGGTTCGTTACCTCGCACCCAATCAAAGGCGTGACTCACTCTTTTGCACCCACGGAGCGGATTAATTTACATCGATCGCTCCTGCCTCCACTTTTCCTTTAGGTCTTGAAGCCCTCCAGCCGAATTTCGACCAGATTTTCTGTGGTAAGCCCATTTGGTGATATCCCGACTTCAAACTACAACCGACTCGACTTCGTGCAGACTTTACAATCTCCCACCCGCACGTCAAAATCATTCACAATGTCTCACGCCGAGCTCGCTTCGTCCTACGCGGCCCTGATCCTCGCCGACGACGGTGTTGAGATCACCGTACGTTTTAACCCCGCGATTCCGTCGACGCTTTTGTGTGTGCGTGTTTGAGGTTATTGATAGCTAACATCGTCATCGCGACTTTTCAGGCCGACAAGCTCCAGACCCTCATCAAGGCCGCCAAGGTCGAGGAGGTTGAGCCCATCTGGACCTCCATCTTCGCCAAGGTACGAACCGAATAACCCCAGCGACTTTTATGCGCCTACCCATATCTCCAGGACTTCGGTTTTCTGACGGATTTTATTTGAATAGGCTCTCGAGGGCAAGGATGTCAAGGACCTTCTCGTGAACGTCGGCTCCGGTGGCGGTGCTGCCCCTGCCGCCGGTGGTGCCGCCGCTGCTGGTGGTGCCGCTGAGGAGGCTGCTCCTGAGGAGGCCAAGGAGGAGGGTATGTCTACCCACGACGCTCGACGACTGACTGCGGATTGCTGACAACCACTACAGAGAAGGAGGAGTCTGACGAGGACATGGGCTTCGGTCTCTTCGACTAAGAAGTTACGCCGCTACGACTGTTTCCTTGTTCTTTGTACTTCGACTGCATGGCTTCGGGGTTATCAATCGATCGATCATACAGGATGGAGGGCGGGCACTGTAACCTGCGCCCTGGACAGAGGAGCTTCTTACATACGATGCTATGAGGAACGCACTCAACGGAGTTTCGCGGAGGGAGAATTGGTCAATTCATACGGCTCTGATAAAAAAAAAGTCCCGCCATGGGTGGTTTGAGTTCAACTGGGGTCTCTTCAAAGTGTGACTATCTCGCCAGAGTGCTGGCGATTGTGATTGTGATCAGGACGAATCTTGTCGTCCTCTTGTCTGCTCTACTTCTACCTAAAGGACTTTTTTCTGTTCTTCGTAGTACTCCCGGTACAGATTTCATCTTCCATGTCCCCACCAACGCCGCGCCATGCACAATCTTTCATGTCTACGTCAGAAATTTATTTGACGACCAGGACCGATGACGGGACCAATCCCGCTTCCTTCAGGGTTTTGGAGAAATCGATGTCACCCTCGAAGGTCTTGCGAGGGAACGTAGTCGTGAAGCTAGACACAGCATTCCCCGTCTCGCTCTGTAGCTGTTGCGCCAGCTCGAACAATGTCGTCTCAGCGGGCAAGGTCTTGGTGATGTTTCCGCCATCGGTCTGTAGTCGGAGTCGGGCTTCGTTATGGTTGCTCTTGGGCTTAGATGCGGCCGCCACAGCAGCAGCGCCACCAGGAGTGGCAGCTTCGACTTGAGGAGCTCGACCCTCACGAGCTGCCTTGGCCTCCTCTGCCTTTCGGCGTCGCTCAGCTTTGTCGGCCTCGATCTTTGCCTTGATGCGCCTCTTGGCTTCCTGGTCCTCGAGCTTCTCTTGTCGCTTCTGGGCCGCTTCCTTGACTGCTTGCTTGCGGGCCAGCTCCTCCTTTGCTTCCTGGCTCTCCTTGGTTGACTTTTGGCGAATTTGCTATGACAGGTTAGAATTGAAGATTGATACGACTGAATGTTTTTGTTACCTCGTTGCGCTTGTGATCTTCCTTGTCCTTGACAGATTGAAGAGCTCTCTTGGCGGCGAGGCGCTCGCGAAGTTGCTCAAGCTTGGCCTTCTTCTCGTCTTCGGTCAGAGGTGCAATCTCCTCTGTTGACTCCGAGAAGTCAGTGTGCTCGCTGTAGTCTCAGTCAGCCAAAAATTCCCCAGAAGATGGTAGGGTCAGGTTGACATACGTCTTGGTCGCGTGATAGGTAGCCAGATCATGGTTCTTGAATCTCTTTCCACAATCATTGCAGATCAATGACTTGGCAGTGCCGGTCTCGAGCTCTGCAATCTTGGCTTCCGTGTCCTCCTCGTCATCACCCTCTTCCTTAGCAGCGGCAGCAGCCTTGATCTCATCAATAGGCTTGTCCTGGTTATCCTCAAGCCACTGAAGAGCGCCCTGGACTACCAAAGTTAGCCTGGAACGAGTCATTCGAAAAGTGTAACTTACGGCCTCCAGTCTTCTTGACGGCAATCTCAGCGCGCTCCTTGTCAAAGCCCATATCGAGCAGGGTATCGAGATCAGAAGGCATGTTGGCGGTGTTGTTTGGTAACAGTTGGTGATAGTGGGGTTGGATGAGGGGCAACTGTTAATGAGTTGAGTAGATGAAGATGAGAGAATGAAGAGACGGAGTTTTGATTATTTGAGTATCAGAGAATTGGTGGGACAGGCAAAAAAAATCCCAGTCGTGAATACACAGTGGAATATGCCTTTGCACTGAGTTGTCCTTTGATGCTGAGACCAAAGCTTAGGTAAAGCCTGAGAACGTCATTCAAGCCGCTGCCTCAGTGACGTCGCCGGGATTACTACGGTTAAGCACGGGCATAATCATGACTGATACCTAGATATTCCGATACAGGTAGTGATTTCTCTCTCTTCTCATGATGAATAGTAAAACTTGAGACATTATTTCCTACAGTTCGACATACTCGACAACTGGGAAACCTATGCTCGTTCAAACACAAACATGTACGAGAGACAAGCTTCCCAAGACCACAGGCTTACAAACTTCAAATATGCAAACGCATCTACCGATTCAAACAAGTATTATCATTAAGTGCGCTCGCTAATGAGCTGGGTATCATCATAAGTTCATGCCATCTATATCTAACATCCAGCCAAATCCTTAATCCTCCTACAGCCGGCTTCACCACTGAAGCGGCCCGCTACCGTGCTTTCGAGCATACGCCTCTCCAAGGCGATTCAGCACATCTCGCGAAACATCTTGATGGTACTTCCTGCACCAGTCGTTAACTTGGTTCCCATTGAGGGACTCTTGGCGAGTAAGAGTCAGATATCGATGTAGGTATGCGACTGCATCCTCCATATCATCAGCTCGGATATTGTCGTAGAGACTGTTGAGTTTGCTGCACAACGCATAGTCCCATGGGGCAGCGTAAACTGTGAGGCCGCCGTAGTTACCGCGATGCTCGAAGATGACTTCATGCTGTTCCTTGGCCCATTGAAGAATATCGAGCTGGATGTTTCGAGGCACAAAGATTTGCATCGAGTTGTTGAACCACTGCTCTCCGAGAGTTCCTTGAGCCTTCTTGTTGGCGAAACTAGCAGCATTGCTGAGTGTGATGTACTCTTTCGAGGCAGGATCGTGAAGAAGGAACTCGACGTCGGGAGTTGTCTCTCTGTGACGCAGATAAAGTGCGTTTACAACACCACCAACGACAGCACAGTTCACGTATGTGCCACATTCGTTCAGGTACTCGGCCATGTGTTGGAAGGCGTCGATGATCTGCTGTCGACTCAACTCTGAGGTTTCAGGGAAGTCTTGGAAGATGGACGAGGGAGCCATGACAGAGCCAACTGAATGGCTGGAGATGGTCACAGGACGGATAGGTCGAGATTCCATCTCGAGGATGTGGCGAGAGTTGTTGCAGCCCATGATGAAAGTGATGAGAGTTGTGCAAGGATAAGTTGAAACAATACTGGGGTTAATATCGAGTATTATACTGCAAGAGATACGAGAGATCTATCTGGATATCGTATAAAGAGGTGATCTCCACGAATTCAGTCCACCTGACTCTGGAGATCTGTTCGTATAAATACCAAAGCCAAGTGCCGAATAGCCCTACTGCAACCTTTTAAGACAGGAGCAGCACACACACATTTGCGCCATAAGCGGTTGTTCCAGAAGAATTCAGTCAGCCGCAGGATGATTCTCTACTCCTACTGTAACGTAGGAGCACAGAAATGGAGTAGCCGCCCATGGCACCGCCTCGTGTCGATCAAATACGAGGGTCCTACCCGTAGATGGCGTTCCTGTGAGCCTAGCAATCCACCTTTTTGTTGAATTTGGAGGACTGTGGTAGGCTGAGTCTGACTTATCCGTAGCGTCGGAATTCAATGTTTAGGATATTTTTAGCCGTCGTGTTCTCCCTCGAGCAGTTGCTAAGCTAAGGTATGTAGGTTTGAGTGTGAGCGATTGGTTAACATGTCGTGATGTTTAGTCAAGTCGTTCATCGCGCCAGCCGCGAAAGTTCATCAATAGGGCATTCCCGTGCCGGAGTTGAGCAACGGTTGATGATGTTTGCAACACAGCCCAAGCCCTATAACTACCGACTGCCACCACCCACGAGCTGACCACGTTCTTGTCAGCATTTAGAGTCAATAAACTGCACTGTAGGTTTCACCACTTTGACGAAATTTTTGTTCTGGAGTTGCACAGCCTGTCGAGTCTCAAATGTTCGAGAAAATGCAGCGAACATTGGGCAGCAAATTCCGAATTCCGAGGAACAAGTCGATGATACTATTCCATGACTGTTGCGCTTGAGGGTACTTCTTCAGCTTAGAAAAGAATGTGGGAAAACTCGAGACCTCGATTGCGATTGATGAGGGTGCTGAGACAAGTCTATTCAAATAAACTTGGAACGCTTCCTGAACAACTATTATGGTCCTCGTGTCAAATGGTCTCGAGTTTCTTTGGCTCAAGAGTTACAAATAACGACGCAGTCTCCCAACTCATTCGGCGGATATTGCAAAGATCATCTTCGTTTGATGGTCCCAAACCATTGATGCTACTTGCTCTCGACACAAGAGATGATTATGTTCATCCCTTGTCTTTTAATGTTTCAATGAATTTGGAGGTGGGTATCAAAGCTGCTCGAGATTGTTTGTCAATGCTCAACAAAGAATAGATAGTTCTAACTTCATGACGGCTGCGCTAACGAATCTGCCAAGCTCTGACGCTACCTTACCTTGCGTTACCTCGAGTTTGCCTCGGCCCTCCGCATCTGTTCTAAAACCATGTGCCATGATACCCTCACTTCCCTGATTTGAGACGCTTAACCATTCAGGTGCTTACCAATACAAGGACCTGCATATCGTGGACCAGCTAGACCCTTTTTTGTGGACAGCAAACGGAGACTTGGAAAGATGGTGGACAACTGCAGGACAACGGAGCAAACAGAAAAGGTAAAAGGAAAAAGATGACGTTTGAATAAGAATAAGGTACCTATGTGGTGGCTTCGACGGTTCATCAATGGAACCGATGTCCATGAAATCAATGGCGAGCAGACGAGGTCCAATAGTGACTGATAGCGGAGTTTAAGCCCCCTGATGGCTCGTGCGCCCTGTAGCAACCACCTGAAGTTGAGCCGGCTCAACTGGGAATAGTGCGCCATAGCAGAAGCAATTACGTCGTAGGAGATCCCCAAGACACAAACCAACGTCAACCTGCCTTCCATTCCCCTTCCAGGTACCTATACATACCTTAATCAACTCAACTCACCACACTCCACTGCTACTAATCTTTCATTTCGTCACCAATTTCTTCCTTCTCCCACGCGACCAACTTCCTCAAATCTTATCGACTCGGTGCAGCCTCGTGTTGCTATACTTTTAACCTACCTTTAATCAAACTCCCCCCCTTTGCTAATCAACGAACGACATTTCATACTGTACTCTACCTCCCGTTGCCACGTTTCCACTTGGTTACCGCCGAGGAACCATCGCGCGATACCACAAACCATAACAACCTCAGCATTTTATTACCGCTACCACGATAACAAGCCAAAATGTCGGTCGATATCGAGCCGTTTGAGCTGTCCTTTAGACGTGCGTGATCTGCGATGGATGATGACGGATCTCCGAGGATTGACATGATTGCTAGGCCCCTTCACCACCGAGGTCTCCCAGACCTTGACTCTAAAGAACCCCAACCCTACCCCCGTGGCTTTCAAGGTCAGTAGATCTGCGATTCTCATGCGACGGATTTACTGATAAAAAGAACAGGTCAAGACCACTGCTCCCAAACAGTATGCTTGCCCCTCAAGCCAAGCCATTCCGATCGCATACCTGACGTCTCCTCACTAGATACTGTGTTCGACCAAATGCAGGCCGCATCGAGGCCGGCCAGAGCTTCGATGTCTCTGGTGAGTCTGCTCCTAAAAGCGCATGCCGGCAGCCGTTAACGATCACCTAGTCCTTCTCCAGGCTATGAAGCAGGATCCCGCTCCTGACGCTAAGTGCCGTGACAAGTTCCTTGTCCAGTCCGCCCCGATTACCGCCGATAAGGAGTTTGCCAGCGTTGCCAATGTCGTACGTAGCCAATCGATCCCGAAATCTGGACTTTAAACTGACTCAATCGCCAGCTTGAAACGACCGATAAAGCCCACCTTGTCGAGCGCAAGATTCGAGTCAACTGGCTCGCGGCTGGTGAGGCCGACCAAGCTCCCAACCGGCCTATCTCCACGCCTAACAAGCAAGCTATTGCCAACGGTGTATGTTTCGCCGACTCGGATCTAGAGGTTGATAACTAATGGCATAATCTAGATCAACGACACTCCCGACGTTTCGCGTACATTTTCTTCACCTGGAATTCGAGACGAGTCGCCCTCATCCTCGGCAGCACCCCCTCCCTACCAATCGCCCAAAGAATCCACCTATGAGGATGAGAAACCCAAGTCTACCTACGAGGACTCCGAAGTCAAGAGCACTATCACTCAAGCTACAACGGCCATCAAGGAGACTGCAGAGCTGACCTATGAGGAGCTTAAGGCTAAGCTTGCCCAGGCCGAACAGCAGCTTGTAGCTCTCAAGGATAGCGGTCTTCGACAGCGCAATGTCAAATCCGCCTCCAGCGATGATGACAAACGACCTCTCGCCCAGACCGCCCAAGCTGTCACCCAAACCGTCGAAGGTGTTCCTGTGCAAATGGCGGCCATTCTTTGCTTGGTCAGCTTCTTGCTTGCCTACTTCTTCTTCTAGAATTAAGGAGAAAGTGACAGCCCTTGGGTCTTTTCGACAAACGAAACTAATAGACAGGCTTGACGACGCTCATGAGAACTCAGCCGGAGACTTGGGATCCCCGGATGCATAAATCTTCAACGTACAGCGAGGCTAAAGCATAGGATCAGGAAGCATATCATACGATCGGCGTAACACTGCAGGATTCGCAGCTCAGTACGAATCGAAACCCACTGGGAAGGGTACCTTGGGGACAGTGGACCATGTCTCTGGGCCAACGTGGTTTCGGTCAGCAGGGCTTTGAACGCATTGCAGCTGGGGACGAAAGCTTCGTTGGGGAGTTTAAAAGCGATGGGAGGAGGATGTGGCTTCCGAGGCGGGAGCTTTGACTGTACACTCTTACCTTGAGCCTCTCGCGGCTCTCGTATTTTCTTGTGTCGTATTATTCTGTTTGCGTTAACTGATAAATTCGGAGTTCTAACTTGTATCTCTCATCGACTCTCCTTTTCATCTTTCGTGTTTTCCGGCCAACTGTAAGCTTAGCCGCTCGAGTATTTACTTATTACGGACTGAACGTCTAGAGTCGTTGCACATAAACCAAATGGTGATAGCTCGTTACGTCACAGAGTCGGTCTCTGAGTTTTGTGATCGCTCAAAACATTGTATTTGTCCATACCCTAACGCCATGCAATATCTGTGTCCTATGGTCTATTTGCCTGAATCTATGTTGCCTAGCTCAGACAAAAATCTACCAAAAGCGGCCAGTTTTCGAGTTGATCATGGCCTTGATATGCTTTACCCCGTATCACAATATGAATAAAAACAGCTGCATTACAACGAATTATATGTACTTTCGCGTTGCTTCTAAATCGACTCGATCTCGGACTGCTTCCAGTCGGCAACAGCACCACCACCGACAAGGCGTCCACCCTGCTTACGCTTGACACGGCAACTCATGCCAACGTTCTCATCGAAGATGAAACGCCAGATGGCATAGCACCAACTCTCGTGGCGGGGCAAGTCATCATAGAATTCGTGAGCAATTTCGCGCACCTTGTGAAGACGAGTCCAGGGCACAGCGGGGAAGTCATGGTGCTCGTTGTGAAGTCCAACGTTGTAGGTAAACCAGTTGAGGGGTCCGTAGTAAGAGAAGGTCTCGGGAACAGGGATCTTGTTCTCCGGGTCGCGAGCGGAGGGAGCAACGGTCTCGTAAACGTAGTGCTCGGCGATGAAGTGGCCGGCCAGGGGGTGAAGGCTCCCGGCCAAAAAGGAGGAGAGCAGCAGGTAGAGGAGAGAGTTGACAGAGGCGTACTTTAGGAGAACGAGATCAAAGGCGACCTGGACAGCGATGTTGAGGGCGTGGACTCCAGTCAAAGGAACGCGGTAGACGGCCATGGGTCGCAAGGCGTAGAAGAAGATCTGGAAAGTGCAGAAGAAGGCCTTTCCGAGAATCGAATCCAGAACGAAGGCCTCGAAGGCAGTGGGAAGATCGGTATCAAGGCCATCGACGCCGAGGGACTTGTGGTGGGTAAGGTGGTATGGCTGTAGAGTGTTAGCATCATTTCAGATATCGAAACGCGATCTAGGTCACATACTCGGAACGAAGCGCTATAAGGAATACCGATGGGAAGGTTGGCAAAGATGGCGATCAGACGGTTGAGACGGGCGCTTCGGAAAGCCAGGTTATGGGAGATTTCGTGGATGGCGAGGAAAAGGTTCTGGTTGGCAGTGGCCCCAAAGACGTAGGCGACAGCCCAGAACTTCCATGAGAAGAAAGGAGTCGACTGGAGCATCCATGCGAGGAAGACCTGAAGAGAGACAACACCGAGGACGACCCATTTCGTGAGAGGCTCAGGACCGCAAAGCTTGGTGATCTGTAGATGGAGGCCAGGTTAGCGACATTTCATGACACAGCGGGGCCAATCAGCAGAGCACGAACCTCGGGGTGAGCCTTGATAATAGCGAGACGGCGAGTTCGATGAGGTTCCTCAGTGTATGTCCAGAAGAAATCGTGGCTCTTATCAGCACCTTCGACTGCCGCAGGAGCTGGGCTTGGGCTATCGCCCTTTGCCCTCGAAGTGACCGTAGATGAATTCGTCGCAGGCATCTTTCCTTCGATGGTTTAGGAGAAAGTGAAAGAAAGTCTAAACCCGCGAAGAACGAAAAAGTGCAACGACGGTTGAATTAGAAAAGAATGTGATGCATTTGCCTCCTTGGTAGCTGCGGCGCAGGAAACAGGGGCCAGAGAAAGCTACGTGGAAGGCGGTGAAAATCCAGGTCCAAATGTTAATTGGGATTCTGGCCAATGAGGGGTTGGTTAGGGGCTACATTTGGCGGGTGGGGACCAGGCGGATGGTTTTTGAGGGGTTCACGAAGGCGGGGCATGTTTGGGCAAGCCATTCAGAGAGGCAAATTGTATGGCGTGGCATATGAGATGAGCTTTATTTGTGTGTATCATAAGCAATTGAGCTGCATTACCCAACAGTGATAGCTCAAGTAGCTTTAATTTGCACTGCGCTGAGTTGGCTGTGTCACTTTTGCTTCTAGCCTCAATAATAAATAAGTAAATATTGATTAAAAACTTCAAACTCTTTGAACCCAGTTGTCGAACGACAAGAGGGGAAATGGTTCGAGTGGTGCCATTCGGGACCGTCAATTTCCGTTGATAAACACCAGGACCATACGATTATTCGGTATTTCTTGGAAACTTCCTAGCTCTATCTCTCTCTATCTTGTTGGCGAAATGCATAATTGCGGCAATCTGGTAGGGCTTTTCCCTTGATAGGTGGACCGTCACGACGAGGATACAACAGAATGCGATTCTTGAGCCCCATGGAGTGCGAATACGAATACTATAATGCCAACGTGTCTCTTTCCAAATACTCAGCTTGCGTTCAAATATATGTAATGAATGGAAGGCTTCTTCAGCGTCAATTTCAATGTTCGGGATTGCTTAACTGCTTAAGAAACTAAGATTCCATCCGAATACACCAGATGCCAAGGTAGGCCAGTTCTGTCAAATGCTAGAGTCGACAGCTAGACTATACGTTGGAGTCAGCAACAACTTTGCATCACTAATTCTCATTCAACTTGAACTGTGTCAGCAATTTATTATATGAGTATGCTTGAAAGAAAATGCAACAATGGAGAAAGTGCATGTGACAACAAGTTCTGGGCGTTCTTGGCAAGAACTGGTTGGCGTGGGCGTCGAGCTAAGGTTCAGCTCAGGCAGAGCCTCAGCCTCCACTTCAACTTTACTTCAACATCTACGACATGTCAATTTCTATCTCAATGATTCATCATGAGGGTTCCAATTCTACAACTTCGTGTACGCCATAACGGGATCGATCGTAGCTGAAAGCAGCTCACCATCGTCTCGATCAAGAAAGACCAACTCCACGTGTATTGTTCCAGCTCGGGTATCATTGCATAACGTGTTTCTCTACAACTTCTCCCTTTGCTCCCCTCCTTTAAAGACCGTTGGACGCACACGAGAATACGCCAGCCACGGTGCCAGCCTCGTACTGGTCGATAATGCCCTGTACACTGGCATATGTACCAACAGTAAGGAACATAATACCAATCGCAATCAAGATGAGGTTAACAATGTTTCCGGTAAGATCAGCGATCTTGCCATGTCGTCGTCCAATTTCCTTATCAGCTTTGCGCATTCTGAAATAAGCAACTCCCCAGAAAATGAAGCCAAACCAACTATCAAAGAGAGACGACATAACGGAAAGCACTAGAAGGTAGTGGTTAGCAACGACCGATGCAATAACTCTTCTTCGGGTACTTACAAGAGTTAAAGAAGGGGATGACCATGGCGATGATGAAAGCAAAGATCCAGGTCACAAGAAGAATTCCACTCCAAGATCCCCAACCAACAAGAGTGTGGCTGTTCAAGTGCTTGGAGTTGCGGAAGAGTCGGAAAAAGACGAAGCGAGCCGATACTGAGGCATAGAGGGTGCCAAGGAAGATGATTGTAGGAATCATGAACGAGAAGGCCGCCTTCTTGTACACATTCTCGAGCGAACCGAAAGCCGGCGCGGTCACATACTGATTGCCGGTATAAGCATATACGATGGCTCCAACGAGACTGAAAACAATGATCTCAGCAATCGTACACGCCCACAGAGCCTTGGGGAAGTCCCGGGGATCTCGCATCTCTGCAATGAAGCTGGGAAGGGTAATCTGGCCGATGAAAGTGTAGCTGATGTTGAGAAAAGCGGACATTCCATTCACAAAAGTCGTGCCCTTGACAGGAATAGCTGTAACGATAGGCTCGCCCAGCTTTGCAGGATCGTATCCAAATGGGTGGTCCTGAATACCAGCAAAGATGGCAGCGAGCAGCACGGAAACGAATGTGAAGAAAGCCGATGCTGTTCCGAGCTTGGCCATCATGTCGAACGTCCTGGGCAGAGAGCAAACCCAGCTGATAACAGCAACAATAACCGAAAACATAACGGTCCGGCAGCTACCAACATCATCGGCCTCAGTCATGGTGTTGAGGTACTTGGCACCAACCAGAACGTGGAGGCCTTGAATGAAGGTGTTGTTAAGAATGAAGCACACAGCAGTTGCCCACCAAGCCCACTTCTTGTCCCAAAATAGCATCTGTCCAATATCGCAAACATCGCGCATCTCCGGGTGGCGGAGGCAAAATTCCCAGAGAACGAGACTGGTGTAAAGAACGATGAGAGCAACAATAATTGTCAGGATAATGCCAGGCACCAATCCGAGGACACTGTACGACCAAGGGAAACTCATGATGGCAAGACAAATGTACTCGCTGAAAAGCAGACCAGCAGTTTTTTGCCATGAGCAAGTGCGGTACTGGATCTGCTCTCCCTGCTCCGCAGCCAGCTGTTTGTTGAGAATGGCAGAGCTTGAATCCTCAGAGTCCGAAAGATCACGCCTCACAAATTCGGGCAATTGAGCAATTCGAGGCCCGGCAGTGACACCCTCGCCGCCAAACAGAGACGCCCATCGTGACGAAGGAGTTTGGAGTTCAGATTGACGACGTTCTGGGTCAGGGCTTCCGCCTCCAGAACCGAGAGATATCTTTTCAGCCATTATGACAGCGTAGGAGGAGAGTGTGAGCTTATCAAGGCTGAAGGTGTGTTGTGTTGTATTGAATTCAAACACCAGCTGACCAAGTTCAAGATGTTACGGTATCGCAACAAGAACAAAAGAAGAAAGGTGGGCCAGGCACAAATCACAAACTAGGCGACTGCTAGGTGTGAGCGAAAGAAAATGCTGGGAGACGATCTGCATTTAAAGAGGGTGAGAAGATCTCAATTCTCAGACATAATACCACACCAAGGTTGCGATCCTACGATCCTACGATCCCTACCAACTTGGTTGTTGGTCGCACAAACAAGGTTCAGAGCCTGCTTCCATCCTCGGCGTAGAAGCTCACTACTGAACCAGATATGGGGTCTTTTAGTCGTCAGTCTCTTCATCGAGCCCCTCGGACGTCGCCCATATCGATCCTCTTTGGCCCTCTCATCTATCAAAGCTCACGCTAGGATAGCAATTGAGGACAAACTGCAACACAACACACCACTCACGATGGATCAGATGTTCCACACACCGGAGTGTCGCCAAATGCCTACAACCAACGTTAGATATGAACAGACAAATGAAGCGAAGCCATAGGCCGCAAATCTATCCGGAGCGGCGAACGGGGCCCCCACCCGGTCCACGCCATGTGCCGAACATCCGTACCAGACCTCTAACAACCCCGACGACCCAAACTGAAGCTGCACGTCAGCTAGTAGAGGTCCAATTGCGTCGCATCATCGCCCAAGGAGCAAATCCACCGGAATCTCCGTCAGGTCGATCCCAGATGTATTCCCTGCTGCCTGGCAGGGGCCCAAAACAAGGTGATTTCAACATTCCTGACTGGAGCACTGTCTTCCAACGCGTGGGGTCTTTGGCTGTGGTGCATGCATAACGTAGCTTTTACGTACATGAGCGATGGAGGCGAGTCCGACTTTGCAAGCCTGTTCCTGCAAGCTGATACTGATAGATCGCACGCAATTCGGCCGGATAGTGAGCAACAATCAACTATTGATGAGGCGTTGACCAGGTGGATGACCGGTGAATGATCGGATGTGATTGTGGTCAGCTGTGATAACATTGATCTGAGCTCAAAAGAGAAGGATGCTTGAGCCATACCAACAACAAGCAATTGAGGTTCTGATCTTCGCTGCAGGCTTATGCAGGCCCAACGTCACATCGATGTCAATTCATCAAAATGTTTACTTGGGAACCCTTTCCTTGGTGAAGACTTCCCGAATGTTTCAATCGGTCCCTCTTTCGATAGCCGTTGAGCCTTGTTCTTCATCGCCGTTGCTCACGGGGAGATGATCAAGAATGGCCCGATTCTCCAGGAATGATGCAATCGCTAGTGTCAAAGAAAACCAAAAATGGCAACAGGCTTGAAGTTTGCCTTGACCAACGAATTGCATCCCGAGGGTCCGGGGCGTTTCACCCCTCTCCATGGAAATAAGAGTGGTGCCATTCCCGTCTTGGTCGTTTACTTTAGACCCTGCTGTCGCATCATCGAATCCCTAAAAGGCGTCATTATGCTAGGAGAAATGAATTGCGGCTCGTCGGGCTTTTCTTGGGGTCGCGAAGTGAATGCCATATCGTATCGCCTTGTCATTCTCTCACGTAAGAGCGTTCCACCATTTGCGCATTGCTCTGTTTTCATTTCATTTTGTGAATCCCGGGGAGTTCGGGGATTCTTCTCCAGGACGTGAGAGCGCAATGTCCTGTGCGCGTGTGGGGCTTTTAAGCTTATTTCGCGAAGCAATTCATGAGCGTCTGTGGTGTTTGTCTGGTGTGGTTGATATCCACAGCCAGTGAGGTTATCGCCAAGCTAGTGCCAAGGGCTGGGCGATCTCTGGGCGATCGACTGTCCAGCCAATAATGAAGCATCGCATTCGACGTCAATCAATCATTATCAATATCACATATAGAGAGGAGCATTCAAGAGCTTATATTTTATACTAATTCAATTTCTCAGCATATCTTTTCACAGATTACAATACTATACTATCTCATGTCGCCTATATCATTCTATAGCATATATATACAGTATAGCGCTAATATATATCATTTACTCTAGCTTAAATAGTAATTTAATTTTAAGATAGGTATATCTAATACATAAGTCAATTCAATTTAATTATCATATTTCATTCTATCTCCAAGGCTTGCAAAAAGAACATATTATAATACACATTTACCTCAGATAAAAATAAAATATGCCAAATTGGCAAAAGAGTTCGGAGGCTGGTGTTAAGCCTCCTACATCTCTTTGTCGTCGGGGTTCGTCGTCGAGCCATTTCCTTCAGCCAGAACAGTTTGACCTGACCAGTTGCGCTGGCGCCTTCTGTTCCACCACCACCTAGGGATTTTTCGGGTTTTTTTTTGTCGTCGGGTATGTCGTCGGGGTTCGTACTCGGGGTGTCGTCGGATTTTCGAATTCCTTATCCACCAGGCGAGAGCAGTTTGTCCTGACCGGTTACCCCGGCGCCTCCTGCTCCCCCTTGGAAAAGAGGTGATTTAGATCAGACTATATCCCCTCCTCCTCTCATGCCCTCCCTGGTGTGAGTGCGAGCGGTGGTGCTGTGAGCTCTGGTGAGGCAAGCGGGGTTGCCAGTAGCAGCCAACGTGCTGCTGGGGCGGCGGGTGCTTTGCCAGCTGGTGGGCAGCCTTCAGCGGCATTGTGAAGCTTTAGCGACGTGAGGCTCTTGATGCCCCGCCCAACACAGCGCCGCGATGATTCCAAGGTGTTTTGAAGTCATCGCGATACATCCCCCACTCCCAAGTCATTTCTCAAAATGTGTTGAGGCCATCGCCACCACCCAATATGGTCACGACCATAGTGACCACCACAACCATAGGGGCAGCACAATGTACAACAACGAACATGGGAATGGAACAGTTCTCGAGCTGATGGGATATAGAAATGTAAAATAAATGCACTTGCATCAACTGCTAAATCTTCTAGCATCGCAGCATTTGTACAGCTGTATGCCCCAACAATACCGTGAGATCTTGACTTGATACAGCAGGCACCATGAGTTCGCGATGACCAAGATTAATCTCCCTCGCATCATGTCCACGCTACAGTTTCCTGCTCATTACAATGGCAACACTTGGTACAATTGTTCTGAATATTATATCGACATCGCGTCGGGTTCTCGATCGGGAGGGAGCAGGTCAAGGTTGGATTTCAGATCATTTGGCGCAAGGGAGTGCGATAGAAGGAAGACCATACTGCCTCACTGGAGGAGCATTTTTAATTTCATTTCAAATCATAGGCAGGCAGGCAAGGTAATTAATAGATGGATATAGATGTCGTGTTGGGTTTGGTAGAGCGTAACAGGACGCGAGAATCTGCGCACTGGCGCAAGAACACAAAATTGCCGAGGTCATCAAATTCAAAGAGATCAAAAAGCACATTGTTTGGGTCGGCGAGGGGAGGAAAAGGGTGACTTTCGACAGGTGGGTGGTTGTGATGATGAAGGAGTAAGAATGAGGAGGCTCTAACACGACGTGGAGACAAACTGTTACCTAAAGTGGATGCGTAGGGCTTTGGCCGTGTTTTGAAGATCACGAGGTGGGGTTGACTATAGGCATATACGGATAAGTACAAGACGCGATTTGTGCCCAACACGGAAGGCAAGCACGCTAAGCTGAATGAGTCTTATCTAGAGGTCATGAATAGGTAATTAACTCGTTCTTCAGTTGAGCTTGGTTTCATGACCTTGATTTTGTTGAATCAAGAATTTGCATGCACGGCGATGCATCATCTTTAAGGCCTTGCAGGTTTCTGTGATTGACAACACTTAGACCGGAAGATTTGTCAGTGCTGAGATTACCCTCTGATGCTGTCATTATCCCAGATCTTGCTTGCCCTGCTTTATGTAGGTACTGATCGACTCTTGATTGCGAGATGTGCTGCGAACCTATCATGTTGATGTGACGCTATGCACCAGCCAACCCAGGTCATCCTGGCAGCGTCTGTTTGGTCGATCAGTCAAAAAACACGATGCATAAACCTGCCTTTCTTGAAACTTGAAACTTGGTCCGTTAAATTAACACAAAAACAAGAGAATATCTAGAATCCAAGATCATTAGCACGTGCCAATAATCAAAATGGCCTCCCTCGCACCAAACTTTGCTTGATTTTAGCGGCGCGGGTGACTACTTTAGACTTGAGCTGCCTCTGCCACGTGAAGATAGCAGACGATAAGCAAAATTTGGCCGCTACCTCGATTAGCCACATTGCATTGCTGTGTGCGCAAGTCACACTCAAACATCAAGCAACAGCCGAACCCAGATTTGACAGACGGGAGCTCCAAATCACTACGTACCATTACCCTACCGCCGTGAATTTTAGACCGACCAACCGCCAATTTTGGGGAACTGGCCGTTTATCTTAATCTTGATCTTGAACTTCTCAACCTCAAAACTGCTTCGTCTTGTCCCGCTCGAGCTCTGCCGCTAGGTTGTCACCGACCTTCGATATATTGCACGCATTTTGACGAAATCGAGACAAAAGAGCCTTATCGATGGGTGAATTCTCCCCTTGAAACTACCTACTCCGCACACCGGGCGACATCTTAGGCTGTCACGATATTCTTGGCTATCGCCTGACGTATCGCACTTGGATGCCCACCTGCTGAACGCAACTAACGACCTCGATACCCTCCCCTCGGCGCTGCCTACGCTTGCCATCTCTTCGCTCCGATGTGGTGGTTATTCAGGGCGATATTCAGCTCTATCTTCCTGCTCAGCATCGTCCTCTCCATCCCCGTCGCTTTCGATGTCGGCGGTCGCGATAGTGGGCTGGCTTACAGTCTAGCCCTGTTCCTTTTCTACTTTACATATTCCAGCCTCGAGCTTTTGACGCCAGAAAAGTCACGCTCGCGGTACTTCCTTTCTGGATTTCTACGGTTGTCGCAGTGGATCATCATCCCCGCCCTCCTCATCTGGGCGCTGGGACAGTTCGCTGTCGATGCCGACAACACAAATTGGGTGGAGCGAACAGTGGGTGGTCTGTTCAACTCCAAGAGCACAAGTTGGAGGGAATGGATGTTTGGCAAGGACGGCTTGGTTGAGACGATCACGCTGGGTGGATGGGATAATTTGCTACGGTATTCGGGGCCCGTGTTCCAGCTACTGGAGGGCTTCTGTACCTTGCTGGTCATCCAGGCAGCGGGACAGCTCACAAGATGGCTTGTCAACCGTGGAAGAAGCGATACTTGGTTGGTAGGTTTTATCTCTAATCTTGAAATCTGAGGCATGCTAACCCTGGCGCAGATCGTTCTTCTGGTTCTCTCCAGCTCCATCATGGCTAGCGCCGTGTACTTCCTCTGGAGGGTAGCACAATTCCCTCAAATCGGCAACCTTGATGCCACTCTTATTGGCATTGCGATGACAACTGCCGTGTTCCTGTGCGCTTTTGGTATCGGCAGTGGTCGTGGCAATCCTATTGAGTCGTCGCTTCTGTTTGCCTATATTGTGCTCTGCATCTACCAGATCTTCACCGATTATCTGCCATCAGAAAATGCAGACCATACACAAGGTCAAGATGGCTCAGAGTCTGATATTCCACCTTTACCGCCTGTCATCATGGCATCTTACTCGACTTTCCTCCACATGCTGGGCTCATTGCCATCCGCTGTTCACTCGTCATTGGCGCTACTATATGCCGCCTTCCAGACTATCACGCCATCAGTCATCATTTCGCTAACATACCGCTCTTTGGTATTCTACTGCGCTACACGTATCATCCCCTCAATTCGCGAGTCAGGTGCGCGAGCCATGATGCAAGAACCAGATTGGGAGGACTCTGAGACTGCAAGTAAATTCTTGGGCTTCCTCAGCTGGTTCTCGCCGTCAATTTTAATAGCAGTCTACACCAGTCTGCTCCTACAGCATTTCTCCACCAGCGATGGTCCAGATGGCTGGACTCTTCGAGGTGGTGATGTTGAGGGCAGCAACTGG
Source organism: Fusarium verticillioides 7600 (assembly GCF_000149555.1). NCBI lineage: Eukaryota > Fungi > Ascomycota > Sordariomycetes > Hypocreales > Nectriaceae > Fusarium > Fusarium verticillioides. Next base: position 930,796 of record NC_031679.1, on the reverse strand, counting down.
CAGTGGGCCAACATCGGCCTGACCATGGTTTTGTACGGTGTCGAGCTCTATCTAGGCTCTGACGAGCATGACCACTGGAAGGTTGATTAAAAGTCACGAACTCTAGAGTTACAAAACTACAGGTGTCTGCTCGGCAGACCATTACACACGGGTTCGATGTACTTCTCAGGGAGTACTGGACCGTAGAACGGACTTAGAAAATGGACGAAATGGATTTTCTTTTTTCGAATCAGCACACATTATTCTTTTTCGCAGGCAGCATAAGGAACTGGACTGGGCTGGACTGGGATAGGGCAGTGGACAACGGGACAGGCACGATACCGCACACGGCGTTGAGGAAGGGCTTGGCAGGTTTTTGTTTCTTTGTTTTCTGCTTTGCAGCAGCATGGCGATGAATGATGATGTTGGTTTATTTAACCCCTTTTTTATATAAGTTAGTTTGCGTGAGGCAATAGCCGCACAACGTGAATTAATAATTCTTTTGAAATTATTAGAGATGCAGCATTTGAATGTGAATATATGTTGTCAATCTTATGGTCACTGCATCAAGATTCCTGAAATAGGTCCTGAGTTTGGTACTTTCGTCAAGCGTTCCTTGTAATTATTGTTTAACTTCAACCTCAAATGAGAGGTCTTCACAGGTTTACCACGCACAATCTTCCCACAACCGCACAAGGCATCTTTTGAGACAGAAATGTCGATGAGATATATTCTGAATACGAATAACCATTTACATCTTAGTGCTTTTATTAATCCTTGTCTATGATATGATGCTTCTCCAAAATCATGGGGCCGACACCGGCTCGCTACCCTAGACCCACCGGCGATCCTGGGGAAGATCGGATATAATGAATATCCATGGACATCACTTGAAAACAGCAACTTCAATCTCTACTCATTCTGCTCATACGAATAAATTTCTCTCTGTTTTCGCCATGTCTGTAAAGTACGTCACCCAAGGCCTCCCAGCCGCTCCAGAAATTTCCCTCAAGACCATTCATATGGCGGGTTTGCGTGTCGATGTCTACGGTCTTGATGAACTTCCTCCCAATGTCCCCGTTTCATGCCTATGGCTTCTGCACCCTCGTACCAGATCACGAGAAACTATGAATGATATTGCGAGACGCACCATAGGAGCATGGGGCGCGCATGCTGGTAGCAACTCCAAGCGCGGCCTCATCGCCCTGGCATTTGATATGCCAAACCACGGAACTAGAAAGGTGAGCGAATCAGCGAACCATCCTTGGAAAAAGGGAAATCCGACCCATGCGCTTGACATGTTTTCCATGGTCAAGGGAGGCGTGTCAGATATGAGTGGTCTTATGGATCTTGTTTCGGGGTATCTTGGTCTTGAAATTGATGGCCATGTGTGCCTTGGCTGGAGTCTGGGTGGACATGGTGCCTGGCAGGCATTCTTTGGGGAGAAGAGGATTGATGCGGCTGTGGTGATTATCGGATGTCCTGATTTCGCGGGTGAGTTATCCTAACTAAATGTGAGGAACGTAAGCTGACAAGATAGGACTCATGTCTGGTCGCGCTGCTGAATCGAAGCTCGATTGCGGCGCCGAGTTCATCGGAAGCAAATACTTTCCCAAGGATCTCATCGAAATCTGCAGTAAACACGACCCTAAGGCTATTTGCTTCGGTACTTCGCCCATCCCATCTGCATTATCCTCTGCCGAACAGACTCGCCTGAGGGCTATTCTGGATGAGCGCATCAAAGGCAAGAGGCTACTTCTTTGCTCGGGCGGTGACGATGAGTTGGTTCCATACGCCAATACCAAGGAATTTTCGACGTTATTGAAGGAGGCTGTGGGCGAAAAGGGCTGGTATCGAGATGGTGGGTTGGAGGTGGATGATAGAGTATACGAGGGTATTGGACATAAGTTCAGTCCCAAGATGGTGGACGATGCTGTGCAGTTCTTGGTTAAAGCCGTGGAAAGGGGACCGAGGGGCAAGTTACATCTCAGAGAAGGGGAGAAAAGTGTTCTGTAGATTTGCGGTATAGACATGGATGTGATAGAGATCACCAAGGCCGCGCTGCCTCCTCGTCTATAAATTCGCTTCCGTTCTCCATGTTGATGGCCAAACCGCCACGATCGTCATCTCCGCTTGGAAATACACCCTGCCATACACTCCAAGGGTTTCTCTTCACTCTCTTCCCAGCAAGACTCTCCCCTCGTCCATGAGGATCATCCCTCCACTCACCCATGGCCAACGTAGCACCCTTCATCGCCTCTTCTTTATCTTGATCTTTCGAAGATGCTGCCATACCGGGAGGATCTATACCAATGAAGGTAACTTTGTCGAGAGGGAAGCCAATAGCTGTGCAGTGCCCATCGACAAGTCTCTCTTTCTTAAAACCATGACTTACAATGGTGATGTGAGCTGGCCATCTTTTGTAGTGGGAAAAGAAGAGTGTTAGGGAGAAGAGGATGTTGTGGTACGAATCAAGCGCGCGCTCTTCCAACAATACTGCATCGTTGATTTGTTCATCCTGTAGCAGTCCCCAATAGTTGTTCTTGGCTGCGATGCTCTTGTAGCCAACTGCCTCGGAAATTCTCGACTCTTTGCGCGTCGGCCCTCTACCATTGTCAGAATACGCACAGTAATATCAGCCAGGTTACATACCCAGAAAACACCAAAACAGAGCCAGGGCGATTCTGAGCGAGGGCATCTACGCCAGCTTTTATATGCTGAACAAAAGTCGGGGTTTCACCATGCTGAAAGTCTGCGATTAGCCATTCTCTTTCATCTTGGCCGAGGGTTGGGCCGCCGAGCCAAACTCCGTGGCAGCAGACGATGATTAGATGGGACGGTGGCATGGCGGTGAGATGGAAGATGAGGGGATTCAGAAGCTACAAATGCTGGGTGTAAAGTGAGGGTCTGATCATGTGATATCTAGTTCGTAAGCAAAGCAGGTAAACAACGAACTGAGATTGCCAAAATGTGAGGTAAAAGATATGAAGTGGGTTTTACGGTGTTCACATTAGAAGACTGGAGCTTCATGATAGATTAAGATAGACTTTACCCCTCTACCTGCTATTGTACATATATATCCTACCAAATCTCTCCATTCCAGTTCCCCTTCCGATGCGTAAATCGCTTTGTGATAGTACATTCGCGTTATAGATATTCAAACATTCCAAGTCATCATAAGTTTCACTACGTTTTCCTGTCAGCAGCCACCTTTGCTTCAAAGGGATCGCTGCTTTCCCTCATCTTGGCCTGTTTTATCTCCAGTGCCCTTTGCTTCTCAGCCGCAGCAAGTTGATCTTTGAAGCTCTCCTTGTTGTCCTTCTCTGACCCCCTAGATTTGCCTTTGCGCTTCTTTGACTTAGGTTCGAAAGGGGACTTGGTTGGGGCCTTGGGGGTGGCTGGATACCCAAACACTTGCCGGTGACTCTTGTACTTCATGTGCGGTAGTGCACGGTATCCCCTAATTTTGAACATGGCATCATCGTATGCTGCCTTGTGCTTCGCAGCCTGTGCCTCCAAATCTTCAAGACGGGAGGCAATATTTTCCACGGCCTTTTCAGGCTTATCTGTATCCTTCGTTTGGCGTTCCATATCCCTCTTGATGGCGGCGATAGACATCCGATATCCCTCTCCCTGCTTCTGATGAAATGCAGCCATCCTTTGCAGCTCTCTTGTCTTGACGGGTACTTTGAGTGGTTGTATAGGGCCGCCTTCGGGTACTAGGGCAAAGACATCATTTCGAATCGGTGATAGATGGTGGTGTCGTCTCGCCCGTTTGAACTCCCGTCTCTCCTCGCGTGTCAGATTTCTCTCTCGAGCAATCTTGGAATATCGGTAGAGTTGAGATCTACCTGGTCTTCTCGTACCTAGTTCTCTTTTTCGACGAATGCCTTCGAGGCTCAATAATTGTCGAATCAGGTAAAGACTTCCAGTGACCACCAAAGGCCCACCATCGCTCTTCTTGCAAGCCCATGGAAGAGCACCCGCGATATCGGGCGTTCCTGAATATACATTGCCAAGATCGATTTTTTTCATCTTGGCGTATTCGGCACCGAACGAGGCAGGCAAAGGCTGAGGATCGTTGGGACCTTGAGTAAATTCTACCATAGCAAAGTTGTCCTGGGGCTGGACAAGCTTTTCCATCATCTTGAAGAAAGGCTTGTGCTTGCTTTGGGACATACCCATAACCCAAGTCACTGGTTGGTCATCTCTTCGTAGGCGTTTGTTGACATGGTTGCGCAATTCTGTGATTCCCAACATGTTGTGAGCACCGTCGACCAGAATTTCCCGTGGCTCAAGACCAGAAAGTGGCGCGTTGACTTCAACTGTTTCCAAACGACCTGGCAAGAAAGGCTCGGTTTCCAAGAGTCTGTCCAAGTTGATCTCCTGCAATGGGAAGAGATGACGGAAAGCCATGGCTGCACACAACAGGTTCTGAACTTGATAGCTCTCAAGCATCCATCTTGAATTGTCGAGAGTTAGCAGTAAAGGTTCGCCCTTCCATGTGAGGATGATGTCAGTTCCTACTTCTCGAGCATGTTTTCGTAGTACATGGATGACAGAAGGCTTGTTAGTGTGGTCAACAATACAAGGAACGCCCTTTTGCATAATGCCAGCTTTGACCTTGGCAATGTTTTCGATGGAGTTTCCGAGGTACTCCTGGTGGTCGAGGCCGATCTTGGAGATGATTGTGACAGACTTTTGCTTCATAGCATTGGTTGCATCGGTAGCACCGCCCATACCAACTTCGACGATACCATAGGGAACACGCATTTTGTTGAATATTCGGAATGCTGTTGCTGTTTCGACCTCGAATGGTGTTAGACTCGGAGGGTCCTCTCCGTGTTTGTATCTCCAACCAGCAGAAATTCGACTGTACTTTTCCTCAACATGCTTCATTTCCATATCGTACATTCGTGGATTCACATAAAGACCATTTACTATGACTCCATTGTGCCTCTCTGGAAAGGCGGGCGATGTGAAGCTTCCATAGCCGAGACCAGCGAGCTTGAACATACCAGCAAGAAAGGTGCATATTGAGCCTTTGCCATTGGTGCCAGCAACATGGATACCCTTCCAGTCTTGGTTCTCTGGTACGACACGGTTGATACGATCGAGGCCTAGTCGAATGTCTCTGTAGCCTGGTATTCTTTTGCTGGCCAAGACCCGATTAATACGGCTAAGGGCGAACTGGATTTCCTGAATGGAAGACATGATGAAGACTTAGGTGAGACGGCATCTCATCGGAGCCCGGCGCTGGGGAGGAGAAGTGCCGTGTGAGGCTCCTGAGATGCTGATTGAGTCAGACCCAGGGCGAATTGGCGTATTTGGTGATGATTATGAGTCGAGTTTCGTTATAGACGTCACGACATGAGTGAGGCTCCAACGTCCCTCATTTTTCACTTTGGGGCAATTCATGTCGACATGGGGTGGGGTGTTGCAAGCCACACTCACCCGCTCTCCGAACGCCGATGAAAAGTGGTCTGATGTGGCTCTGTGGCTGTGCAGTCTTTACTCTGTTCAAATTTCTGGATAACCAGATGTGGTCTGTTAGTGTCGATTGGCTGAAGCTAGTTTTCCACTAACAGTCCTTATCGCGACACGTTAGAAAGCACTATCAGACGCGCACGCGAACTGGACGCCCTGGGCTCTCAGCCTCAAGAGTTCTAGCCCCTCTGATTGGTCAAATAATTTTCATCGCAGTCTCCCTGCCCTGGAGCTGCATCTTGAACCCCCCGCACCCCCTTTGCCTGTCGCCCACTCCGTTCTTTCATCCTCTCCACTGGTTAATTACCCGCTTCACGCTTCACGCATTTGTCGTCTGGCTTTTACCAACCTTGCTACTCTAGGCAGCATCGTCATCACTGTTCATCGACTTTTCATCAATGATAACAATTTCTGGTCTTTGCAATCATTACGACTTAATTCTTTGATTCCTTATTTCGCAGTTTTCGCTCGTTTTCGTCAATCACTTTCCACTAAATCAGCCATGGGCCTCCCGTAAGCGCATCCTTGTTTTTTTCCCTACCCGTCCGTTACCTTCGTTGCCATCGCGCCAGCGTAGTGATGCCCCGGTCGATCGATCTTGTCGTTGTCGCCATCGCTTCACTATATCAACGCAAAGGCATGCTGCAAATGTAGCGAATGCGCACTTCCGTTGCTTGATAATGCGCGCTTCGTGCTTTGCATATTCGTCGCAGTAGTGACGGCCTCGTTCTCTCAACACCGTGCACTTGTTAACCTTGTCTTGCAGATTATTTGTTGCCCCCGTTGAGTCAGATCTCCCTTCCAAAGCTGCAGCGAAGAGCAGTGCGACGTCGCCACCCCGCTCCTCCATTCGTCGCAATATACGCACAGAACGAATTGAACGCCGCGCCGCGCATCGCCGTATCTTCTCAATTCGCGACCGCTTAAATGATGGCTCGCTACAACAATCAAGTACTCTGACCGGCCGAGATGGTCGCTCTGTTCCATGGGCTGAAGCTGGATTTCCACCTGATCTAGAGACTACGAGAGGTCCTGATGGGCTGCGCCGAGCGAGACCATTTCGCGATGTTCTTAGAGAGATGGCCAGATCGGATGAACGTAGAAGGGGCATGCTTGAAGAGCGCATAAACTCTCTGTTTAGGGATGGCAGCAACACACAAGATCGAAGCAACACCAATTCACAGCCGCCATACGACGATTGGGATCTGGGTTGGCATGAGGATCCTCGACCTCGTCCTGCAGTGGTAAGTTCTACCATCGATGACGTTTTGTCCCAATTGTGCAAGTTATATGGTTTTTACTAACAACTAACTCAGATTGTACCGTTGGCTGCGCATCCCGGACGAGCTTCTGAAGAGAATAGAGCCCAACCGCAAAGACTTCCTTCTGCTGTAACGCACCCCGTGTTTACCACAGATGACTCTGAAGAAATGAACCAGCGCCGAGCTCACCGCTCGGCAATGCGTGAAGCTCTCCGTGCGTCAAACAGGGTTACGCGATTCGCACCTATGCAGCGTGTCGACGGACTTGGCGACCGTGATAGGAGCCTTAGTCCAGAGGTCTGGGATACTCTTCTATCCACACTTACCCCTGACCCTCAACCACCTAGCGCAGGTTCCTCTTTTGCATCAAATGTTGCATCTCAGAGCGCCGGTGCCACATCAGGCACCTCTTTCACCACGCCCGACCAAGACCCTGACGCACTGGCTGACCAGGCCTGTGAGTCGGGCTGCGAAGGCTCCGAAACTGAAGACATCGACCAGACTCTAAGCGTCCTGGATCAAATTAGAAGACGCCGGGCAGAGAGGCGACGTGTTCACGTAAGACTACCTGAAGCTGGCCAAGACGCCCCAATTGATGGAGGCGCCCTTCGGGATGAAGGGGCGGTTGGTTCTGATTCCAGACAACGAAGATCCCCGGATGGACTAGTGCCCAGTAATAATTCTCAGAGGCTCAGGGCCTTGCGCCGAGAGCGCTCCCTCCGATCACGTTCTGCTTGGGTGGGACACTTGTCCGTGGGCAATTCAGACGATGAGCAAGGACCGGAACGAAACAGACAGAACCGAGAGAGCTCAACAGCATCAGGCAGCAACGCAAACGTCGAAGATGACTGGATGGGAATGCAGCGCATCGTGCGTAGCCTAGCACGACGTGAAGATATTCCCGATGAATGGTGGGCTGAGGCTGGCCTCAGTCGAACCCTGCCAGGGGACGGGGCAGAATAAAGAGGGCGCAATGTACCAGTTTGCATTCGATTTGAAGCGGGATATAAAATACCGGGATTACTTGCTATTTGGTCGGACGGCGTTAAAACAGAAAACCGAGCAGTGTCGGCAGGATTGTATCATAATTGTACGGTTGGTAACATTTTTGGCTCGACAATGAGCAGGCAGAAGATCTAATGAAAGTTGACGTTGAATGAGCACATACTTCTGGACCGTTGCTTGTGCTACCACATACTGATATGATGGATAACTGCCGGGATTGCTGGTCAATAAAGCGGCCACGATTAGACGCACATCATCGTGAGATCCTGGTCGATCTATCTTGATGTGGCTTGAAGGACCTTGTTTTCGGGACGGCTACGTGCTGCCAACTTGCGATATGTACAGCTACGGTGAAGCAATACGAGAACCTAAGGTATCAAGTTGATATGGTTTCCTTTCGTCGTCCAATACTTGCTCCCAGCCAGTGAAAGCACACTCCATTTGCCGGCATAAGCCTCCCCTGAGACTGTATAAGGGATTGTTGAGCACGGCTGCCGACATGATGTATCAAACTCAAAGACGACCCTGCGGACAAACTATTGATCAAGGGTGGAATCGAATGTCATAACTCATAAATTGACATATATAGTATCCGTATTGGTGAATGTTTCAACTCCGATGTCTGTAAAGGGCGTGAAGTATCGTCATGGCAGCGTCACGTAATGCCGAGCCAAGCGGAGGCGCTTTGAGCAAGAAATGAGATTGCAATCTCAGTTTAGTCTGCGGTTCAGCTTACAAGGAAAACAAGAAAAGAGAGTCTCCGTGCACGATATCGATCGACGGTGAGATACGATATCTTTCCCAGCTTGGCATTGACGCCTTGTAACTTAACTCTATCAAGCAAGTCAAGCAAAGTCAAGTCAAGCTGAGTAACTTGCTAGGATGATATGTATGAGACGCATTGACTAGTGGCTTCGAGGGTTGGATCGGCGTGGTCCTCGAGAGCAAGGTATTTCGATTGGGCTGTTGGTTGTTGCTGACAGGGAAAGACATAAGTTAACTAACTACTTAGCATTTGAGGCGTCGGAGGAGCTGGCTGAAAGAGAATAACCCGGGCGGCTATAGAGTTTGTGCGACGGATGAGTTTCCAAGTTGATCGTTGACGGTGAGGCTTGTTTTAAAGTGTGGTAAGCATATTCGGCCGTTGTTGGAGTCTATTAGAGGACGTACTTAGAGTTATGAAGTCGGTACTTTTGTCTAATGATAAGCGGAGATGAGATATGTAGTTGACTTGGAAGAGAATACCAACCAGTATTGGCTTGCGTGTGCCTGTGTCTGAATGCATCCACTCACTGCCTTGGCTTACATGGCATGGCATGGCATGAACATGAACTGTTTCAAAAGGTGGACCGTTCCTTGTAAGTGAAGAATTCCAAAACATGCTTAGAACTTTGTCTCTTTGAAACTGGTGCTGAGAATCGAAGTTGACATCATCATCGAGTCCTAACAATGAAATTATTTTTATAAGTCAATCGTGTTGTTGCTTGCTTGCTTGTGTCGAGGGTGGAGAATTGAATAGCGAGCTAGTGGGGGATGGCCCTGCAAGTCGAAGCTGGGCGTTGAAGAGCGCTGGACTTGCAGGCGGCACGGGCCCCCCAGGCACCCCGTCACCTACGCACCTAGCCAGCACGGACAGCTCAAGGTACCGACCATCCATCACCCTACGGGGCTGCCCCAGGCAGGCCCTGGCCGATTCGGGTTGGGTTGCGAGCCTCCACTGCCTGATGAGAGTCTAGTCTAGTGAGATGGAGGTGAATCTGAGACGAGAAACAACACCTTCAGTCGAGTCCAGTCCAGCGCATGATTGATTGGAGATCAGTGGCTTTTTGGTCCAGCTCCGAATTTCCACCCAGTTTCTTACCTTACTTTTTTTTTTCTGTCTTTCTCCAAGTTTACTTCATCTTATTTTTTTTTACTCACGACCCTTCCACTCCCTCTCTCTCTCCCTCTCTTAACAACAAACTCTCACGCAATTCAATCCCTTGCCCTCCCGGGTTATTTCATCCTGTCCCTCCTTTAACCCTGGGCTGTTCTGTTAGCGACCGCACGAAACGAAACGACCGAACGGACGGACCTTGTTAATTCCATTCCCCTCCTCGATCACGCTGGCGACGTCAACCAAGCTTTCAACGAGCTCAACTACATTCGCCAGACTCGACGACATCAGCTCTGTACCGAATCCGATCTCGTATGTAGAAACGAATTACACTGCGCCGCTCCGCTCCCTTGGTTCGATATTCGCCGGGAATGATATCTCCGTCTTGGTCTGAACCTTGTCCTTCCTCCGCCGAACTGCCTCTGCTTTCACCGAGGAGGCATACTCCAGCTTGTCCCGACCAAGCCAGAGCATCGTTGAGTTAGAGAGCGCCTGAGAGATAATGCCCGAGCGGCAGTACCACGCCAATGGCCGCGCCGCCGTGGCCTCCCGCGAACGACCTTATACACCAGGAACGCCCTCACGAAAAGACAAGCTACGAGAAAGCTCTGCCCTCCAAGATCCAGGGCTCAAGGACTACGTGCGTATATCCAACTACCGATATCACCGGCGCTTGATCCCGATCCCTGGAAAGTCGGATATCATGATAAGCGAGAGTAGCAGCAGGGTTTAGTAGAAAGTTGTCGCTAACGTTTACCTTTTCTGCTTTTAGCGTTTAGGTGAATGCCTCGGGAAAGGTGCTTTCGGATCTGTGTACAAGGCCTTCAACTGGGGAAATGGCGAGGCGGTTGCTGTGAAGCAGATTAAGCTTGCAGATCTTCCCAAGAGCGAATTGCGCATGATCGAGGTGGGTTGTTTCTGAGCTCTACCCTGAAGCTCAATGGTTTGTGATTCGGACGAACTGACATGAGTGAGTGCTGTTTAGAGTGAAATCGATCTGCTCAAGAACCTTCATGTAGGAATCCTGGTCTGAAACGGTATCATATCTGAAGACTAACAAGCAGTAGCATGACAATATTGTCAAGTACATTGGCTTTGTCAAGTCCGTTGACGCCCTCAACATTATCCTAGAGTATGCGATTCGATTCCACTTTTGAAGTTGTAGAACTAACAAACTTAGGTATTGTGAGAATGGTTCTCTGCACTCAATATGCAAGGCATATGGCAAGTTTCCCGAGAATCTGGTTGGGGTCTACATGACGCAGGTCCTGCAGGGACTACAATACCTGCACGACCAGGGTGTAATACATAGAGATATCAAAGGCGCCAACATTCTCACAACAAAGGACGGTACTGTCAAACTCGCAGACTTCGGCGTTTCAACCAGCACCCTCGCTGGTGGTCAAGATAAGGAGGCGCAGGTTGTCGGCACACCATATTGGATGGCCCCTGAGATCATTCAGCTTTCCGGAGCGAGTTCTGCGTCTGACATCTGGAGTGTTGGATGTACGGTTATCGAGCTTCTTCAAGGCAAGCCGCCATATCACAACTTGGCTGCTATGCCTGCTCTATTCGCAATTGTCAACGATGATCACCCCCCACTGCCTGAAGGCATCTCTGCTGTGAGTCTCCCCCGTTCTATTTGGATGTGCTTTTGCTGATCTTTGCCAGGCTGCCCGTGATTTTCTCATGCAATGTTTCCAAAAAGATCCCAATCTACGTGTAACTGCCCGAAAACTACTTCGTCATGCCTGGATCACAGGCTGTCGCCGAACGGAAGCACCTGTATCAAAAACACCGGCCAATTTCAGCGATGCTGTGGAGGAAGTGAAGCAATGGAACAAAGCTCTAAAATCCTCCGGACCAAGACTTCGACAATCGACTGGTTCTGATGCCGGGCCTTCATCGAGATTTCTTGGTGGAACTCCCGCCAAGGGCGGTCTATCACTTGCAAAACTACGTCCTGGCGCAGGAGCTTTCAGTAAGCCTGAACTAGCTGGTGTGTTAAAAGTCTCGCTGTCTGAGTATTCTGCCCAAACCTAACCGTATCACAGATGATGACAACTGGGACGATGATTTTGCGACAGCTATCTCACCAAGCGCACTACAACTGCCTCATCTCAAGCCACAAGACAACTTCGGTGGTCTACTATCGAGTGATCGTCTCAAAGCCTTTGCCTCAGTGAATGATGGAAGAAATGATAGTAATTCGTACGATGACGACTTTGAAGGCGAGTTGATGACAATAAAGGGGCCAGGCCACTGGCAAGACATCGATCCACAGGAGCAGACAATCAGGCCATTACCGAAGAAGCCCACGAAGTCTTCAGAGCATACGAAAACGCACAGTCGGAATAAATCAAGCTCAAGCAAGGTCGCTGGTGCCGGCCGGACCAGATCGCCGACGAAATCAAATCTAAATATCAAGTTTGAACTTCCACCAAGGCCAGATATCATCTATCGGGAGCAAAGTATGGAAGACTTCTCTGATCTATTCGTGGATAATGATAATGTCTTCACTCACAATGCGAATCAAGCTGTTAGACGAGTAAGTTATAGGTGTCTGGACCCCATATGCACAATGCTCACATAGTTATAGAACTCACGACAGACCGATGCACCACAACTCTTTCACCCATCTGATCTTACATCATTACCGAGGTCAATGCAGGAATCTAGCTCAGGTAGTATGAAGAAGAAGCCTTTGTCTCGACCATCAGTCCTCCCTGACAGGCCAATGCGACGAACACGATCATCAATAGAAATCCAGAAGTTCGCAGAAGATGACGACGAAGATTTTAGCGACGTTTTCGGACCTGAATCATCAATAGCGGAGAAGGAGGAGAGTGAGAAGGGATCCGAGGATGGCGGCTTGATGCTCATGTCTCGCGTGTCGAGCAATTCCTGGTTAGGGGATGACGACGACGAAGACGACCCCTTCGCATCGATGGACCCAGGATGGGATGAGATGGATCTGGAGGCCAACATTGCAAGAGATCGGCATGCCAGGCTAGCAGAGAGAGTTGAGGACTTAGTGAGGTCTCTCAAAACGACAGAGGGTGAGGATGCCCTAGCTGAGTTCTCGGAAGATTTGGTAAGTCTTGTCGTCCTTCACATTCCGAACCGGGCAACTGACATAACATAGCTTGCCTTGCTCTGGGAGAACAACGAGGTGAAAAATCTGATTATTAGCGCTCACGGGTTGTTACCGATTCTTGAAATTTTGGAGCCTTGTACCGTCAAGAGCAGGCAGTACATGATTCTGCAGCTCCTCAAGGTCGTTAATGCAGTAAGTTTTGGCATCTGCATTATACTTGTGACCTGCTAACTCTTCAGATCATCCTGGACGACGTGGAAATTCAAGAGAACTTGTGTTTCGTGGGTGGCATTCCCATTATTACCAAGTTTGCTGCGCGCCAATACTCAGATGAGATTCGTCTTGAGGCGGCTGCTTTTGTCCGTCAGATGTACCAGACGTCAACATTGACCCTCCAAATGTTTGTATCTGCAGGTGGTCTGAACGTGCTGGTCGAGTTTCTTGATGAGGATTACGACGTTACTCGAGACCTTGTTCTTATTGGGGTCAACGGTATTTGGAACGTGTTTGAGCTTCAAGGACCAACCCCCAAAAACGACTTTTGCAGAATCTTCTCGCGAAGCAAGATTTTATATCCGTTGGCGCTTGTCTTACACCGAGTCCTTGACGAAGAGGGCGAGGACGAGCTTGGTGAACTCGTCGAAGGACGAATCGTCAACATTTTCTATCTCTTCAGCCAAGCTGAGAACTACGTCAAGGAGGTCGTAGCAGATCGGCAAGTTCTGAAAAGTGTACTAAAAGATCTACGGCGCATGACGCCGATACATCAGATCACAATGCTCAAGTTCATCAAGAACCTCTCGATGCTTTCCACAACGATTGAGTCGCTGCACTCAGCCGACGCTATCGAATTCTTGATTGATCTTCTGAGCTACAGCATGAAGAAGGGCCAGACACATTTCCGCGAAATATCTAATCAGGTTCTCAACACATTATTTAACCTCTGTCGTCTGAGCAAGGAACGACAGGAGGATGCCGCTGTTGGTGGTATTATTCCTCTACTCTTGAGAATCATGCAGACCGACCGGCCTCCGAAGGAATTTGCGCTACCAATACTCTGCGACATGGCACACTCAGGGTCCAAGGGCCGCAGATACTTGTGGCAGAATAAAGGTCTCAACTTTTACGTATCATTACTCACAGACCAGTACTGGCAGGTTACTGCGCTCGATGCCATCTTGGTCTGGCTACAGGAGGAAACAGCTAATGTAGAGACTCACCTTGCCGATGGTAATTTCACACGAGCGATCATCAGCTGCTTCAGCACCAACAGGGTCAATGCCTTTGATTCCAACTTATTGGAACCACTGCTCAAACTTCTGCGCCTTAGCCCGTCAGTCGCGGCCTCGCTGGCGAAGCCCGAGATGTTTGCGGGCATTGCGCAACGTTTGACTCACAAGAAGGCGGTCGTGCGACTTAATCTCTTGAGACTGGTGAGGACTATCATGGATGCTTGTGAGCCTGGCTTGGGCAGTGGTGATGGAACGAGATCTCTCAACAGCTCCCAAGTGCGATCTCTCATGGCTGCCATTCAGACTCTATCAGAGAAGGACTCGGCTGTCCTTGTACGAAACCTCGCCTCGGAGTTGGTGCGGTCCAACGTCGAGCCAAGTGGAAGATCCGGCGAGGGAGCGTCCAGTTCTGTGCCAAGTTCATCGTCATCGAGAAGGCCAGGATCCCGACGGGGGGCAAGCTATACGCCCCCTGGCTTACATTCGTCGGCGTCAGTTCCGCAGACACCTACGCATAGGAGCCGTGGTAGCCTTGCGAGTAATACTTATATCGAAGTGGCGGCGAGTCCAAGGCGAACAGCTGCTGTCGAGCGAGAACGAGAGGGGGCACTTTACAGGCCCCGAAGTAGGGATGGGCCAACAGGTATCCCCCGGCGTGTCAGCGGCGAATTCGTATCTGCAAAGAGTCGCCTGCCTCGCACTTCGCTAGCTACTTCGAGTAGCTCCAGAGCAGCTATTGGGATCAGTGCCAACGGGAACAGTCCAGCCCTGAGCTCCCGCAGCGATATTACCATGAGCGCCCGAAGCGACAGCAGCTTGAGCAATAAGGAGAACGTAGGCCGCGCGCCGAGCAGTCGCGATGGACTCAGAAGCAGAGATGGGAGGAGCAGCAGAGATGGATTAAGTAGTAGAGACGGGCTCGGTAGCAGAGATGGCAGCATGGCATCTCCAGGGTTGCCAGAGGTAGCAGAACGAGTGGGCATAAGTAAGAGACGGAGTCGAATGCCTGGAGAGCCCAAATGGACATGACGAATTGAAAGGAAACGAAACGAAAGGATGAAGACGAGAGATGAGCGGAATGCATGATATGAAGAGCACGATATGATAATTCAGGGGCTGTACATGATAGACATGAGGATGGGTAAAGAAGCAGCGAAACTGCGATTGCATGAACAAATAAGACCAAGACAAAAGAAAACAAATAAATGAAAGAACAAAAAGATGCGAAGCAACTCGCTTTCTCAATCAATCAATACTGTCTGCCTTCTTAGCGACTTGTTTCATTTTGTTCATTCCCTTTCCGCTCCTCCCTCCGAACGCCTACCCAACCCTCAACACCACGACGCAAGTTCACGATACCACAACACAACACGGAAAAAAAAAGCATCACACACTATCGCCGGAAATGGCAAAAAGGAATCTGGAGGGCCGTTGGGATTGCTCCCGCCAGGGCTTGAACCTGAGACCTTCGCATTACCGAACACTTGGATTGAAGTATTAGTACGACGCTCTAACCAACTGAGCTACGGAAGCCGTCCAGATGTGATTATTGAAGATCGAGGTCGGATTGGGGAACTTGAGCCAATTCCGCATAGGCGGAAGGAGAAGAGGCTTCCTTAGACTTATGTACATCTCTGAATCCGACCATTGATCGGAGGAGCATATGGTTGATTCTTATATCCACAATACGGCAACTCATCCTCACAAAGACATGTCATTACATGAACAAACAAGCATCAAGTGGCTTTCAAATTGTGATTGTGCCATTGTAAAACTAATCTATGAATATGTCTTTCCCATGCCAGTTCACATAACGGTCCATGATAGCATACCAGGTTTCCTGGCTGCCTGCAGAGTATGTACTCCTTCACATGAAATGAACCAAGTCTCCCGGGACTCGGGCCATGACCAGCAGAGAAAGACAGTGTGTGGTACCTTAACGAATGCAAGAAAGCAAATGTCAAATTTGCCGAAACATTGTCCCCGTAGGAACGCCGGCCGTAAATCACATCAGGGGCTGGCTGATTGCCTCACAGAGGCCGCCAGTCCAGATTTTGTTCCCCGGTGATGGTTTCTCATCCTCATTGGTATAAAGATTCCTCATCAAACCCCCCCAAATAACCCATTCGTCCATCTAGGCTGAGACAAGATTATCCCCGGGCGATCCCCCCAATGTCGTGACGAAGAAGAAGAAAAGTCTGAAGGAGAGACTGTGAAGTGAATTATAAAACTTCTGTAATGGTAAAATTTGCGGAAATAGGTAAGGAAAACGTGTTTCATCCACCCCATGCAGATGGTAACAGGACTCCCAGCGTGATCAGAAAAGACTAAACGACAACCATCAAAATGCAGTCCGCCAGTCCAAGCAGTCGTGTGAACAGAAAGAAAAAGTCCGGGCGCGTAAGTCGTGACAGTGATAAGGGTTCCGGCCGAAGCGTCACCTTTTAAGCAGCGGGGTTGCTCTTAGTGAGCACCAGTCTAGGTGCCTTACGCTGGCTATCAGCCGAGTCTTGTGCCTTGGCAGCTCGCAGAGCGCCGTTCTTGAACACGTTAGCAAAAGAGCTGTTCTCGCTCTCCGTGTTTGAGGCAACGCTGTCCACACTGTCCACGCTCTTGCGAGCCTTCTGTCGCGAGCTGGGACGATCAGAGCCAATAGCTCCCCAGCTACCACTAGCAGAAGTACGCGAGCTAGGGCACTCCATGTCACCAGCTAGGCTGCCGGAACCACTGCGGCCGGAATCGGACTCGTTATCGGTGATAGGTGTCGAAGACTCCTCGGCAGTCTCGGAAACGGGGCTCATGCTCCCGCAAGAACTACCAGTTCCTTTGCGGCGCTCAAGGCCAGCACGGACGAGGTTGTGCACAGCGGAACGACGAGTGCGAGCAGAGAAGTTCTTGCTCCCCTCGTGCTTAGCAGTAGGCTTGGCCTTGAGCTCGTCCAGGGAAGGAGGTCCACGTGGCTGACGGATAGGATGCTCTCCAGCACGGGCCTGACCAGGTCCGTATCCACCAGTCAGGGGAGTGATTGGGAAAGTGGAAGTCTTGGGCCCAGCAGACTTGGGAGCGTCAGAAGACAAAGAAGCAGCCAGAACACTGTTGACGGGAGCCAGAGATGAGGCCTTCTTGTGTCCACGGCGGAAGGCATTAACAGAAGGTGGAGGAAGAGGGGCAACCTCGGTGGGGGACTCGTAGCGCTTGGGAGGCGAGTTGCTGCGGAACGAGAAAGGCTGAGACTCAACGGGAGGAGAAACCTGAACCGAGGGCGTGTTCTGCTGGTGGTGGAAGCCACCAAAGCCAGGGGTCGAGGGTTGCTCGTTGTAGGGCGAGGTGACCTGAACAGCAGGCTGAGGATCTCCAACAAAATACTGGCCTGTCATAGGGTTGTAGTAAATCTGCTGTTGCTGCTGCTGTTGAACTTGCTGCTGAGCCTGTTGCTGGGCTTGCTGCTGTTGGTTGAAGGCAGCCTGGACGTTAAGTTGCAGGTTCTGGAGGTGCTGCTGCTGCTCATATAGAGCAATCTGGTGTTGTGTGATTTGGGGGTTGTTAAGGTTCAGCTGCTGGAATTGCTGAGCAGCTGCCTGGACATTCCTAAGCTGTTGCTGAAGGCGCTGCTGTTGCTGAGCCAGGTACATGTTAGTAGCGAGAAGCTGGGCATACAGGCCAGGATCGTCATGGTTCTGCTCATCCATAGCGAGCTCAGGGGGCGCCAGAACCTGTTCAACAGTGTACTGCTGGCCTACCATTGAGTTATAGTTGTTCTGAGTACCGTATTGGGGATAGGCCGTCTTGGGGGCGTTGTAGGCGTTGTCCTGGCCCATGCCATAGGCATTTCCAGCCATGGAGTTCCGGGCATACTGCTGCGTGGGACCGGCGGTCGTGGGAGATTGAGGGCCGAAGGAAGCAGCAGTAGCGGACTTGGGAGCCGTTCTAAGGCCAGCAAGGAGATGTGAGCGACTGGTGCGAGGGGTGGGAGCACCAGGGTCCTGATCCTTTGTCTGGTTGATGAGGTCAACCGAGAGGGGCTTGGGGTTTTGGCCGCCGCGACGGGCAGCAAGGCCTCCAGTGGGCATGGAGAGGCCGTTAGCGAAACTGTTGGAAGACATTTTGAGCGAGACCGCCTGCGTCCTTGGCTCAAAGCGGGATTCGTAGATCTAAAGATTCGAGAGATAAGAAAATAGACAGAGAATGTGGTTCGACTAGTCCTTGCGTTGAAGTAGCCAGTCGGATTAGAAAGTAGCGTTTGTATAAATCAAGGCGAACAAAATTAAGCGACGTGGGTATATCGATAAAATCGACAAATGTTGGATTTCGATGAATTGTCGATGCAGAACGTATGCCGAGGAAGCGTCACGAGAAGCCAGAAGAGACAAATCCAAGAAGCCGGGTGATCGAACAGAACAAAGTTGAGAGAGAGTCAAAGATTAAATCCAGAGTAGTCGATGGAGTAAACAAAAATTGATGAATGAAAGGGCGATGCGAATGAGCGATCGGTGAAAGGATATCGAAATGTCGAGCGGTAGATCCTCAGCGAAGAGCCGTTGAAAAGGATCGAGGGAAGCAAGCTTCAACGAGGTTGAGTACTTGCTCAGACCGTGATCAGGTGACAAAGGGCCTGGAATGTGGTCGGTTTGAAGGGTATTCACGCTCAAGCGGCGAGTCGGGTGATTAACACACGACCTAAAACGCGAGCACCAGCTGGTTGTCTTTCCAAGACAGTTTCAGCAGACAACGTCCTCCAAACGATGCCTATCCAGATGTGAATAGTCCAGGTATTACCCTCTGTCGAACCTCCTCTTGTGGAGTTGTGATGAAAACTTTTTGATGATTTCGATTATTCTGTAAGTGGAAATTCTGTTCGCAGTCTGATTTCGATGACGGTGTGTCGAGATTAAGCTGTGGTGGTGACGATGATGTATCCGAATACCGAAGGCGGAATAGGCGATAAGGCAAAGAATCGACGAAAGAATAATACAGAGATTAAAATGTGAGTTTTGAGGTATCAATCACCAGTAGATGGATGCGCCTTCGAGAGCCTCAGGGTGTTTGGTCTTGTTCCTACAAATTTCCGTTGCGTTCCGTCTTGTCGTTGCGGTTTTTCCTTTTTCTCTTTGTGATGTGCAGAGCGGGCAAACGGACGGACTAATGGGCGAGAGCGCGAGCGAATGCGTGCGGGCAAATTGAGTGGGAACGGAGTTGACTTTGTCTCGCAACGCGGAAGCGTGAAGCTTGCTTTGGGGAATTGCGATGTAGCCGAAGCGACGCGGGAAAGAGGGAGGAGGGAAAGAGGAGAGAGATGGAAATGAAGGAAGGGGCGCAAAATAGTAGGCGAAGGGGAGAGGAAGGAAGGAGGAAAAAAGGAAGTAAGTGGTGGAGTTTAAGTCTAATACGGATACTAGAGGAGAGGAAGGAAGGAAGGAGTGGAGATGGAGAGGATGAGCGAGAAGACGAGAAGGCGTGAGTGCCAAATGGAGAACGAGCAAGAGTGGGAAGTGTGGAGACCACTGAAGCCCTTTGCTTGGCGGGCGGGTGTGCTTGGGCGTGCTGTGCTGGGGAGAAGGAAGGAACGGAGGCGATACTGTATGTTCACTGTGCGATGACCCGATGAAGCCTGCCACGATACAGTACAGTAGATCTTTAGGGTCCTACTGTACTTCCCAGGAGGGCAGGCGAACCTTCCCACCGCCTTGAGCGATGCTCGTTTCAAAGACTGTGAATGGACAGAAAGCATACAGTGCATCACACGCAGATTAGAGGCTATCTTGGCCAGTGAGAATACGTGCCAGCCCCTTGGGCCAATTTTGGATATTCCCTATTCCATCATTTCTAACCCTCCATCTTCAGAGTCGACACGACGGTAGAAACGCCTGGTAGCAGTCTAAAGCATGCTGTTGGATGGATGGAATGAAAGCTACAGGGCTAAGGCACGTTCACTTAGCGGCCAACGCGCTACTGAGAGCCCAGTTGCTCACTAACAACCAGGCAAGGGGGCCATGGCCTGTATCGACAGTGCCTGAACACAGTACGAGATCGATCACCTCATTTATGCCTGGGGGACATGGATTTATTCTGATGCTCGCTCGCTCGGCTGAGTTTAATCCATGTATTTGGTTTCGGGCACTGACTCACAAAAAAAGATATATTGATGACGAGGTTGACCCCATCAAAACATTCGCTTGACCGCAGCCCAGGGGGAAAAGTTAGGGTACGTATGCACACAAAAGCAAGATTTTTATTAGAATACGAGTAGCTAAACGGAGCAGCTCATTTGAAATGCCAAAAAGAAAAGCTTCCACAGCCGTCAAAACCTCCTACCTTCCGGTGGTGGCCAATCGTGGCTCGAAATAACACCTGAAGATGCTAACTTGGTCGCGCAGTAGCCTCTGACGAGATAGCGCGTGACAATCCAGTCAGGACCTTAGAAGGGCCTCCTTCTGGTGGGTATGGACTGGACAGCTCATCCACAAAGACGCCCCCCTGGAGCTTACATGCAAGTGACAAGGGGTCCTCGAAGGCTCATCATCTCCAATCAGAGGAGGCTGCGGGCGCCGCGACCGACATGAGGCAGCCTCCAAGGGGTAGACGACAGGGGGCACAGTCTCAAGGCGGCGTTTTGGCGTCTGATGCCGCCAATCATACGAGGCCCTTCAGGGGATTGAAGCATCGGATGTGATGGGAGAATGGATCCTTGCCGCTTTTTGTAACGGCCTGATCGGCATCCATCCATTCTTTTCGAGGGCCAGTCTCTTTGAAGCTGTGCCTCTTTGTTGGTTTGATTGTTGCTATATCTGGCTGACAAGATCAAAGAGATCACGACACGTTGACGAAGGATTCGTGAATTGTCGTGGTAGCATACCGACATGCACGCACGCAAAAAGGTCTGAGCGTCGCTTCTTTACTGCGTAAACGAAACATGATGGGAAGCGAGACATCGGAGATGACAGCAGCCACAGGTTGATATATTCGGCGCCTTGAGGAATGAACCGAGTCCCGAGGAACATAATCGTCAGTAGCCAAGAACGAGTGCCAGACTGATTGTCAGTCGCAATTAAGGATCCCGGTGAGCGACAGGGAAATACCTGGCGCATTGGGAATCTCTTTGCTGTGAATGTCAAAATCAATGTCAAATTGAAACCCTGTCACGGATCGCCCGCAGTGGGCTTCGTCCATGCAAAGCATGTCTACTTGCTTTTCTCGTCATAACCGGACTCATCCAACAGGGCGGCTGTTGTTTATCATCGTCGCTTTGCTTATAGCAGGGTCTTACTATTATTCTTTGACGCCTGGCCTGCCTCAGCTTGCCCAGAGTCCGTATTTCGCAGACAGTCGTTCTACCGGAGTGACCGTTAGCTCTGCCTTAGCACCGACAGCTGTTGCTCAATTTATCCACACGATGCCTACAGCACAGCACAGGGCCTACGGCCACCTATACCTGAATCTTGGGGAACGGACCATCCCGTCTTGCTTGAAAAAGCATAAACGTAAGTATCAGTGTTGTAGCACATCCGTTCTCCCTGTTTGGGCTATCAGTTCGGCAGGTTTATGCCCATCGCAGTCAGCATCGCCCGAGGTCCCTTGTCGGCGTCCAACTCGATTCGTATTTTCCCCACGTCTCGAGATGTTTCATCACCGCAGAACTCCTTGTCCATTTCCCATTTCGATCCATCGTCCTGCCCTACCTCACACTGTCCGCTTTGGGGGGCTAAGTTCGATGCTAGGCCCAGCACTAAGAAGACCCTGGCTCAACGCGACACGTGCCGTGAAAAGGTGACGCGCTGCCTATTTCCCAGACGAACCGAGGTGATGGATTTTTTCTGTTTGTTCGCTACATCTGCATCTTCAACGGATGCAAGTGTTTGTTGTTGTTATGAATAGCTCAGTGGCTTTCCCCATTGTTTCTTCATTCTGGTCGAGCTGCAGCTTGAGAGACATGGCGCAAGTTTTGGAATGAGCTTTGATGCACCGTGGACTGGACCCTTGTCTTGAGCCATTGAGAAACGAAACACTACGGCACCGTAGCCACTGAATAAGTCGATGGGACAAGCGAGGGTACTGCCTGCAGCCTGTCCAAACGCAGGTACATGCAACCGTACGCACACGCACAAACGCACAAACGCACACCAAGAAACTTTTTGGGTTTGTGTCAGTGTAGGTTAACTTGAACCCTAATGCGATACGTGGTCGTGTTCGTCTCATTCGTATGCAGGGGCTTTGATGATAGGAGATGCGATCACGAAGAAGACAATATGACCCAAAAATGAACTAGGTTATTTACCCGCTCCATGTCTTGAGCCTAGCTGGGGTTTATTAGAGGCATAGACATGTCTTGATCTCCCTTATTCTACTCCGTACGCGGGGAGATACCCAAAGTCATCCGTCATTCTTGACTGGCGCCGATATAGGAACGTGTGTCGGTTCTGTGCTGTTTCGGTGGTATAAGCTGTTGGTTCAAATATGCAGTTTCGAGCTATAGGCCACCGTCGGCTCTCTTGGTTCTCTGCATATTTTTGACAAATACAATGCTCATAGTATGTCTCTAGTATACATTTTGGCGCCTGACCACAACCAACACTGGCTTCAATTATGATGTTTTCGTCTCGCAGCCCACGTCACGAACCATTCATTTATTGCCGCATATGCATCCCTCATCCTCGCGCTTACGTGCAGATGTCCCTCTTCATACAGTACAGCTATACCAAGTATACAGTCGGTATTTCTTGCAGATCGCGTCTAACAACCAATATCATAACCTCCCAACCGCCCTTTACGCGCTTGCCAACGGCTCAGCACCAATAAATCAGCACCAAGAGACGCAAGACGCACAACATCACAATGTGCAACCGCATGCAGCAGATATGCAGCCATCATGTACGGATTATTGCTCACGGCGCTTACAAAAGGGGCTTCTGCACTGTTTACATACCGTATGTATTTAGTATTTTAGCGTCAAGTGCGTGTAGCCGAAGGTCTAGAGCTCTTTGGTTGTGATTTGCTTGTCTGAGACTTTGCAGCCGCCGTCGCGGTTAAACCCTAGTCGTTGAATCGATAGCGTGGAAGCTATCGAATGAACCCAATTATTCTCATGATTGGAGGAGAATCTTTAATTACAATGGTTAATTATGCTTTTGGCCGTTGAGATGGTGAAATTACCCCCTCGTCTCTCCGATCTGTCACAGGGACCGTTGCGGCTCATCCCAAGTCAATCAACCTACCCTGCATCAGAAGAGCTCTGAGTCTGAGATGTGTCACGACTTCAACACACAAACCTTTCTTTGAGAGACTTATTGACCTCAAATTGCCAATTCTCGTTCGACTCTGTGACATTAGCTGCTTCGCATTGCTCGTACGCCAGCGACTTGCAGTAGTTATGTCGTAACTGCGCCAGACATATGCAAGTTACACGTGCCTAGTAAACTCTATACAAATTGACACGGAACCTCACTCGGTAGATCGGATGGACACGTTGTCACCAGTTAAACTCTCGTCGACTGATACTCCAATCAAACGAAGCGGATACCGGCAGTTCGGTAGAGTTTAGACCAGATCGTCAGGAATGTCTTCAGATGTGAATGAGGTGAGTTTCAACCGGGCTTACTGAGGCTGGGTTCGTGGAAGGATGAGAGGCTATCGAGACCACTTAAAGAAAACATGTGAAATTCAATTGAATAATCGTGTTATACAATTCTGAGTCCCGCTAAAGTCATAACTGTTATTCTGTGTTGCTGTGAACTGATACTTGGCTATGGTCTATGTGAACGGAATGTTGATGAACCTCGACTATCACCTCACCCACATGATGCGAGTCAAGATCTCGAAATAGAGTCGATCGGTAATTATCTGATATCGCTACCACTGATTGGATAAAAGAACAATAGTCGCGACTGTCCTCTTCATACTGTGATAGACTCTGCAAGTTGCCCTGGGTCGTACCAAGCCAACGGCCTGATGTGCAACACTGAAGAATGAACAACATCATGGTAATCTATAGCTCATACGAAAACAGAACAGGCAGGACAAGAGAGAGCCAGTATAAAAACGGGGCTATAATTATATTGGAGTCGAGCCTTGGGTGAATAAGGACCCAGCTAACGTTGGCTGTTGAAGTCACCGAGACTAAGCATGTACCCTATATCTATTGTGAGGCCCTAGCTGTCCATTCTGTAAAGCGAAATCAGTACAAAATGGTCTCCAATCGCCATCAAGTCCACAGACCTTGGTTCGATATTCTGCAAAGCACGTTCCGGAGCGTGGCTAATTTGGGCTTCGGCCGTACCAACGACTTCTAATAACGTTTCTCGAGGAAGACCATAGAGAGTCTCAGAACAGACCAACAACACCAATTGCTAAAGCATTAGATTACTATTTGAACGGATAACTTGAAGATAACTGTGAAAGGAAATGTCGAGACGGGTTTTTCCATTTGTGAATCCGAGAACATCAGCGCTGCAAGAAGATCCAGACTGGAACTCTAATGACTGCGTTGCGAATTCCCGAGGAAGGACATATAGACATCAGCGAGATCTTCACTTGGTGAGTGGAATAATTGAAGGTGGCAAACTATAAAGGCCAACATACTCATGCGGCTACCCGCGATCTTGACTGTTGTGTTGCGTTGCTGAGTCTGAGGAGACAAGTCCAACACATTCATATTATTCGGGTCAGAATATCTCTTAGAGAGGGGTAATAAAGACAAGAGAACAAAGCAACATAAAGCCTACGTGTACCATTAAGCACAATTTCAATGTGGGATAATAGCCAGCATCAAAGTGGCATAATAGACGGAGAAGGATCTTGTTATCCTGGAGTATTACCACAGAATGAGAACCACGTGATGACTAAAGGTCCCTTCGACACATAGTTTGTATCTGTACATACAGTACATACTAGAATAATGTAACGACCTTGTCTAGTCACCTCATACCGGTTCGCTTGCTCTTAGATAGCTACCCCCAGTTCAGCCCTAGGCCGCCAAGTATGACTAGAACCTTGGCGAGATCGGCCTTGACCATTTCAAGTTCCATCTTGAACTGGACGATGAACAAGTAACCCTCCCTCACCTAGCATCACACTCTTCAACAATAATGACAAGCCTACGAATGACTTGATGGGAGTTACAATAGGAACAAGACACTGAGTTCCCGATTCGTTGTCCCTGCTCATCACCACGTGGCTTGCTACCAAGGTAGTAGCCAAGTCATGTCATAAATTCCGTGTCAACTCGGACCGAACGTTGGTCGTCGGAGAGAAATGTATCCTGCAGAACCCCAAAGAGATGCACTACAACGCACACTAAACAGATACACAAGCTGCGATGTGTCCAAACCAATAAGGACCTCCCACAAAAACAGGGAAAGGAACACAAAGCACCCATATGTAATGTATACAAGCTGCAAGCTGTCAGTGACACCACAACCATGCTCGACCTCTCACGACGTTCCCCAACGACACTTGCCCCCTCGAATCTGCAAGCACCTAAAGCATACGCGCTAGAAGCATCCAAAAGGGGCATCATCTTTCGATTATCCCAGCCGTCCACTTACAAAGCCAGGCCGAATCTGCGACCATATCAAAAGGAGTGTTTCAATATCCCAGGTCCTATGGCATATGCAGATGCACGAAACACGTCATGCGAGCATGGTACAAAAGTCCCACAGCCGGGCTTTGTTATAAATCTTTCTATCCTAGACCAAGCGTATTCTCTCCCCACAAAAGCCATCAGCAAGGGGCTAGTTGTTTCTGACAGAGCCAACTCCACAGACTAGGACTTCGATTCAGTTTGGTCGTATCCCGTACCTAGCTCTCACTCCATGTGACAACTCAATCTCTCAATATCAGCCCTATAAACCCCCTCCCCTCTTCTCACGAGCACATGTCCTCTTTGCCCGTGATCACCCGCTCACCGCACACGACCTTGGATGTAATTTCCTCTCATCTGACGTGAGATCTCTAACTTGTTCCCAGCCGCCTTCATACTATCCTGTCCTAAGCAGAAAGAAGCCACCCCTATTCCCTCAAGAGCTTACCGTGCGGGAGCTTCATAGGCCAAGAGAACTCGGCACACATGGCCGATCATGGACGCAAGGTAAGCTTAGGGGCGGGCGGGTAAATCACCTGAATTCGGTGAAAGGTGTATAAGTCGTTGGCTTGATCTTCGGTCCTAGACCGGTATAGGTTGCATGACGCGCGAGTGTTGCCCTCCCGCACGAATCTTTGCGCCGGCTCTTAGTCTTTGATGATCTTCTAGGTTGTTTCTACATTTAGTGATCCATTTGGGCGTCGGGTATCTTGTCTGGGATACGTCCGAGGCTTAGTCCTACGATAAGCACTTGCAAGGTATGGACTGTGGCAGACTCCTCTGTAAGGCTGACGAGAGCTTCATGGTACAAATCCCGTGATATGCCCTCGAGGCTGCTTACTTTTACGAGGACTTGAAGACGTGTTCGAACGGCGACCCGAGCAGTCCGAGTCAAAGTCTCCGTCAATTATGGGGCTTTGTTGAGGGCATTCGCGAGTGGGCTTTGGGTATAAGAAGAATGTGGGGCTTTGCATGAGTAGATGATGAGAATGATTCAGTCATCAAGCTACGATGCCTGTCTCTGGCAGAGAAACTAAGAATAAGATAATGTTGTTAAAAGAAAACAGGTCGTTATATCATCATGAGCCAAGATCTAAACCTCGACATAAAAAACTGTATGAAATACATCTTCAGTTCCATGCGCCCTTAGCCTGATAGCCATCCAAGTAGGTGAGTACCTTAAGGGGTATATTATACTGAGCAGTGCAACACAAAGATCCAACCCAAGTCCAAACCGAAAACAAGTGAGACAATGCATCGCTTCAAAACAGCGGCGCAGGCCGCGCGTCATTGAAGTAAGACATGAGAAAAGAAAAGTTTTGCCCAGAAGCGCAGTCTGTTGCACCACGTCCACCTCTAACATAAGTCGTAAACGGTCGTTACACATGGGCCCCTATACCGGACCAAAAGTGCCAATCACGTTTGGTCGGGAAAAGTCATCTGACAGTAGTACACATGGTCGTTACGAAACTGTCAACTCGTCATCGCATCTCCTCAGGCCGGACTGTTGCTCCGTAGAAACCGCCCCCGTGGTTGCCACCGGAGGCCGCACATGCAAGGCAGACTCCGCCGCCATAGACACGCGTATGTCTTGTCCACCCGGCGCCTTCGGAGTCGAGAACACCAATGATCTCGCCCTGGACGCCGATCTCCATGGTTCCTGCGTTGGGTGGGGCCGGTGGAAGCAACGGGCTTGCAGGTGGGTAGGAACTGGGCGAAAAGGTCAGATCGGCAGCATCCGACATCCCTTGGGACGACTGAGACACGGGAACTCCGATAGGAAGAGTCTTGTTGTAAGAGCGCCGACGGGTGACCGATGTTGAGGGTGAGTTGTCAGGCAGGACAGCGTTGGCTGTCGACGACATGTAATCAGGGTTAGGCTGACGAATAAAACTATCCTCGCCTGGTCGTGGGCGGTCATCAAAAGTGAAGACGGCAGTGCTCAGCTCAGGCGGCGTCAGAGGTGGTGCAGGAGGTGGCCGTGACATGACATGTCTGGACATGAGATTGTCTGGACTCTGCCAGTTGGGGTCGATGACCAGTTTCTTGTCTCTTTGCTGGGTATGCAACATATCCTCAGGGGCCATATCCTCCTGGTTAGCAGGCGGCGTCATAGTCTTCTCATTCATAGCCCAAAAGGGTTGCGACTGAAGCCGTCGAGTATGCGACAACGATGAGATGGGGAGGGTTTGCTGATCCGAGCCGCGCATCTGTCGCAACCATAGGTAGAGTTGCAAAACGCAAAAGCGTGCGATGACAGCAACAGCAAAGATTGCGAGGCCAGCTTGAAGAGTCTGAAAGGAGGAAGACGACTTGTTCAAGTAGTTACTGTGAGTTGGCGTTGAGGTGGTGGTGTCAGGTGTAAGTTGTGTTACACCTCGATTAGTTACGGGCATGGTGCGTCGTTTATGTCAGTGATTGATTGATATATTCGTGGAAACTTAATTTTGGCGCCGTCGGTCACTTGGCGGGGCCAAAGGTCACTCTACTTTCTGCGGTCAGACAGTGACTTTCTGGGGGTATGCTTGCCCGTTGCGTTGACAATCCTCGTCTGGGTTGGTTGGGCGGAGTCGACTCTGTAGACAAGAAGGCTGGGCTGGGTTGAATAGACAGGGTTGTTGGCGGTCTTGAATCCGGTCGATCCAAGGCTATGCTTCAAACACCCGCGGTTAAGGGCGCTTGGTCAGAATGAGAAAACGAGTTTTGTTTGGAGAAAAGCGGCGCCCGAGTAAGCCTCGTGTGTCTCCAGACTTTGGTAGTGGCTTGTATCAGATAAATTATCTGGTTGATGACTCGATCACGGAATGACTTCCGTCGCAAACATCCACTCAGTAAATGCTGGAGCCAACTATGTCGACTTATACCAGGGGATCGCCGTCGGATTATTTCCCAGCAATGCGAATATGGTAGATGGCCTCTTGGTCGTCTTTCGATCACCAAAGTGATACTCGAGTTGTGACTGAATAGACAGGGCGTGGTGTGAAGCCTGTTATATGAGATGCATATAAGAGAAGTGAAAGGATCAACAAAGTGCAAAAGCAATACCGGCTATTTGTGTAAGGTTACGTAGCTGGGGGCACTGAGTCTTATATGATGGCTGTTCATGAACTGATGGAAACTCTCGAGTAAGGTCAATGTAGCAAGCCAAGCCAAGAGCATCACTTGATGAACTTCGGGCCCAATGTCGAAGGATAGTACGACACCCCCCTTGGACCCCACCCTGCTCTTCAAGGGTCTGAGCTAGGAATATGGAGAAAATGAACATGGATTCTCTTTACAAAGGAGCGGAAAGAAATGCTTCAGACAGCCTCTTTCAAAGGGGCTACTAATCGAGACTAGCTGTGGCTGCGGTCCCGGGACGTGGGTACAACGTTTGACTTGTAGGGGTGGCTTTGACAAGTGGAGTATTGATTTCTGGAGGTGTTGGGAGGATTTGAAAATGACCGAGTAAGTGTGGCTCTGGTTAAGGTTGCCCGAGTTCTGAGAAGCTGTCACTGAAGACTTGGACAAGAGCTGCCAGTGGGACGAGCCTTTGGTCGATCGCTCGTTGCGACATTTTTGGCATGATCTCATGTGTAATTCAGAAAGGACCGGGGTTTTCATGATGAAACATTAATCGGGGGTAGGGAATGAGATCCTAGAAGCAAGCGTGAGATTGCAATGTCATCGCAAGCTGAGCCGGGCTGGATCGTGTCAATCAAAGTTGATCAAGGAAACTCGATGAACCGCGTGCTCCAAAAAAAAAAAAATGTCTCCAACCATTAACAGCTGGGCATGGGGTCGTCGAATAAAGTCAGAGCAAATTGGTTAATGGGTCGTACTGGACCCCGAGGGCGTGTTGTAAGAGTCGTTTCCTGCAGTCTGCAGTCTGCAAAAGATTGGCATCCCTGTTTTCAGCCCGAGATTTCCAACGAAGGCGTCAGAGGCACAAAAGTCGCTTGGCCAAGCCGGGCGTCCCTGGGCCATGTTGCTCCACGATCGCACTGCAATCTGCTTCGAGCCCCCAGGGCCCAAGCCCTGCAGATTAGTTTACTGACCAAACCCAAATCTGACCAGTTTGGCGAGGGAGTGACGCCAGAAGATGGGCTAAATTGAGCATTTCAGCTGAGGTGAGCCCTACTTGTAACGACGCCATGGGCTAGAGACAGACCCTTGCGGCGAGCTTGTTCCAGGCTAGGGGTGTGTCTAAGCGGCTATTGGCCGAGCTAGATGGGACGACGTCGAGCCTTTGGCCTTTTGGGCAAGACAAGGCTACGTTAGTGGCATGGGAATCGGGCAAGTCTCAAGCCTCTGTAGAGAAGGAATCCCTACTGCATCTATCGAACCGTTTTCGAACGATCTAAGGCGGCAGCAATTGGCTTGGTCCGACACATATTGGCGCACGAGATCGACGAGAGTGTCCACATCGCGATAGGGCTTCTCAAGAAGCTTTGCGAATCTGGATCGTCTGGCTGAGCGGTGTGGTACATTTTTTTGAATACTGGTGTAATGGCGCCGGCTATGTCCCTGCATGAGGCGCTTCCAATGCAACCTTGGACAAACGATATCCGGAGAGTAGCAGTAACGGTCGCGGTCATAAAAGGTTATCATGAATTCTTTTGCTTCTTGGGCACTTTCCGGGTCCACTGTCGGTGTAGGGCGCCTGACGAAACTGAACTGTCTCTCCCTGATGAGAGACAAGCAAGCCCGCCACCGCGTACTGTAATCGATACTCCAGCAGCCAAGCCCAGTGGAAGTTATCATAGGAGCGTCAATGGCGGGGCTCTTGTCATTACTCGACTGCCTATGCATTTGGTAGAAAAGGTGTAAGTGATATTGCATGTGGAGCTAACCACGATAGCTGCCATCTTTTGTTGGGCTGGAAGAGTCTATGCAACTCGAATTCCTTTTGACTGGTGAAGCGCCTCATCATGGGTTTCTGCGTCATTTCGGGGGTTGTTTTGCAGGCTGAGAGGGTCTCGTGTTGGTTGTGGAATCTGTTAGGTTGATAGGGTTCTTGGTTCGAGCATGCCTGTGCTGAATGGTGATGATTAATGAGCATTACTCCCCGATTTGATGCATCAAAAGACGTGTCGCGTGGCTGTATACCACCCATGCCACGCGGAGAGGAGATCGATGCCTGCCGCTGTACAAGACACGGCACGACGCGGGACAGCATGTCATTGCAGCTGGAAGTGCTTGCTTCCGAACTAGAAGGTTGAGTTTTGGTCAATGCATCACATATCGATGGAGATCGCCGTCCTCCCGATATCGTTGGCCTTGGGCTGGGCTGTGGTGGCAGTGGATGCTCTGGTCTTGGACACTGAAGAACCGACCCAGCTGAAACGATGAAATTACGACACGTGATTGGACACAAGAATGGAAGGAACGGGGCCGCCTTCCCTTGTTTGGCGCTGGGCTTGCAAGGGGCGCCTGAAACTTGACGTTCACACCCAACCACGGAAGGAGGGCGACGCTCACATCCAACATCCCATCCCCCATCCATTGTACAAGCAGGTTAAAGGTTGCCGCTTAGATCTTGCTTTATCGAAAAACTCAACCAAGGACGTGACTCGATTCGTCAATGTATTGCATGATGCATGATGCATCCGTTCTGTACTATCATGACAGGGATTCGCAATTATGATATCGCCGCGCATTATTGCCTGCCAAGCGTCACATTGCATTACAAGCGACGGTTGGCTGTGTCTGTCTCCGAATACCCTCTCTCAACCCGGCTAGGTTCTAACATTCATTCGAACCAGTCGAACCACGTTTGATTACCTATTTCCAATACCGAACGGGCCATCGCGTAGTTCATACGCATGGTTCAGGTTGACCGTTAATATAATATTGTCTACCACAATTCATCAGCCTCGGCCAAGCCAATGTCTCTCTTTCCCCCTGCTGGCGCTTTAGACCTTCTCCAGCGTTTCGGTAGCCAATCACAGACCCAGGACCGGCGACGGCGGTAACCTTGCCCAGCTGGACTCATTGTCAATACGATGGGGTCTGGGCTTCTGTCAAGGGCTATGGCAGTGAACTGTCAGTTGCCATAAAGAATGTTGTGGATAAATCGCTAACAATAAATTTTATCCAGGTTCTCTTGACCTTCCGCAGAAACTCGGATTCTTCAGCTTCCTGCCGAGTCAGTCGTGAACCCACCCTAGGGTAAACCGATACCCTACTGCCTTCTAGAAGCCACCTTAGGGTGTCTCGTCGCATTGCAAGAGATGCGACTGCGCCGCATGCAACGCAATCTCTTTTGCTACCAAAGCTCAGGTCGAGTAGAAAAGAAGGTTCACCTTGAGGCCAGTGAAATACGAGGGTGAACCCCGTCTTTACAAACATCAATAAGACACCCCCGCGCGTTCCGAGTGCCCCATTCATCCAGAGAGTTGCATGCAATCCTACTCTGAATGGGTTTTCAGCCGTGATGGGATTCGTTTCCTACATCATCATGCTTGCTTGGCCATGGTGCACATCAAGCAACGATCTTCAGACACGCATCAGTAGCGTTTCTATCAGGCTGTCTGGGGTGGTGGTGGTGGCCGAGAGTTCCAACGTTCTTATACGATGATTATCCTGCAATTGATGATGACAAGACTAGGATGTAATGCGAGTCCCATGCTTTCTCTCCATGTGGGTGGTTGTCTTGCGCTCTTGCAGTATGGTTGTGGCTGTCTTACTGGCTGCGGATGCAACACACGCCGCACCTCAACACAACGTCGATTTTCGCAAAGTGTAACAGTTAGTCTTCCTCTCATACAACCCTGGTCTCGGCAGGTACCTCTAGCAGAAATATCGTCCGCTCTGCAACTTAATCAGGTGGGATCCTTTCCTCCGTGGATCCACGCCGACATTCTGACACGGGGATGCAAACTCCGCCATTTTGTCCTGGCCAGCTCTGGGACTAACAAGAACTCCTAACCACTCTTGGCCAGTGTTCAAAAATAGCACCCTGTTCAGCCTTACGAGCCAGTCCCCACCACCTTGGTTATTATCCTTGTCAATGTCACATTCAAGTCCAGTCAATCCTCGCCAACCCTGCAAAACAAACAACCACTGGCGGAGAACCTCTTACGGATACGGAAAGCTCCTTCAAATCATATCGAGCATCACAGATATATACCTTGTCTAGGACTTTTCTCTCTCTTTTCTTTCGAACCAATGCTTTATGCGTACAGGGTATAATACCTGTCTTATTCCACTTCTTGGCCTCGAGTCATCCATCGTCATCGCTCAAATTGCCTTTTTAAGAGTTAGCAAATTATTGCCTTCAGCCTCGTGTTTCGACGTGGGCCTTGCTGACAAGGAAATGACTTACACAAGTCTGACTGGCGCAGCACAACAAAAACACTCACGGAGAACAAGCTCGGCGCAATTCGACAGCAACGGATTGCTCGGCCTCATTGATTGCGCAAGTTACGCGACGACTCTTGCCACTCTCAGAAGCCAATTACTCGCGTTCGTGTCCAGTTTCAGATACTTCGGGCGCGTCTATCCGTAGCAGCATCCCAATCATCATCGTCGCAAGCGTTGGTTCGCGATGAACAATGACATTCGCTCCACCTGGGATGCCCAGCCATGAACCGGCCATTACATCTCACCGCTTGGCCTAAGCGCGGATCTAACCAGCCTCTTGACATCCCATACCACTATAGCCCAGATATCAAGCTTCATCATTGACTCCGCAACGCCCGATCCTCATGGCCGTTAATTATGCTTACTTCAGAAAAACTCAAACTTGGCTGGATTTGAACCCACCTTGGTTATTGGTTGATTTCACATGAATTGATGAACTCACATGATTTAGACTCATGCGGTCAGCTACATTAGCCGAATCTCTTGTCTAAGGAAAAGCAAACAAATCTCAAGATCCTTGTCCTGAAGAAAGAGACGTAAGTACAGCGACGACGACCGAGACTTGTTGAGGCGGAATATGAGGCTCAGTAAGGGGATACCAGGCATCGAACACCACAGCGTAATTGGTTTAGTGGTAAAATTCTCCGTTGCCATTCGAGCAGCGTCGGGGAGCCCTGGGTTCGATTCCCAGATTACGCATTACAACAGTCACTCCAATGAGTGATCAGATCTTTTGCTTGTTGGCATACAATCGCTTTTTGCTGGTCTATGGGCAACTTCCTTGCTGTGCAAGAACTGATGATACTGGTCTGTTGAAGAAACAGGTGATCTGACTGGCCCGAAACTTCTCATCATAGGTGGCCCCCTTACACATCATTCAAACCATCTGATTCGAGGAAGTTTTGTCCCGCAGGATATTTCTTTCAGGTGGAACGAAGAAGATGGCTTGCGCATGACCAAGCCTCTTTGAGAATATAACTCATGGATCACCGCTCCTGGAAACCAATACCAGCCGCATTATCGGTGCTGGAGCCCCTCCTGTTGGTGTACTATGGTCAAGTTGAGCAAATCGGTAAGGCACAGAAGCATGAGGCTGGCTGACAAGCCTCGGCGCTATCCTCACAACTTGGAAGTTAGTGAGGGCCTCGGTCCCGATGACTTGGAATTGCCCTCTATCGAATGCCTTGGCGTCAAGCCGTCTCCGGCAGTGCATCTTAGTTTGATTGACTAACTATGACCGTTGACCTGGTGGTTGGTTCTCAAGTGCCACTGACCGACTTCCCCGGAAAAAGCTAGTTCTGAGTTCAAGAGCAAGTGTATTTCATAGGCAACTATCAACTCGCTTGCGCTCATGTCTACCGTGCAAAATTGCATACACCCATCGCCCATTCCTTCGTAGAAAGTCTGCTTCTGCTGGATCCTCCCAATACTAACTAGCAGAGGATTAACCAACCCCGTAACTATGCGCGCCCCTAACCAATAAGGATATATATAAGTACCTTCGTCAAAACAAAAGAGCATGAGAATAGAGGAGCTAGATCCGCAAGGGAGAGCCCAATGGTATTCCCTAGATGCCACCTGACAGCTCCATTGGTTGGGGCTCCATAACGCCGACCATACCATCCTCGTCCCGCTCTTCCTCCATCATCTCGATCAGGCTGTCGAGATTCGTGTCCAGGCTGTCGCCCTCCTTCGGATCGAGACACCTCTTGAGAAGTTTCCTATACTTTTCAATCTTCTCACCCGTGCCCACCATACTCAACGCCTCGACATAATCCGTCTCAGCTGTTCGCTGCTCAGCAAGCAATGTGCTTAGTTGGCGGGCGAGACTCAGCCTCTCTTCGTATGACTCTTCCTGCACGCCTCCATCGCCATTGATGCGGCTGAGCTCACTGTCCACTGACCGCTGAACATGTAAGCGGTTTTGGTGTGTGATGAGTGAAAGCACCTGATGCTTGGCGAGATTGGCTTCTTGGTTGTTTTTGGACGCTGCTTCTTCTGACTCGAGCTGCCCCTCAGCGTCTGTGATGTTTTGCCGGAGAACATTCAGATCTGCCTGGGTGTTGGCCAAGATTCGCTTCGCCTCTGCCTCTGCTACATCCTTCTCCCGCCATTCCTCTTCGTAGCTCTTAGCTAAATCCTGGAACTTCTCCATAATCAGGGGCGTGATCCGTGACTGGACAGTGTTTGCTGCCGCGGACTGAAAAGCCACCGGGGGTTGCCGATTCGCCTTCTCGAGCAATGCATCCTTGAAAGAAGCATGTCGTTGAGATTCAGGGGCAAAAGGAGACGACGATCGTTGAGGTCCACGTTCTTTCTTCGTCGCGTTCAAATCCATAATAAGATCCTCTGCCCTGATTCCGTCGTTATTCGTAAGGTCCGATGAAGCGTTGCGTCCTAATAGTGCTCTTATGCACTTCCTAGCATTCCGCTGCGCCGCAAGGTGTAATGCTGTATTTCCGTCGTTATCTTGAACATCCAGCAATTTCTGAAATGCGCTTGGTTCTAGGCCCTCCTGAAGTTTGTTGAGAATATTGTCCAAGTAATATCGCGAGCATGATGAGTTGAATACTCTGCCGTTCTTCATAACAGCCGCATGATGTATCACTGTACAGCCCATATTGTCACGAGCATCGAATGTTTCGAATAGCTCTTTCATCACGACGGGAAAGCTCTGCTTCTCGTAACAGTTCGTAAAGTTTACTGAGTGCATGAACGGTGTCTCGCCGCGTATGTTTCTGACGGTGGATGATGCGTTAAATCGCTTGAGTTGTTTGACAACATCAACGTCTCCCATTGCAGACGCCCAGTGAAGCGCCGTATGGTCCTCCGCATCGATCGGCCAGTTAGGTTGAAAGTTGGCGGGTGGATCAGGCTTTACTGCTGGTTGGTCTGTCTTGCTGAGGAGGAAGTAGTCGAGAAGCTCGTCGCCGTATAGCGCATGCTGTTGCTCGGTAAGGTCTTGCAAATTGCTATCGTCTCTTCTGCGCTTCCGTCCTGTGCCTGGCACTTGAGGCATCTCGAAACGTTCGTCTTCGGCCATGTAAGATGCTGATGCCACTGTGAGGTTATCTGGTGTATCTTCGTCACCCATTACCGTATCGGGATCATCATGAATTACAGGCGCGGGAGCAGGAGCTGGAGGGGGATCTGATAACAGTTAGTTGGCTCCTATCTGGTATCACACTCGACATACTGTTCCACTTCGGTAGTGGAGGCTTAGACTTTGGTCCCTTGGGTTTACTAGCATGTCTGGGAGCAGGAGGTGGGCTCTCCGCACCAGCGACATATTCAAAGATGGGTCGTAATCGATCGAATACACTGTGCCGCTCTGCTAATGCTTGCCCGCTCTCGAGTGGTATCCAAGTACCTGTACATTGGCGTTAGAGTTTAGATGGCGTGTCTGAGGAGTTGGCGAACCTTGGTATTTTCCATAACCACCTTGGATCTTCTCGTGAACGTCTTTTTGCACATCTCGCTCGAGAATTCTGGTTCGAGCTGGCTTGTCGAACCCAGCAGCCTTCAGGATATGTGTTGCATTGATCCAGTTATCGTGTCTCCTTCGCATCACATGTTCTTTGAGGTCACCACCAAACTGGAATTCGTATACAGGAATCTGAAGGAGAATTGATTAGTAAAGGCATTGGATTGATAGTACTAGTGGGGGATGGTAGTATCAGAGGCAAGCTCCATCAAAGAAATTTGGTGCTCATGACACTCCAGCTTCAAACGGAGCTGTTGAGAAGAATGCACTAATAGAGTCACATAAAAGAGATCGCAGGCAGCAAAGACTTACACCACTGTATACTGCGCTGTAAACGCCAGGTCCAGAAGCAGCAGCAGCAGCTGCTGCATTAGCATTGGCCTTGACCATGTGGGCGGCTAAGATGAAGCAATTCTGGGATCATGCGCGATGGTGACGGGACGAGGGCGAAGAGGATTAATCAGGAGGGTTAGCAGGGCAAGATAGAACTCGTGACAATCATCAGCGGCGAAGGAGAGGTCGAATTGAACGTTGCTAATGGGCTTTGCAGTATCGTCAAAAGCTCTTCCCAAGGTCCAAGTTGCCTAGGTAATATGAATTCACGTCAAAGACGCGGTCCACGGTTGAGAAGACGCGCTTTCACGCGAAGCACTTAAAGTGCTGCTGCCTGAGGCGCTGAGCTAATCCCTCGGACTCACGTGACTCGAGTACTGCCACGGGGCGCCTCCTGAAGCTGGCAGATTGCTAGTGGGCGAGGCATTGGCCTCGACGGGATTGATTGGCAGGGGTACAACAAACAGAATAGACAATACCAACCAACACTCGGAACTTTCTTGAAAGACGCTTTATGGATACGACGAGCTGCGGACGCACTGTGGGTTTCTTTCTTTGTTAGCTAATACGCGAAGCCTCGAGGCTATTGCTAGCTGTGAGCTCAAAGGACGAACACTGGGGAGCTCAGAACAGGGACTCGTATGGTAACAACAAAGAAGTCGGCAACGATATATTATAGCGACGACATACAACACTCAGGGACAAACTCCAAAACCGACACAACATGGCAGACTCCTTACATAATGCGCCTATAGTCCTCGACAACGGATCTGGCACTATTCGAGCTGGTTTCGCAGGCGATGATCTACCAAAATGTTACTTTCCCTCATGGGTTGGCCGACCGAAGCATCTGAGAGTTCTCGCGGGTGCCCTCGAGGGTGAGGTATTCATAGGACAAAAGGCCTCCACGGAATTGAGAGGGCTGCTCAAAATTCGGTATCCCCTCGAGCATGGTATTGTCACCGACTGGGACGATATGGAGAGGATCTGGGAGTATGTTTACGGTGAAGGATTGAAGACTCTCAGCGAAGAGGTTTGTTTCTCAAGTGCTTAGCTGTGCAATTATGCTGACATCTTATAGCATCCCGTTTTATTGACGGAACCTCCCTTGAACCCCCGAAGCAATCGCGACACTGCCGCCCAGATCCTCTTCGAGACATTCAACGTCCCCGCACTCCACACATCCATCCAAGCCGTGCTATCGCTATACGCCAGTGGCCGAACGACTGGTATTGTTCTCGATTCTGGTGATGGTGTTTCTCATGCTGTGCCTGTTTACGAGGGTTTCGCCATGCCCAGCAGTATTCGCCGAATCGACGTGGCAGGCCGAGACGTGACTGAGTACATGCAGACATTGCTACGGAAGAGTGGATATGTCTTTCACACGAGTGCCGAGAAGGAAGTTGTGAGGCTAATCAAGGAGAGCGTCTCTTATGTTGCTCATGATCCACGGAAAGAGGAGAGGGATTGGGTTGGAGTGAAGCCCAATGAGAGCAAGTTTGCCGAATACGTGCTTCCAGACGGCTTCAAGCTCAAGGTGAGACTCTTTATTCTCTACTCAATGTTTAGATATGCTAACATATTGAAGATTGGCGCGGAACGCTTCAGAGCACCCGAGATTCTCTTTGACCCCGAGATTATCGGCCTCGAATATCCTGGTGTACACCAGATTGTCGTTGACGCTATCAACCGAACAGATCTCGACCTGCGAAAATCTCTGTACAGCAACATTGTGCTCTCCGGAGGTAGCACATTGACAAAGGGCTTCGGTGACCGTCTTTTGACAGAGCTGCAAAAACTGGCCGTCAAGGATATGAGGATCAAGATCT
The DNA here is from genome assembly GCF_000149555.1 of Fusarium verticillioides 7600. NCBI lineage: Eukaryota > Fungi > Ascomycota > Sordariomycetes > Hypocreales > Nectriaceae > Fusarium > Fusarium verticillioides. The sequence continues at coordinate 892,296 of NC_031679.1, read as the reverse complement.
TTGCGCCACCGGAGAGAAAGTACTCTACCTGGATCGGAGGCAGTATTCTCGCTGGATTGAGTACATTCCGAAAGGTCAGTGATGTTACCGTGTTTCCTTTCATTACTATACTAACGTGTGACAGATGTGGGTGAGCATTGACGACTGGCACGAGAACCCTGACATTATCCATACCAAGTTCACGTAAGAATGGCGTATACGTGTCACCCTTTGACTTTGCATCTTTGTGATGCAGCCACAACGACGAAACAGTCAGACATGAACATGCATGCCTGAACTCATCGACACTGATTCTTTTTCGCCGTCTGGACCTTTATGATCGAGATGACCTTGACCTTTTGTGAACGCAAGCCCTCACAACCCGAACCAACCCCCTTTGACGCGCTGCTGTTGTTGATAGAGCGATGCAGAAGCCTTGCATGGAAATGGAAGATATAGTGCTGTTTGGTGTGCAGAGACACCAGTGCAGTTGTAGACAACCTTTGCCAGATAGAGGAAGCCTAATGATACCCTGATGTGTTGAGATTGTGCTTAGTTTTGTGAAGTTGTTCTCTCCACCAAAGAGTCTCTGTCTCTGAGCATCATGTTATATACAAGGGGACACAAGAGATTTAGGACTTCTGGTCCGAGTGACGAAAGGACTTGGTTGGGTAAGCTTAGTATATCTTCATAAGCCTTTATTTCATGAAAGGCAGCAGTTTTCTTGCTCATTGAGGACATATCAGTCACGAGAGTAAGGAGTAGGAGTAATAGCAATAAGTAGTAATGCTTTTATAATAGAATAGAGCTGCGCTCGGGGGTATATAAATCTTCACCAGAAACAAACATCATACAGGCAAAGCAAGAGTAGAAGGGCAGTTTCATATCGCCCTTCTCAATTGTCAGCGCCAACCGTACATCCGGGGTATAATCGCCAACCCATTTGCTCTGAGGTCCCCATTATATTTTGGTCCAAATGTCAAATCCCAACAACGCCAGTCGCTAATTCATATCTTTTTGCACAAACGCCCTCAATCGTTCTTTTTCTTTTCTTGTGTTCAGTCTCGGCTGAAAGTGCTGCTGACACGAGCCCAGAGCTTGGTCTTGGAGCTCATGGAGCTGCTGTCGCTAGCATCCGAGCCAGCATCGCTACCCTTGCGATGGAATACATTACCGGCGCCGCCAATGCCGACGTGTCCAGCAGCCATTTGGTCACGGGCAGCAATGCGGTCGTACTCATCGTCAAGAGACACAGAGGGCTGCTCGCTTGCGCGGTGGACGTTGCCAGCTCCGCCGATGCCGCTGAAGAAGCGGCGAGAGGGGGTGGTAGTGGTTGTGCTGGGGGTGACGACGGTGCGGTTTGATGAGGATGATGTGGTGTCTTTTGAGGCACGAGAGATGTTGCCGTAGCCGCCGCGGCCGGAACGTACGAAGACGTTTGTGGAGGGGGAGGGCTCAGTGAGGATGTAGCTGGGCATTGTGATTGTGTGGTTGTGGTTGTGGTTGTGGTTGTGGTTGTGGGTGTGTGCGTGTAAGTGAGGTGGGTTCTCTCAGTGCTGAGGATGAGAAGAGGATATAGGTAGTTGATTCAATGTCAAGTTGTAGATTGAATTGTTAAGAGTAAGTAGAGCTTGAGAAGAGAAAGAGAGGTTGTCATGATGGGAAGAGCTTGGGTAGTTATACCACGACTCAAGCTTAGGTATTCAAGGGGCCACAGCAAAACACCCGACAACACAACCTTCCTTCAGCCAACCTAGCCAAGCCCAAACAAACCAAACACAGCATAACAAACGCAATTGCAGATACTTTTTCGAGCGCACCCCACAAATGGACCCATCTTTAGAAATTTTTCTTGTTCCTTTCTCTCTTGTTCCTTCGCTTCTCCCCGCATTTTAGATCGTCATGTTCAATATGTACCGTACCCGCCACTCCCTTTGATCCCATAGCCGCCAGCCCAGACCAGACAGGAGACACCGTGATCACACTCCGCCAGTCTCAGGAGCCTGAAGGCAAAAAGTCAGAGCTTTTTTCTCGTCTCCTGACATTCTTGGTCAATTGCGCTTTGCAGTTAACGGCAAGCACTGTGCGTGTGATCCAGAGGCTGTTCCTTGCCCAGAGAAATGGCGCTGTCACGCGGTCCCCCCAGATTTTCAACCAAATTGTGTTCCTGGATCGTCTAGAGTTTTTAGTATGTAAAAATTACCCCATAGAAATGCACTACCCCCGAGCTATTGGTCGATGCAGGGATGCGAGGATCCACGGCTAGGACGTCTTGGAGTTAGCGTCATCTTGGAAGACGACGACGTGCTTTGGATATTGGATATGACAACCAGACCCGGACCCAGATAATTCCTTGCAATTTTGCCTTGTGATGTCGTCGTCGTCATGAGGGAGAAGCGTAAGTCCAGGTGTAACAGAACACGTTGTCAATGGGACTCTGTAATTGAATGGGGCTGTTGGTGGTGAGACCTTGAGACAGGTCGACCAGAGCGATCAACAGACTCTCAAGCCATGCATCGTGAGTTTGGAGTCTGTGTATGGAGTACAGAACAGTTGGCTGTAACAACTCTCCACTTCAGAGACACATACATGACCTCAGTCTGATGTACGAAACACTCAAGCAAACTTACCACATCTTCATTCAGCTTCCCTAGAGACAAACAAGCTAGCAACGGCCACTCCCGCTTCAGATCTAGGTTGTGTCCCTCAAATCTTAACTCAACAATGGTCTTTCTCGTTTTCGAGATCCAATTCCCAGCTTTTACGAGATAGAAACGTTGATATCCTATCGTCTCACCAGCTTGTGCCATGCTCTGGCCGAGATCTCGAAGATCCTCCCCTTGTTATCAGATCAGAGCCCTGCTTGGCCTACATCTCTTCCCCAGATCTTGTTCCAAAACGGATATGCTCCATCTAAATAGACTATTCTGTAAGTAAAAATAGACATGGCAAGCATGGAGCAGGAGAGCGGTTCATCAACACCGAACTTTCCGACTTTCCGAGTATTCCGAAAATGTCGCTTATACCGTCCAATTTCGAAGTGTTGCGTAAGTGTAAAGTGTCTTCGTTCACCTTGTGTCATTCTGTCTTTCGACGCGAAAATGGACGTGATCTTGATGTGGCATGTTGCTGTCGTTCCCAAGTGGCACTAGCGGTCGTATACTCGGTCATGTGCCAGTTTGTCAACGCCTCTGGAGATTTTCGAGAAAGAAAGTTTCACCCCACTGAGACCTCACGAATGCTTTCCAGCGACAGTGGGCATTGGATTTGAAGTTGCAGTCATCATTCTTCCAAGGCTTCTCCTCGGTGTTACAAGACCTGTTGAGAGAGAGACAGTTCGTCTCAGTCCCATAACAGGACTGCCCCATTACCAATCATACCAAGCCTGAACCTTTGACGTTTCAAGATAACTATTGAAGCATCAAGTCGTCTTTCTATACCGCCTCCGTTTCATGGCAGTCTTCAAATTGCCGAGTATCCAGAAGCGAGATATTCTATGGAGATTATCAGGATCTGCGCAAGCACGGTGCAAAACATACCGACTTTTGTCAAACTCTATTGTGCTGTAATATCAGTCGGTTCAGTCCGACACAGTATCCCAATTTGACCCGTGTGGCCATAACGAATCCATGAACATTTCAGTAAATGCTCGATTTGGTCAATTAAACTATATTAGTAATGTGCTTGTATCGGTGGTAGTTGTACAGCAAAGTGTTTGGGCCTTTAAGCATTAGTCAAATTGTGTCAATGTTCTCACTAGTTGCAAGACACAGAGTAAATGGCAAAACATTATAACATTTAGAGAATAGATATCCAGCCTACCAGGCTATTTAGGTCAAGTTATACTCCATCCAACGCCCCAGAGATCATTTCTTCAGATTCCAAATACAAGGCTGCAAAAGAAGCACAATTGTGCATGCCGGACTTCGTCTTTCGGCATATTCAGAATTCGAGAAAGATCCTCTATTTGCCCATGCTCATCCAGCCAAAGATGCCGCACGCAAAGGACAGAACCAGGAAAGTGATGATACCGGCACCAGCCCTGTCTGCAGTGGTCAAAGGCTTGTAGGTCCTATCAATCTTGCCATCTCCGACGTTGCCGGCGTTGGGGTTACCCTTGGAGGTACCTCCGGACTTGGCCGTGACGGGAGGAGGTGTGTTCTCCATGAGCAGAGACGAAACGGCAGCGAGGACGTTCATCTGCTGACCGGCACCTGTCTTGCCATCATAGACACCGCTGGCCCACTTAAAGCCGCAAGCACGCTTTGTGTCTCCTCCAGTACATTGCTTGATGGCAGCTTCGGTTGATGTCTGGAGAACAGGAAGAATCTTTGGCTTGATAAAGGGAGCAAGATGTGTTGCCTGAGACATCCAACGGTGGACGTAGCCCTTGAATGAGTACATATCGGTGGTGCAGGTGCCGTGGTTCTCGCAGGCAATCTCGACAGCGATATCCTTGGGGAAGAAGTTGCTGATAGTAGCGTCGACTAGTTTGTCTACACGGTCCTTCCATTTCTGCGCACCATTGGTCTGAAGAAGTCAGTGAATTGTCAGTAGTACCATGTTTAGGCCGACTTACATAGTTATACATGAAAGCAGCGCCTTGGAGGAAGACGCCAGAGTTGTAAGAGAACTGAGCCTTGTTGATATCGGTACAGTTTGTTCCGACATGAGCACCGTCATAAATCTTATAAGTGGCGGGGTCAAGGAAACCAACGCCCTCGACCCAGTCCCAGGTCTTTTCAGCCCAGTCGGAATAAGTCTTGTTGCCGGTGTAGCGAGCAAGTCGGGCACCCAGGTTAAAGAAGCATCCATTAGCAATACCTTTGAAAAGTTAGTACAGAATCGATCAAGGTAAATATCTCGAGAGGAGCGCTGACTGTTCTTATAATCGTAACCATTGTTAGTTCGAGGAATTTGCCATCGAAGACCACCGTTACAAGTGCTGTCGTGTCGATCGGGATTGGCCTGAGTGTTAAAGACGGCCTGAGCGAGGGCAAGCCATCCAGGCTGGTCTGAAGCAGGGTTGGGGAAGTCCAGCTCAGCAGCCAACATGGCAGACATTCCCCAGAAACCTTGATCGTCGTTTCCGAGGGACAGCGTAACGTTGGCAGGTTGGTAGTCCTGATCATCACCGACTTGGAACTGCATGGCCTGCATCACCACTTTGTTGTAGGTAGAATCGCCGGTGCACTTCCAGTAATCCATATACGTCCCCCACATAGCACCGCCTTCCCACCAGTAGTAGTCACCATTGGGGGGAGGACCAGGTAGAATACCAGGAATACCGCCAGGGTCGTCTCCGTGGTAGTATGTGATCAAGTCAGCGGCGAGTTGCTTGGCTGACTTCTTGATGGCGTCTGTTGCTAAAGTCAATGTCTGTTTCCCTACAAGCCAACCGTTGAGGGGGCCGCACCTGTGGAATCAATGCTATAGGGCGACTGGGCGTTAACGAAACCCGTTGAGGCCAAAAGCGCAACGGCGCCGGTTGAAAAAATGGGCTTCATCGTGGGCGAATGCGAGTGAAATGAAGCGAGCGAGATTAAGAGCGAGCGATGGAAATTGACGGGAACGAGCGGTAGACGCGCCCAGCGAGGGCTTGGTCGGAATATCGATAAAGCTGTGGAAATTTACCGTAAAACAGACCGAGCAGTCAAAGAGTGTGAGTCGGTCGATCTGACGGATTAAAAGGACAAACGGTCGACGTAAAGTCTGCGATGAATCGATGTTGTTGAAGAAGTCAAAGTGCCAAGGAAAAGAAATGGAAACGGGCGACGGGGGTTAATGCGTGTGTTAGTATTGCCGCAAGGTCAGGTAAGGTAAGGTACGTGCAGAAGCGTGCAATGCAATTAAAAGGGAGCGAGAGAGGGAGGGAGGGAGAAACAGAGGCTACAACCAATGAGATTGACGGTGGATCGCGAAGAAGGAGGGTGACACGAGCTGGTGAGTGGCTCAAACGGAGTGAGCGAGACCTGGGAACCGTCACATTAGCGGCGTCAGGTACCTATTTTTGCTGCGACGGGTGGGCGGGCAGCATGATTACGCATTGATACGAAGTGATCAGGGGCTGGGGAATGGTTTGAGCTGATGGTTCGTTCCTGTTTTTGATCTTGCACTGCAGCTCCAGTACAGATCAGATGCTCGACCATATTCCGTCTCTCTACGCTGTAATACGAATACTGTATCCGTATATTCTCAGTTGCTGCATTTAACAGTCAATCAACAGATGACCGTTGGGTTCTGGAAGGTTTACGCCGTTGCAAAGAATGGTCTCCATTGCAACCAAACGTCCATACGACGCCAGCCCTGGCTGGAATCCAGACTTGCCGTGCCTTGCCTGAATGGAGGAGCCCGCCCTGCAAGCTTATTTATTCCGCCCCGATTCACCCATTTCTTTCGCTTCTGCCGAAAACCTAATTGACATTGTTATTTGTCTCTGTCAAGTACTCATCTCCATGCTATTTTCCTCTTTCTCGAGCGCGCTTTTGGTGTCGTTAATGCTTCAAACACAAAGCATGTCGTCGATATCTTTGTTCAATGCCAAGGCGCTTATCGGCACACTTTTCCGATTCGCGACCCAGGGTCTGGTATGCCAAGATGCCCAGGTGCCAAGTTTACCTTGTCCCGTTGTCGTTCGCGTGGTCTCCCGTCTCGGCGCCGAGATGATTGCCTTCAGGTAGAGGGACCACGTGATTCGTGTTCCCGTTCACGGGTTTAACAGGTTTCGATCACAGTTGAAACCGTAGACATCTAAACATGTGAGCTTGATTTAAGCAATCTACGTCCATGCACACCAAAGCTCGACCCATCTACTACTTCTCCATATTCTCCATTTACTTTATCTCGGAGGATCGAGATGGTGGGGGGAACTGGTCCGAACCAACATTGCCCTTGAAAATCCCCCAGAAAATGGACAACGGACCCAGTATTCGTTCAACAGTGCTGAGATGATCGACTTTGTCGAGATACAGTCGGACCGAGCATTCCTTACGAAGTACAACATAGATATGAGCTTGATTCCGGGATATTAGATTTCTAGTGTTGAAATGGTACTTACCACAATTTCAAGCACGGTTTCTCGTTCTACAAATGACCGAGAATGATGATCTTTGCGTCAGCGCTTCTAGCTCCGTGACCTGTCTAGTGTTTGTCTATTCGAAGCCTTATGGTCTAAGAAACCTCACATTTGAGCGGCATGAAATCTCACAATATTTTCTATAAAATACACAAACATTGATTTTTATTAGCATGCAAGCTGGCTCTATTAATTCGAAGGCCAGTTTGGTACGACTTCCACTTCCCCCAATCGACATATCATGAGCCGGTCGTCACAGACATACCTTCGATAGAAGCCTCCATCTATGACCCGATATCGACAGTTGAATCGTCTTGAAGTAATCAAAGGTAAGTATTATCTAAAGTTAATTCATTCCAAGTTTAAGGACTGGTTTCAGTTCCGACTATAGCAATAATGATTCATAAGCACTCACGAGAGAGATATCCGCTCAACTGGAGAAGCCATCATATCCCTTATCCGACGAAGTTTAGAAACAATCTCATGGTATGTTCGAAGAAAATATCAATTTCTCGAGTATAAGTCCCGGGCCTATGTCATCTCTTGTTCGTTTGAAATTTCATACATGCAGCCACGAATTCCAGGTGCGGTCTGTCATGTTCCCCAATGCAGCCGCTATCCTAGCTGATGTCTCGATACATCTTCTACCAGCCTCATGATAGTTGATCACCTATCATGTGTTATCATGAGAACTGACGATCTCGAGCTAGAAGGCTTCCAATAGACGCAGCGATGTCGCCATTTGTGCTTGAAGTGGAACCGCTACTCTAGTAATTCCGCTCTAAAACCGACTTCGATTCAGGAACAAGCTCGGTTCGGCGACACTTTATCCCATCTTGGCTTTACTCACCAATCAGCGACTGGACCCTGACGACGCTGCTTCAGGGGGACGAGTTTAGTTACAGATAGCTGTCCTTTCTGATTGCGGCTGTCAGCGCAACGAAGCGACGACATTGTGAATTCCCAATTTCGTTCACGACAAATTCCCGGTCGACTTTTGAACGAATCTCCCAAGACCACTGAAGCCGGTTCCAATTGGTTTCCAGTCCTTTGACCGTCATTTCACCGAGGCATGCGGCAATAGGCTCAAACTCTCTACACATTTGCTGTCGACCCAGCGGCTCTCGACCATAATTTGCGACGGGACCGATTTCGCGACGGCACAACATCGAAACAGCCTTTATTGTATATATTCGACCTAGCGGGACTAGAAGATTTTTGCAAAGATGATGAACGGAATGGAAAAGTCGGATTATGACGAGGACAGGTTTGGTCCTAAGGAGGGAAGCTTGGTCAGCGCTTTCGATGCATTCCGTACGTCTCTCATCGCTGCTGGGTTTATGTGCGCTAACTCTCGACAGCCAAATCGAAGCCGCAATACATCCAACGAACATCGGGAGGTGGAAAATGGACAGTCGCCGTGTCTATCATCTCAATTGTCCTCATCTGGGGCGAACTCGGTCGCTGGTGGCGCGGCGCAGAGTCTCACAACTTCGAGGTCGAGGCTGGTGTTTCGCGAGAGCTTCAGATCAACATGGACATCGTGGTGAAGATGAACTGCGATGATATCCATGTTAATGTCCAGGATGCGTCTGGCGATCATATCCTAGCTGCTAAGCGTCTCAAGGCTGATAGGACACTCTGGAGTCAATGGGTGGACAACAAGGGCATGCACAAGCTCGGGCGGGATAGCCATGGTCGTGTCAACACTGGTTCTGGATACAACGAGTTGGGATACGAGGATGAGGGTTTCGGCGAGGAGCACGTTCACGATATTGTTGCGCTTGGTAAGAAGAGGGCCAAGTGGGCAAAGACACCCAAGTTCAGGGGCAATGCCGACAGCTGTCGTATCTATGGAAGTTTGGACTTGAACAAGGTGCAGGGTGATTTCCATATCACTGCGCGAGGCCATGGTTATAGGGGTAATGGCGAGCATCTCGACCACAGCAGTAAGTCTGACGAATTGTGGTCCGCACCGTGTGCTAACTAGTCATAGAGTTCAACTTCTCGCATATCATTTCGGAGCTTTCATATGGCCCATTCTACCCTTCGCTGGTCAACCCTCTCGATGGCACCGTCAATACAGCACCCGGCAACTTCCACAAGTTCCAATACTACCTCTCTGTTGTGCCTACTGTGTATAGCGTCAACTCAAAGTCCATCCTCACCAATCAATATGCCGTTACCGAGCAGAGCAAGGCGGTCGACGAGCGATATATCCCTGGTATTTTCTTCAAGTACGATATCGAGCCAATCCTGTTGACCGTTCACGAGAGCCGCGACGGTATTATCAGCCTGCTGGTCAAGATCATCAACATCATGAGCGGTGTCCTCGTCGCCGGACACTGGGGTTTCACTATCAGTGATTGGATCCACGAGGTTATTGGTCGGCGGCGACGCAGCAACGGTGGTGTTGGTGTACTGGGTACCAAGGAGGGCTTTGACGAGTAGATGGATGGATAAGGAATACAAGCATGTAGCATACAGCGCTGCTGGAGAGCCAAGCAGAAGGAGTTATGGCTTGGGGTTATGTACAACTGATTTATGGAGTTTAGGTCAAAACATGGGATTTCGATTTTAGCATAAGATACTTGATAACAGATTTGCATAAAGCAGGAGCCAATGTTTGTGAATTTGCCAATATGGCCAGGTTAACTGAGGTACCCTGTAAAGCACTCGGCGATAATCCGTCTGCTCATAGCCTCGTAGCAAGGATGCATTATTGAATGTGGCTTAGAGAGCGCAAAGCCAAACGCCTATTCTCTACAACAAAGAACCAATCCATTGATTTCCTATCCCTGAAGTTAAAGTGCTTTTGCCCGATCTCATAAGACGGCCGTATTGAAAACGCCGCCATGCTGGTATGGGAAAAGGCAGAAGCATGGAACATTCCAGTCATGAGAACACCACGGAACTACGGAAAAGGCCATCAGACGGAGACCCTTCTCGACGATGGTCTGTCAGCATCTGATTGTGCATGTGGTCTTGACAAAGAGAGTCTGGTGACTCAAACCTCAAGAGACCGCGTAATCAATTGACCTTGAAAAGCGGAGCCTGATGACTCTGGAAATGTCTCTCCTGATGATTTGTTCTTTCATTGTTTCTTTTTTATTACTGTTAATAATATGATGGATCTAGGCTGAGGTGAGGTGACTCCGTCGGCAACTGAGAATAAGAACCAAGATGTTGATCGTTGATGGGTCAAGGGTTTTAAGAGGTGGGGTTATTCCATTAAAAGCCTATGACGACACCGGCGACAGCCCAGTCCGAGTGGAGACAGCCCGAGACCTGTAGTAGCTTGCTCAGTGCTCACGATGATGCATGCTCTTGTTGATTTGCACGAGATCGACCAAGGTTCACGGTTCGGCACGTCCAGCCTCTAGGTCGAGAATATGGGAGGCTTCGTCGCCTCATTCCTTTCATTCCTCGAGTTCTAGGAAATGTCCCTGTCGATGAATGAAGAACTGGGCCTTGGTTTGAGGTGGGCTTTTTAGATCCCGACCGAGATGGAGGGTGACCCCGTGCGAGTCTGGTCTTTCTCTTGTCTTTTGACTTTTCAAGTTTGTTGGGGGTTTTAATTGAGACAGGAGACAGGGCGGGATAGGCCTGGATCTGTCTAACTCGAGACGGTTGTTTACATGAACCGTTTGGTGTAACAAGGGTTGAAAGAGACGGGACAAAGAGTGCATTCAGCTATTGGGTACTACTCTAGATATTGGATGCTTGTTTGCAGTTTGAGTCAATGCGTTTGGTGAGGCTCTGTGCCCAACTTGACTGGCGTTGGACTGGATGGACTCGATATTCTTGGTATCGTCCGTCTGTGGTACTTGGAATCGTATTTTGGGCATAAACGATCCCTGACAGTTGATCAAGAAATTGCCCGAGATAACCCAGAAAAGAACCATTCTCTTCTCCCCAAGACTATGTACAGATTCTATCTGAGGTTGCATCGGAGTTGACTCTACTAAAGACCTGATTGGCTTCGGTCTCAGAACGTCCAGCATCAGCCGGGCAGAACAAGAGACCTTCTGCCACCCATCACGATATCTCGCCCAATCCCGTGCGATGTTCTACTGCACAAGCAGCATCATCTTCCATCATAGCCACAGCAGGCTTTCTCTCCCAACCCCTGTCAGAAAAGCCGTCCACTGAAGTTTAAGGGCTCCACGCACACTCACACGCTGGAGCCGGGCACTGATGTCCATGCCCTGTCCACGCTAACTGCGCCTGGATGAATCAGAATCAAAGCCCGGCCCAGCCCAGCCATTCACTCATTCATTCCGGGTGCCCAGTTCCTTTCTTCTCGCTCTCAGGAGGTTCCGTCATAGGTAGCTCATCTTGGTTACTTCCCAGCTTTTTCCCCCTCCACCAAACCACTTCTCCTTCTTCCTCATACAAACATACAAGCAAACGAACGAACCTAGATTTCGCTGTTGATTTCTCGTTAGGCGTTTTCTATACTAAACCTTTGGATTTACTTCCATTTCTTGACGAAATTCCCTCTTTTGGATCCTCATAACTCTATCGCACAGCCTTATACCCCCCTGTCACACCCCGCGATGGGTGACGTCTACAGAGAGTCTCGCGTATATCGTGAGAGGGACTGGGAGCGAGACGATGGCTCTTCAGACGACGAGCGCTATCGCAAAACCACGATCAGACGATATAAGGTCGCACCAAGCAGATCTGATCGCTTCGAACGAGGTTCCGAATTTGATGATGGACGTTCCCATTTCTCCCGCTATGGTCGCTCTTCTGGCGACTTAGCTGAACACGACCGACGCTCTTTCGTCCCGGATCGCCCTCGCTCTGCCTTTGAAGGAGCTCCCTCTCATGCTAGTTTTCACGAGGACCGTGGCCGAGACACGGCTCCTCGATCTTACGTTTACGAAAAGGAGACTGAACGAGAGACTTATCCTCCTCCACCCCCACCTATGCCAATGCCTGCGCCTTCTCAGGTTGGAGACCGAACTCGTGCGCCAGCTTTCGTGGAGACCAAGGAAGTTGAGCGTGACTGGGATCGACGATCTCGCTTTGACGCTTTGTTCGACGAGGACGTCAAGGTTGAGAACCAAATGGTCAGGACTGAACGCCGAGATAACGGCGATTACCGCGTTGAGAAGCGTGTCGAGGAACATATCGACGATACTCATGGATGTGACGTTGAGCGATACCGCAAGGAGACGGAATACTACACCCCTTACGACCCACCGCCTCCTCCAGCTCCCGTAATTATTCGACAGCGCGCCCCTGAACCACAGAAGATCATTGTTCAAGAAGCGCCTCCCCCGGCTCCAGTCATCGTTTCTCCTCGCCAGCAACAGCAGCCTGGTGTAGTTGTCATTCGTGAGAGAGAGCCTGAACGACAACAAGTTGTAGTTCGAAGGGAGCATCGAGAGCACCGACACGAGCACCGACATCGCCCTTCAGAGGAGGAGTATTACTATCGCCACGAGCACCGCGACTCCCGCGGAGACCGTGACTACGCCATTGAGCGATATGACCGCAGACGTCGTGACCACGGCTACCACAGTGATGACGATGATTATTACGTCCGACGCAAGGTTATCCGTCGCCGCGAAGGCAGCGAGAGTCCCCACCACAAGCGACACTTGGCTGAAGGCGCTCTTGCTGGTGCGGGTGTCACAGCTCTCCTCAACAGTCGCCGCGACAGCTACGGTGAACTGCCTGAAAACCGCGGCCGCAAGGTTATTGCTGGAGCTGCTCTTGGCGCTCTTGGCACTGAGGCTTTGCGCCGAGCTCGTAGCGCTTACGGCGATCGCTGGTATGGTGACGATGAGTCTCCCGATCGCTCCTCTCGACTTAAGCAGGGTCTCGGAATCGCTGCTGTTGCTCTAGCTGCTGCTGGTGCCGCCAAATACTACCAGTCCAATAAGATTGAAAAGGAGGAGGCGATTCGAGGCAGAAGCCGTCGTCGTGGTTATTACTCTGATGACTACTCGCGCTCTCGTTCGCGATCCATCATTCGAAAGACCACGACGACAAAGAGCACTAGCCGCGGTAGCCGTCGTCGTAGTTTGTCGACGGCAGCCAAGGCAGCTCTGGGAACTGTTGCTGCTGCAGGTATTGCCAAGCACATTCGCAACAGGTCCAAGTCATCTCGAGGTCGCAGCAGCAGTAGGTCAAGTAGCTCGCGCAGCCGCAGCCGATCAAGGAGCCGCAGCAAGTCTAGACTTCGCCGCGGTGCCGAGATCGCTGGTGCCGCTGTAGCAGCCAAGGCTGCGCACCACGTTTGGAAGAAGCGCAAGGAAAAGAAGGATGGCAGTGACGATAGCAGCGATGATGAGTACTACCGCCGAGGCCCCTCGAGAAGCCGGAGCAGGAGCAGGTCCAAGGCCAGATCCATTCGTTCAGAGCGCGGGACTGATCCTGAGCTAGGCCCCGTAGTTGAATACGGCACCGATCCCCTCGCGACGCAACCGCCGGCCTCAACGTCGCGAGGCTACGAATCCGAAGCGGAGGCAAGACGTCGACGCCGTAGGCGACGCGACCGTAGTCGATCCGCGTCGTCTGCGGGATCCGACAATGACCGTAAACGCAGCAGAAGCCGACTCGGGGCCGCCGCAGCCGCAGGAGCTGCAGCCCTTGGTATCAAGGAATACAAGGACAAGAAGGACAGGGAGAAGAGAGAGCAGCGCTCTAGGGAACGACGACTCGAACTTGAACGAGAACGCGAGCGAGAAGATGAGCGAGACCGTCGTGGTCGAGCCACCAGATCTCCTTCGCGAACCCGATCTCGAAGTCGTTCCAGGAAACGTGAGCAGTCCTTGAGTGACTGTGACTGTGTTGACTGACCACTATGAAATAGGATTCGACGACTATGATGATCGTCGCCCTCGCTCACGCTCACCACCCATGGCTTCTGGTGGCGCTGGCTTCCCACCTTATCCTATGGACCCGACTCCTCCACCTGGAAATCCTTACACCAATATTCCGGACCGTGCTGCTGACTTCCAGCCTTACGTTCCTCAAGACTACACGGGCTACCCCCCGCCGCCTCCTGGACCTCCTCGAGGACTTTCCACAGGACCCGCCAACTACCCACCGCCAGGACCTCCTGGGCCACCACCGCCCCCTCCAGGACCTCCGGGACCTCCACCGGCTGGCGGTCCAAGAGCGCCTGACAATGTGAGTAATCCTGTCCACAACCTTGGCTCAAGAGGCCTTGATGAGGGTGCGTCCGACCGTACTGGGAGGGTTGATGGCACAGGAGAAAAAACAGAAGCTGACTCCGTAACAGATAGTCTAGACTCGTCTGATGAAGGTCAACCAGCCAAGTCGGTAGTCTTTGGTCCTTTGTCACCAAAGAGCTCTATGACAATGAGGCGACACCGTGAGGAAACAGCAGCCAAAGAAGAAAAGGAGAGACAGGAGCAAGAGGCTCATGACCTACTTCAAGGCCTTGTACCCACTAGGCCACGTTCGAAGTCCACTCCTCCTGCTATGGAAATGGATGACTACTTTGGACGGAGACATCGTTATCGAGATGATGATTCCAGCTCGGATGAGTCTGTCGAAGAACTACCCGACCGATTTGACAGACAGGGTAGGCCCCTGGATGGACGATCGAGTAGGAGCCGTAGTTGGACTCGCAGGCAAGGTGATTTTCAGTACAAACCCAGACATCGGGATGATTGGGACATCAAAGGAGCTTGGCAAGTAGCTGGAACGGATAGTCAAGCTGTGGATCAGATCGTTCGTGGAGTCACTGGAGCACTTGAAGGTAAAAGCGGATGGCTTGGTCTAATTGGGAATATTCTTGGAGGGCTTCAAGAACCAGAACAACGGGAGGCTATTGAAGACGGAGGTCACGAAAGAAGAAGACGCAGAAGGAGACACAGAGACTAACGACTTGACGACTGTGATTTTGGGAACGATTTCTTTGGAAGGATATGATTAATGGTCTGCTTTTCCAGCTGAGCTTCATGATATGATGTTATGACTATTATACATTACGGCCGATATAGAGAAACACGGTTTGATGTCTTTTTATATATGATGTCCCCATTCCGTCTATGTGTCTTTGTCTCTAACCTTTCCACATTGTAACCCTCTATATGCCCTGCGAAAGGTGATGCTTCTATGAGAAGACGTGATGTTGGAGCCGCACTGCAGCTGTATAGCAATGTCGGTTGAGAATTATTGCTTGTGACTGAAGTGTGAGTCTTTGATGTATCATTTTGAGTGGAGTTTGTAAGAGAGCTGAAGAAGCTCGATCTTTTGTATTACCTCGCTCGAAATGGGACGGATGGTTGACGAGATAGACATCTTGCTTTGAGAGTATCGCATCGCATGCATATGCATCTCGATTCTTGCGACTGTCTTTGGCAGACATGGAAGTGTTATAAACCAAATCAAGCAGCGCGAGCAGCATCAGAACCATGCTCGCACATGCAGCTGTATTTAGCGACGTTCAAGACGCCGCCACATTTCCCGCAGAGGATGACATACTTGTCCGTGTCATAGTCCGTGTCTTTGACTGTGACAAGGTCTGAGCGGGGAACTTCTATCACGTCTGGAGTCGACGTGGTAGGGGTGTTGTTTCCAGGAGTGTTTGTGGTGGTTGAGTCTGAACTTGACATGTTATGTTCTAAGGAGTGGTCGCTGTCATGATTATCAAGGAGAGGAAAAGGAAGAAAAGGAAGGGAAAGAGAGGAAAAGGAAGAAAAAGGCGAGATGTGATTGATTGCATTGAGATTTATATAGTTATCTGATGGGCGCTGCTGTTAGGCTGTGATGGCTTCATTTATGGAGAGGTCTAAGCCACATTAGTTAGAGCAAGGATCCAACGTTGTAGAAGTTTCGCTTAAGCTTCGAGATGTAGTCGATTGGAGGATTGGCTCCTTTAGGTATGTGATTGTATGATATGAGGTTCTCAAATACTGCGAGATTGTTGGATTGTTCTGGGTGGTTCCTTGTAAGTCGATGTTACATTCTGTGGGGCACCCGGATCTTTACCGTTGTCAGTAACTGGAGGTTTTGTTCCGGTTCTTGGATCCCACGCCGTTAGACCCTGAAGCATCTTGTACTTTTAACATGGACATTTCCATAGATAACGTCTATAATATTCTGAAACATGCCATTGGTATCCTTTCGTGTCGGCACTAATACATATAAGCCCCCTTCTTATAAATCATACAACTAACTCCTCATCCTCGACGCCGATCACCTTTTTCTCATTATAACTCGTCTCTAGCGTGCGCTGCAGGCTCTGGTCGTCCGCTGTCTTTATGTAGATCAACGCCGCTCTTGAGTCGCCACTTCTCCCAGAGACTCCAGAAATCGCTTTCCATGTTGGAGTCCATCTGATCGGGTAGTACGATTGCGTACTCGACGTATAGGTTTCCGAACTCGGTCTTGTGGTACACGCTGTCGCCATCCTCGTGCCAGATGGGCATACCCTCTCCAGCCACAGTCTCGACGTGGCCGGGCTGGACAACCTTACCACGGGGCCGGCTTAATCGCACGACGTGGTTATCGAGATGAGTGAGGTTGCGAGTCCAGCCGCCCATCCAAGCTTCTCGAAGAGAGAGAACCTCGGTCCAGTACAGATCGTCACCCTTGCGACGGAAGAATGCGCCATCGGTCTTATCGGGATTGTTGTCATATGATGGAGCCCTTTCAGATAATGTCACCAGCAAGTCGCCAGGGACCCAATCAGGGCTCTCATCAGCTTCGTTTTCGTAGACAACACGAGAGTCGCGAGCAGCTCCACGCTGGACGTTGAGTTGAACAGTCGTCGCCTTTCTCTCAACCCGTTCACCCTGGCAGACCTTGCACTTGTGCTTGATGTTCTTGCCCCTACCGCCACAAGCATCGCATCTTTGTTGAAATTGCTGAAACATTCCAGGAGCGAGCTGGCGCTTGACAATTCGTACACCATGGCCGCCACACGTATGACAGGTATCGACTTGCCCATCTGCACTTCCAGTGCCTTCGCAGGCTTCACAGATATGTTGCTTCTGCCAGGAGAACTCGGTGGTGGCACCGTTATAAAAGTCGCGGAGGGAGATTTCGACGCGGACTTCGACATTGTGGCCTCGGGGCTCGCTGGATGCTCGTCCGAAGTGGCCGTGCCCACCGAAGAAGCGGCTAAAGAGATCGAAGGGATCATGGCCACCACCACCTCCTCCTCCTTGGCGGCGTTGTTGAACACCTTCGTGGCCGTATTGGTCGTAAACTTTGCGCATTTCCTCATCGCTCAAGACATCGTAAGCTTCGGAAACCTCGACGAACTTATCATGTGCTGTATCATCGCCACTGGAAAAGGTCAGTGTTAGAAATCAAGCAGAGGGTGGATTGGAGGGGCATACGGATTCTTGTCTGGATGGAACTTCTTCGACAATTGACGATATGCTTGCTTTAATTCCTTCTTCCCTGCTTGCCTGCTTACGCCGAGAACCTGTAAAACTGTCAGAATCTGTATACTTATGGGCATACGGGAACTGTTGTACCTTGTAATAGTCCTGGGCGCATACAGCTAGCTGGACCAGAGCTAGAAGGACCACGAGGGCCGCTGTATGGAATAACATCTTGTCTCTCTTCCTGCAGATATAAAAAAGAAAAAGAAAAGATGGAAAGAGAATTTATATAAACAACCTGAAACTTCCGACCTTGAGTGGTAAAGAAGGACAGACTTCGAGATTTTGCGAGGAACTAAGGAGGGTGAGTTGAACTTGATAAAGAACGAACAAAGAAAGTCGCCTGAACCTCGAAACACCAGCGTGTTATCAAGTGCTATGCTATACTTTTTAGGACAGTAGCAAGCTTATCAGTAGACCCCTGCCAAGTGGTCTCTTATCGAGAGTTTGTGACTGGCTAGGAGGCTTGACTCACTGTCGGATTATGTTTTCTCCGTTGTCAGGCATAATGCCACACCCGGCTGTGTACCCCACGGTACAGTTTACTCACAAGAGCATTCACTCACTTGGAGCTCAAGAAGCATCCTAGGGGAGGAAAGAAAACTCAGGACCCGAATCCTGAATGATGAAAATATTTAGGTAATTTAGCCTAAGCTTAGGGGGCCCTTTGCTAAGTTTATTTTGACACTCTCTTCTCAAGTTTTATACTTTCTTGCTCCTTGAGGGTAACCTCCTATGGTCGATCTATAACTCAACTCACCTGTTGAAGTTTCCAGCATGGTCCTGTCAACTGGAGTAATTCGCCCTGTCTGTCCAGCAGTTACTTGGTGACGCCTTTTTACTGGCTATAAAACCCCCGGTTAAGGAGCCATACCTAAATCTAAATAAGTGACTCATGAACTTAGTCCTAAATCTATCCTAAGTTTTATGGACACTGGATGTTGATGCTTCGCCATCGGCCTCGCTCGGTACCTGTTGGCCAGTGAAAGGGCGAGCGAGACTCGATCTTTGGTGACACAGATCTCTAGTCTTTGGCCAACCCCAGGCACGACGGCAGACAGGGAATAACTTAAACTTTCATTCCTAACTGCCTAAAGTAAGCTGGGATGTTAGAGCAAGAAAACACTACATAGACCTTGATATAAGGTGTCAAAATAAACTCAGCCAAAGGTATACTAAGATTATCCTAAACTTATACTAAGTTACCTAAGTTACCTAAGTTACCTGAGTCTTTTTGCTGTTTAGGATTCAACGCAACTAAACTTAGTACGATTTATGTGTATGTAAGGCAACTGCCGCCCGTCTTTGACAGCGATTCAAGCTCGGGAGAGTCACGTGATCAATATTTCCATCGTCTACCTACGGAGTAAAGATCCCAGACCCACCTATTTCCACTTCCTCGACAATACACACATCATGAGCGCCAAACGCTATGCATTCCTCCCTATGGAGGAGGAGGTGGGAGAGGAAAAGGGGGAGTCATCGAAGAAGCCCTCGAAAAAGAGGAAGACCGAAGATGCCGCTGCGCGGAATAAGGCGGCGCTACCTGATATTCGAGAACGATCGCGACAAGAATACCTCAAGAAAAGAGAAGCCGAACGACTTGCTCTCTTGCGAAAACAGGTTGCAGAGGAGACGGACGAGTTGAGGAGCGGCGTGCGACTGTCGGAGAAAGAGAAAGCCGAATTTGCCAAGAACAGAGAGATCCTGCGACTGGCTGAAGAGCGACTTAACATTGATGATCATCGAGATGGATACTACATGCCCGAGGACTACATCACCGAGAAAGGAAGACTCGATCGCAAGAAGAAGGAAGAGGTACTATATAAGAAGCACATAGAAAGAGATCAGTTCGGGCGGGAGAAATTCGTCACAGAGCATGAAGAATGGGAACGGGAACAAACCACAAAGGTGAAAGCGCAAATCCAGCGCGCCGAAAGAGAGAACGACGATTACGACCTTGTTATGGACGAATCGCAGTATATTCAGTGGAAGTCGGACGCGAGAATGCCTGGCGACCGTCAAAAATTGACCCAAGAACAACAAGCCCTGATGGCGCGGATCGATGAAGCTGAGAAGAAGGCACTATCAATACAGGAGACACGAAAGAGCCTGCCTATTTACCAATATCGAGACGAGTTCCTCGCTGCGCTGGAGAAGTTTCAAGTCCTCGTCATTGTCGGAGAGACTGGCAGTGGAAAGACGACTCAGCTACCACAATATCTCCACGAGGCCGGTTATACCAAGAACGGCATGAAAGTGGGATGTACACAACCTCGTCGAGTGGCCGCCATGAGTGTAGCAGCTCGTGTGGCTGATGAAGTAGGTGTCAAAGTCGGTAGAGAGGTCGGATATACGATCCGATTCGAGGATTGCACCAGCGACAAGACCATCCTCAAGTACATGACCGATGGAATGTTATTACGAGAAATCATGACAGACCCTGAACTCTCGTCGTATTCAGCGCTGATGATCGACGAAGCTCACGAACGCACAGTACACACTGATATCCTCCTGGCGCTACTCAAGGATCTCTCGAGATCGCGACCTGATTTGAAGCTGCTGATTTCGTCAGCTACCATGAACGCTGAGAGATTCTCGGAGTATTTCGACAACGCTCCCATCTTCAATATTCCTGGTCGAAAATACCCAGTCGACATTTACTACACACCCGCTCCCGAAGCGAATTATCTGACTGCGGCCATTGTAACAACATTTCAGATTCACACAACACAACCCAAGGGTGATATTCTAATTTTCTTGACCGGACAAGACGAGATTGAAGCCGCGGAGCTTGAGCTTACTCAGACAGCAAAAAAGCTCGGCAACCGCATCAAGGAACTTATCATCTGCCCAATTTACGCAAACCTACCGTCCGATTTACAGGCGAAGATCTTCGAACCAACACCAGAAGGAGCTCGTAAAGTCATTTTGGCTACCAACATCGCCGAAACCAGTTTAACCATTGATGGAATTGTCTACGTTATTGATATTGGCTATGTCAAGGAAAACGTCTACAACCCCGCCACCCGTGCGTCAAACTTGGTTGTTGTTCCTTGCTCGAGAGCATCTGCAAACCAGCGAAGTGGCCGAGCTGGTCGTGTTGGACCAGGAAAGTGTTTCCGTCTATATACAAAATTCGCATACATGAACGAAATGGACGAATCAACTACACCAGAAATCCAGCGAACAAACCTGAATGGTGTTGTGCTTCAACTGAAATCCCTAGGCATCAATGAACTGCTTGATTTCGATTTCATGGATCCTCCGTCTAAAGACTCTCTTATTGGTGCGCTGAATCAGTTATATGCTCTGCAAGCGCTGAATCATCGTGGCGAGTTGACCAAAATTGGCCGACACATGGCTGAATTCCCTACAGACCCTTTGCTAGCCAAAGCAGTGCTGGCTGCCGGCAAGGAAGGCTGCGTCGAAGAGGTTCTGTCCATTGTATCGATGCTTGGTGAAGCTTCTACGCTGTTCTTCCGACCCAAGGACAAGAAGATTGAAGCAGACAGCGCCCGAAACCGATTCACAATCAAGGACGGAGGTGACCACGTCACACTCCTGAACATCTGGACCCAATGGGTTGACAGCGGTTTCTCCCCCATCTGGGCGAAGGAGAACTTCCTTCAACAACGGTCTCTCACAAGGGCACGCGACGTTCGTGACCAACTAGCAAAGCTGTGCGAAAGGGTCGAAGTCGAGTTGTCTACGTGTGGCATCTCCAACCTTCTGCCCATCAAACGAGCCATCACATCGGGATTCTTCCTCAACGCTGCACGGCTGCAGAAGAGTGGTGACGGTTACAGGATGGTGAAGAGCAATACAGCCATGTGGATCCACCCAAGCAGTGTCATGATGTCCGTTGACCCCCCGGCAAAGACGGTAATTTATTTTGAGCTTGTCCAAACGACCAAGGATTATATGCGCAGTGTGATGCCTATTGAGCCAAAATGGCTAGGGGAATTGGCACCGCATGTGTATAAAAAGGAGGATATGGAGGATTTGGTGGCGAAGAAGATGCCGAAAGAACGGAAATATAGGTAATAGGCAGCGGCGGCACATCCACAACTTTAGAGTAGCCTTATGGCAAATTTAGGATTGCTCTACATAACGAATGCAATTGAGCAAATCCACACTAAAGATAGTCTAAGAAGAAGAGCTACAGAAAATGCACAGATGACAGTTAGCATCAGGGTCTTCTTAGTTTGTCTACACCAAAATCGAGGTCTTAATTGGCCTCTTCCGTTTCCTTATCAGGCACCCATTCGTACAGAATATCTGTCCTCATGGTGTATTTGATCCCCTTGCGCACCGTTGCTCCTTCATGGAAAAGCCCTCTGTGTTGGAAGATGAGAACGCTTCCAGTTTTGGGGTTTACGTCCACTCTCTTCTCTCCCTTTCTGTCAAGGAATGAAGTTGCGCCACCTTGAAGTTCTGATGCTGGATCATTCTCAACAGAGTCATTGAGGTACAGGTGAACAGTGTAGAAAGTCTCAAATTCTTTTCCTGGACCTTCGGTATAGTAGAAAGGACCGTCGCAGTGGGCTGGGGGATATGTTAGCTGTGGACATGAGAGAAAGGTGATTGCACCTACGTTTGAAGAACTGTCCTGGTGAATACTTCAAGAACCTCATCCTCTCGTTAAATCGACTAAACACCCATTTCCCACCCTTCATATAGGGCTGGGGCGGCACCACAGCCAGAAGCTCTCGCAAACCCTCAGAGAGTATGCAGCGCTCCCATAGGCGATCAACAACGGTCTGCTGATTCCATATGATCCTATCACTCTCCCTATACCCAGGCGCCGGGGCCTCCCATCCAGGACCGGCGCTTATCAAAGCTGGTTTCCAAGCCGGGGCACTCTCATCAGGTCTTGGAACGGACGCTTCAGCTAGAGAGAGAAGTTGTTTGCATTCTTCTGGTGAGAGGACGTTGTCTAGCACGATAGCTGTGTGACCATCGTACTGAGGAAGAGGAGAGTTTGCAAAGTCGATGGAATGAGTCGTTATTGGGATTTCAGGCGGAGAAGAGAGGAAAGTATCAGGGATGGGAATGTCGTTTGACGTGTAGTCTACTTTGGTGAGCATGTTCTTGGAAGGGTCGCGTGGCTTGAGGAAGGATTGGGATGCGGGTTTGGAGGTGAGGCCTAGTTTTGAGGCGAGGTTGGATAACATTTTATAAGCACTATAACAGGGGTATCTTGAGAGGGTGAGATATGGAATAAAATTAATGCTACTATGAGAAGAGGAATATTGATGCCTATTAAGTAGATCTTTCTAACAAGGACAGTTTTATGGCAAGATGTTGGTGGTTTTATTGTGGATGTTGCTGCCTATGAGCTGGGCTGGGCTGGGAGGGAGTGGCTGTGTGGGGATGTAGCCACCACAAGTCCTACGCCGGTGACAGCTAGGCCTTCACTATAAGTTAAGGCAGATTAAGTAGAGGACGGGCTAATACTAGGTAATGCTGGTAGACTATTAAATTGAGGACAGATTGGTGATGGCGATGCTTGGGTTGGGCTATGGTGAATTTGGTAGCCTTGAAGGATCATAGCACAGCAGACGGTCCAGTGTAAGTTGGGAGCCTGTGACAACCGACAAGATCACACTGAGCCAAATGTTTGGACGGCATATTTGACGGATTGTTAGTGACAGCTAGGTCCGTTGAGATACGGATATGTGGCCATTGCTTGGCTCTAGGGTCATATTAGGCAGATTCTCGGAGTCATATGTGCTATGAACTGACTGTAAGAACACATGGCATCAAAAGAAGCGCGTTGACTGGATATGATCAACAATTCGGGGCGCTTTTTCAGTCGAGCAGATGTTTCAGTCTATCCAAGATCTCATGCTACGTGGAAATGAGATCTATGCAAATGAACAGTCTGTATAAAGTGTTTATGCGAGCAAAGAGTCTGTGGGCAGGCTCGTGAGAATGGCTATGATGACTATGAAGTGACATCTTGAGTGTTGATTACAGCAACAAAGACATTACCAAGTGAGAGGGTCACTAAGTGGCAATATAGGTAGAGTCATGGACTGATAGAGAGGCAATCAATCACACGGGAATAAGTTGTATAATCTCGGAGCTGAACTGCTTTTGCCTTTTGCTTATTAACCCAAGCAAGCTTCTAGAAGTGGACGAAAGCGGAAACAGAGATCTTGGCGATTCTTGGCTCAGATGTTAATTCCCGGCTTGGCCAGACTAGACTAGACTTGACTCATGTCGAACCTCATGAGAGCTGTACAATGTCTCGTGAGAGCAGCATTAGGTCTGAAAAGAGTCAGACATGGGCAGTGTTACCATTGAGAAGGGAATTGCGACATTCAAGTTTACAAACAAGCTGTCAGATGTAATAACAGGCCACTGAACCATGAGGTTGGAATCCTTCTGAGCAGAGATTTTCTGGAAAACTCGGCGAGGTAACCCAACTTGTGTATAAGCCGCCAGCCGGCGTGATGGGGCCGAGAGTGGCCCTCTAAATCGCCGTAGTGACCTTTTTGGTGGACTTCTTTGTAATTTGATATCCGTACTTCCGTTCAATGATACTCAGATATGAACTCGAGAATATGTAGAACTGTTCGAGAATAAGGTAAGAACTTGAGAAATAGTAGATATAATCATATCTTATTATTATCTACGTGAACAGGCTGCATTCAGTTACAATGTGGGCTCATGCGACGTTACCACAGAATTTTAGCGCTTAGCGACCTTACATAGATCCGAACCTAGCGACCTTCCCTTAGCGGGCTCAAGTTCGTCACTCTGAAGATCCCATTGACATGGTTCAGCAAGGAAGGGGGATAGTAGTGAAATACCACCCAAATACACTTTGCTCGTACGTAACTGCAACTCTCTTGACATTGGAGAGTGGATTTGCCTCTGAGCACGCAATTCCTCGTGCCTCGTTTTTGCGGATCTCCAAGTCAAATACATCCATCTATCTACTCAAGAGATGAACTTGTATCTCTATAGATCCCAACTTATATGTCTTGACTCTTCATTCACAGCTGTGATTGAGATACAGTCATAATGGACTTTTCATCAGAAAAAGAACATGGCAAGTCTCCTGACGATGACGTCGAGAATCTCCCGCACAGCGACGCCCCGCGACCCACGCAACAGGATCTTCTGCAGCGCTCGCTCTCAGCGCGCCAGGTGCAGATGATTGCTATTGGCGGCACCATCGGTACTGGCCTGTTTCTCGGCACTGGAAAGTCCCTGGCCACGGGTGGGCCAGCGTCGATATTGATCGCCTATGCCATCGTGGGTGCTATCGTGTTTACCACCATGTTGGCTTTGGGGGAGATGGCGGCGTTTATACCCGTTGCTGGGAGTTTTTGTACCTTTGCAGGGTGAGTTGTCTTGGTGAGATGCTTATAGGAAGGTCAGTTGCTAATGAGGTAGACGTTTTGTTGATGATGCGTTTGGCTTCGCTCTCACTTGGAATTACTGGTTCAACGACGCCGTGTCTACTGCCTCGGATCTCGTCGCTCTGCAGCTCGTTCTTCAATACTGGACCGACAACTTCCCCGGCTGGGCCCTCAGTCTTATTTTCTGGGTTGTTCTCATCGGCGTCAACATTGTTTCCGTCAAAGCGTATGGTGAACTCGAGTACTGGCTCAGTCTGCTAAAAGTCATCACCATTGTTGTCTTTATCGTCATGGGAATTGTTGTTAATTGTGGTGGAAACGAGACGGGAGAGTACATTGGCGGGAAATATTGGCATATCCCTGGTGCGCCTTTTGTTGGGGGTATTGGTGGCTTTGCCTCTGTTTTTGTCACGGCTTCTTTTGCTTGTAAGTTGAGATGTGAATCTCATATCGTATGCGATGAAACTGAAACTGACTGGCGCAGATGGAGGAACCGAGAGTATTGCCATCACCGCTGGTGAGACCAAGGATCCTACGAGAAACCTCCCCAAGGTCGTCAAGAATGTCTTTTGGCGAATCATCCTCTTCTAGTACGCTTCATTCACCCACGCTCACTCACTCGTCTCACTAACAGAACCAGTCTCCTTTCAATTCTTCTCATCGGTCTCAACGTCCCTTACAACTATCCTGACCTTAACTCCAAGGAGACCCGCACTTCTCCTTTCACCATCGTCTTTGAAATGACGGGCGCCAAAGCTGCTGGAAGCGTCATCAACGCCGTCATTCTCACTAGTGTCCTGTCTGCTGGAAATCACGCCCTCTTTGCTGGAGTGAGATTGATGTACACCCTTGCTATCGAGGGTCATGCCCCCAAGGTCCTTGGAAAGCTTAACAGGAACAGAGTGCCTTGGGTTGCTGTCCTTGTGACAGGATTCGTGGCTGGTCTCTGCTTTGGTTCGAGTTTCATCGGAGCAGGAGATTTGTGGAATTGGCTCCAGAAGTAAGTCGACCATTAGAGTGTGAACATCGAGCATAGCTAACATTCGCAGTATCGTCGGTGTATCGAACCAACTCAGCTGGATCTCCATCGGCATCACGTCAATCCGCTTCCGTCAAGCCCTCGCACTCCAGGGCAAAACTCATCTTCTCCCCTTCAAGAACTGGACGTATCCCTACGGCCCCTGGATCTGCGTTATTCTCAACAGTTTCCTCGTTCTCGTTCAGGGCTGGAGCTGCTTCAGCCCCAAATTCGACGGTGTCAGCTTCGTCAGCTTTTACATCGAGCTACCCGTCATGCTGCTCATGTTTGTTGTGTGGAAGCTTGTCAAGAAGACCAAGTTTGTGGGGTTGAGCGAGATGGATCTTGAGACGGATGTTTATACGATTGAGGAGAAGGTCACAGAGGAGACAGGGTGGAAGACCAAGGTGAAGAATGTGGTTACTTGGTTGTTTTAATGTGGGGGGATGTGATATGATTTGCAATTTCTTTTAGGATACCATGATGCATTGCATTGCAATTTGATGAATTTCTTGACCAATCTTCCATCTGGCGATTCAGAATCTCCAATTGAATAAATGTGAAAGGTGTTCATTAACAAACAATATAGGAATGGTGAGACCTAGTCTCGATGAGAAGTCAAAAGATCGCTCGCTCCATATTCGCCTTCACCAACACTTCACTCTCCATCACCACCCTCAGCATACTCCTCAGGAACTTCCGGCCATGCATCAACACCATCTTGTATAACCATCATCATGCCACCGACCATGTGATTATTGATATGACAGTGCAGCAACCAAGGCCCAGGATCAGCAGCATGATATCGAACTACCACCCAACTCGGCTCCTTATCCGCTGGCGCCGAAAGAAACGCATCTCTTCGAGGTGGATTAACAAGATTGAAGTGTTCGGGAATTTCCTTGGCCGCTTCTTCAACAGAACTCCACCTGAAAGGGCCAGTTCCCGTGCCTAGCATGTACATCTTTGAACCGTGCTTGTGAATCGGGTGTGGAGGTTGGGGAAACATGGCTGCCACGAAGACGAGATCTACCCATTGTCCCAGTTTTGTCGAGATGGTGACGTTGTTGTGGACGTAAGGCTGGGGGTTGAAGAGTGTAGGTCTCTGCTCGTCCAGATCCTTAGACATAAGACCTGTGCTGTTCAGGGCCCAGAGATACGAAGCACCTTTGATCTCCATGGTCAGATTGAAGGTGACATCAGCAGTTGGCGAAATCGACACTGGGGGATAAGGAAATGCCACCATCTGGTTAAACACCACGACATCCTCTGACACGGGAATACCAACGAGGTTGATCCACGGTTCAGCCTCTTGTTTGTAACCGAAGCCCTCAACTGAGAGGATAGCATGGCCAGTAATGATCTGCGGCGCACTATTCGAATTGAACCTCATCTTGAAGTCTCCAGACTTTTCAACCTTGACAAGAACGGAATATCGATCTCCGTTTGTGGCGGCGATGGCTTGGACTTTCTGAGGTTGGATGTAGGAGCCGTCCATGGCATATACCCACATGTCGTGACCGTCTATGGAGAAGACGCCGTTGACAAAGTTGACTGCAGCAACAATGTCGAAAGCGACCCATTTTGAGGAAGAATGGTGTTTGTTAGACACTTTGATGACTTCGAGTTGACCTTCTGTTTCTTTGCATCCAGAGAATGTTCCAGGGAGCAGAGCATCTTCGTTGCCGAGACCACCGGCAAGGGCATTAAGAGCAGAGGCAGGAAGACAACTGTAAATGTCAGCAATTGAGAGTAGAACTTATCTTGAAAACTTACGATTTATCAGTAAACTCAGCACCTCCTGGAACCAACTCAAGGTAGCCCTTCTGAATCTCATTGAGATTGGCTGCCACGAGATCCTTTGGCAGACACTCGACTCTTCCCTTGCCATTAAAGAGGATCGAATCATAGCATGAATCCTCAATTCCAGCAGCTACAGTCATATCCCACTTCTCATTAGAAGTAAGGTGCACAAAGTCAGAAATAACAACTGGCTTAACATGCCTCGTTGCCTTTTGGATCTCATACAAAGTCTCTTTATGATCGGAGATCAAGTGAAACGGGCTCGGTTCGTGGGGTCGTGGGTGGATTATGATAGCCCCGTAGAGACCATCTTCGATTTGACCCCGATGATGAGAGTGATACCAGAAACTTCCGTATTGTGTTGCGTGAAACTTGTAAGTGAAGCTGCATCCAGGCTTGATGGGATGCTGTGTAACGCCGGGAACACCGTCAGTCCACGGTGTGCCTTTCATTTCCAGCCCTATATTGTCAGTACTTCCAAATTTATGTTACATGAGAGACATACCGTGGTAGTGAATGGTGAGTTCTTCTGGAGACTGGTTGTGGACTTTGACAACCACCAAATCATCCTGGTTGATCTCAAGCACAGGTCCAGGGGACTGTCCATTTACGAGCAGCATCTTTCGTGAGAAGCCATCTGGGGCGTAGTCCTCCCATGTTATAGTGAGGTCAAACTTCTTGGTGTTGTTCCAGTATGTAGCTGATACTGAAGTGATGAACGATTGAAGGAGTACGGGGAGAAATATGAGCGAAGTGAGTGAGAAGTACATATTGCAAGTACTGAGGCGGGATCTGTGCCCAATTGAGGAACGAAAGGATAAAGATCAAGCTTGTGCCTTCATAATGACGAAGATGCTTGGGTTCCGGCGCTGTAATATACTGAACTCGGAGACTTCCTATTCTCACAACATCCATCCGAAGGTGAATGCACACTACGACAACATCATCTTACATGACAAGACCCTCTGCGCCACGAAGTTGCATTTTGAATTCCCTAATATCACAGTTCAAACCAATCAACAGAATCAATTGTTAATTTTGCCTGGAACTGTACAAGATTGGGGGCCATACCAAGACGGACACTCAGGTCAGTGGCATACCACGGAGTTGGCACCGGAATAAGCATATTTTCGCAAATTCGGTCAGCACTAGGTCTAACACTTGGGACGAGTCTAGAAAATCTGTCAAGATATAATTGGATAGCGTGCGATGGACGTTGGCTGAGATACGCGAGTATGATTGCTGTCAAGTTGGCGTTGCTTCATATGATGCTGTATAAGAGGAGAGTTGTTGACACTCCGACTTCAATGAGACTGACGAACTGTGAGGTTGTTACAAAAAGAATTATGGTCAATTCGATCCAAATGGTGACTGAGTACAAGTTTGTCGTTGAGCCTGAAATAGTTAACCGATACTTTGGTAGGGCTGACACGCTTTGAGGCCTTGATTTTAGCTACTAATAAGCTTGGCTGTCAGCATCTACAGATGACTTGGTCTTGACCAACAGCCAATACTCAGCATGCCTTGGAGAGGCTAGCTTTAACACTACTAAGTGATTGGCCAAATGCTTAAAGGGCCAGGGTAAATTGATCAACATTGATATGGCCCCCAATTAAGGGATTTAGATAACTTGTTTTTAAGCCCATGAGGAGCATAACGGGTTAACCAAGGTTTTTCTTGGAACTTGATTTCCTCCCATTTATTTTGTTTAT
The DNA here is from genome assembly GCF_000149555.1 of Fusarium verticillioides 7600. Classification (NCBI taxonomy): domain Eukaryota; kingdom Fungi; phylum Ascomycota; class Sordariomycetes; order Hypocreales; family Nectriaceae; genus Fusarium; species Fusarium verticillioides. Next base: position 862,951 of record NC_031679.1, on the reverse strand, counting down.
TATGGTTTAGACAATAGGCATGGTTTCTGCGTTCTTTGCTAGTGGTGGTAACAGCTCAGACTAATCATACATGCATGTCATAGTATAGTAAACCTCTAGATTTGCCTTAGAGCTGACCCTAATTTTCGTCTCAATCTTCCATTGGCACGCAAGCCAGCCTTATATGCACAGCTTACTACTAGTCATCAATGCCCAAAAGCTTCTTCATCGGATCCGACGGTTGTACAGTCCTTGTCGGGCTTAGACTACCATATCAGTCCGAATCAATCCGAACCACAAGCCCAGATCTGATCTTTCATGTCTCACCCCGTAGGACTGACTGAACAAGGCGTCAAATTCCATCATGATAATCGTCTTCGTCAGCAAATGACAGTCTTTTGCAAAAGCTCTTGATATGTGCATGCTTCGGTTACCTCGGGTCACTCTGCTCTTCGTTTGCATTTGGAGGCTCTCGCCAAGCATTACCAACCTGATTGAAGGCCACGGGTAGCCGGAGAGGAAGGTATGATGGACTTCTGGGTTCTTGAAATATTCTTATGACATTAGCTCATATGGGGAGGCCGGGGAAACTCGCCATCAAACACAACGAGCCATGGATCATTGTCTACGGTTGATCCTTGATCAGCTTCAACAGACGCGCAGTAGACAAACAGACTCCAAACACATATACAAGTCATACCGACTTCTTTGTACACGTTTTATCGCTTTGTGGCACAGCGAGCACAGGCAAGTTCTTCGCTTTCTCATCGCCCTCTAGTGTCCCGTAGCTGTCGGTGGATGTCTGGGTGACCTGAGCTTAGTGATGTTGTCTTTGGTCAAGCCTCTCGAATTGCAATAGTGGAGGCTCTGCATCCTTTTCTGTCTGCTCCTGTGCATTTGCATTCGTGCTGGTGTAGTTATGAATTCACTATATCGTGTCAGTATAATTGTCGAAGGTGAGCTTCTTCGGTGCGACCCTAAGACTAGTGAAAAGGTTTCGGAGTTCTGAGTAACTGTACTATACGGCCTGGCCATTGACCCTGCTGTTGATTGCTATGCATCGTGATGGTTGAAGCCTAGACAATGCTTATGATCTTGATCGAATAGTGAGCCAGTCGACGTAGTTGTTAGTTTTACCTGTATGAGTCGGCGGACAAACCGGTAACTTGACGGAAGACAAGAAGCTCTCGGGTTCACAACATGACCTGTTCTACGGAATCCGATCAAATTCCGCCATCGACAGATTCTCGTTCCCGGATAACTAATACAGCCCCTGGCTGTGAACTTCTCATTTTCCCAAATAGGAAAATAAGCAACCAAGCTAAAGGTGGATCATTGCAACCTTAATATGAACCTCACGGCTCGTCCGTTCGTTCAGACACCTCAGAAAAGAATACCAAAAGCCCATAAGCTCATACAAGATCTTCAATCTTTCATTACCGTGTGAGTCACGGTGCAACGATCCATGCATTTCATGAAACACTTGTACATTGGCATTCGGATAGATTGCGGACTTTATCTCAAGTCCGAGTCGGATCATCGCTGAGAAGCGCCACGGACGTGAGGGGGGGTTCACGCTGAGGGGGGGGAAATATGCAGTTGGACCGTGAACCAGGGATTTGTAAGAAATAAGTATATAAGAGCTGAAAACTCCTCGTGTCATTCATCAACTCATACCATCAAAAACAATACTTACTCTCAAGAAAAAGTCAGTCACGTTCATCATGCCTTTCAGCCACGTTGCCCTCTCCGTCGGCGAACACTACGCCGAGATGCGCGACTTCTACAAAGCCGTCCTCGCTCCTCTTGGCTATGAACTCAAGTTTGAAGGCACAGGTGCCAAGGGAGCTCAGTACTGCAGTTTCGGCGTCAAGAACGGTAGTCCGGACTTTTGGCTTGGTGGCGGTGGCCCTGCGTTGAAGAAATATGACGGCAATCTTGAGAACAGAACTGCGCCGGTTCATGTCGCTTTTGATGGTGACAATCAGAAGCATGTCGACGAGTGGTATGATGTGGCCATGTAAGTCAATTGTCAATTTAAAGATGCGATCAGGATGCTAATTGGGTTGGTGTAGTAAAGCTGGAGCTGTCGATAATGGAAAGCCTGGGCTGAGGGAGTATAGACCTGGATACTATGCGGCGTTTGTTCTTGATCCTGTTGGGAACAACATTGAGGTTCTTCACCTGTCTTAAGCGGTGTATTGGATGTGAAAAGGTCGGCGTTGGTGTGTGGGATGAAGAATTGAATGAAGTGAAGCCAGTGAACGACTTGATAGTATTGTTATAAAAGTGTTGTCTTCATCAATTTCCCTATCATAGTCCTTTCTTGGTTACAGTGCCTAGGATTTAAATCGCTGAACCTGCGGGTTCTCCTGTGTCTCAGGAATGCCATCCCTTATCAACCACCAACCGATCACCTCAAGCGGATAATGCCCTGCACTTTCTCGCTCAGGATCCTCCTCAATACCCTTTTCAATATCCTTCTTGACCTCTCCCCAAGTTACCATGAGCGGGGTCGTATCTCTGTTCCCATGCGACGCATTGAACAGAAACTCACTCAGCATCGCCGCCCGGTCATTTCCCCGATTCCGCGTTGTCTCCCACGGGATCTTGACCCTCTCTGGGAGCGGTAGAAGCACAGCCGTGTAGCTCTGCGCCTGAAATGGTTCACGTCCCCAGACCATACCGCCCTTATGTCGCAGCTCAGGGAGAATATAGTTCAGAGTGCGCATGCTCGGCATGAAATCATACAGCGACTCTATAGAAGATCTCCAGTATTCCGCCATTGTCTCACCGGCAGCTGGGCGGGGAACATCTCGAAAGAAAGCGCGCCATTCAATACCGACGTTGAGGACTTTGTCATAGCCATGAATTGTGACTATTGAATTGTGTGGTTTGGCTTTCAGGGTGACACGCTGGTTCCGGTCAAAGTAGAGGATGTCTGTTTCTGGCCTGAACCAGACGCCTGGGTTGTCTCCGTGAGGTGAGAGGAAGAAGCCCTCACGCTGTGCAACAGCACGAGATTCCCGACATATTCGTAGAGCTACCGGAGGCGCATAATGGATGTGGAAGCGGAAGAACAGTTGATCGACTGTAGGGCTAGTAGAGGGCTCTTGGGTTGAGGTCTTCTTTATGTGAAATAGACGACAGTCGGGGAGAGTGAACTTCCAGATGAGATCTCTCAGCTCAGGCGGTAGCCCTTCGAGTCGAAACTGACTTGAGGTCGAATCCTCGGTAGAAGCCATGTTGATTTGAATTGCACTTTGTGGGTAGAAAACGAAATACTGATGTCTCGGAATAGTTATTGTTGGTGAAAGGAGCATGTTTTATAAACGGCGTCAGGCACCCGAATTCGGTGATACGAGAATGCGAGTCTGCCTTAAGCTACCTCAACTAGTCCAATCGGCTTCGTCAGCATAATCGTCACCTCGACAGGCACCAAAATACCAGCACGACCCCTCAAATTAGGTTACACAATTAGTTCATATCATTATTCTATCTAATAAGTATCGGTCAAGGCTGGGCCTCGTAAATGTATAAAGTGCTGTTATGCTGATCAGGCAGTAGGTAGAGCCTCAGCTTACCATCCTTGACGCTAACATCCATTGGATTCTGCGTCGATCTCACCCCAAGCTTACTCTCAAGCTCAATTGGCACTTCAGCTAAAGGGACCATCGTTTTGACGTCAACGAGGGCAATGCCACCAAGGTTGTAACCGCCAATTGTCGCGACGCCTGAACACAACATGATACTCTTTCCGCTGTAGAAAGCACTGTGGCCCAGCCATTTGCAGTCTTGGTAGTCGATGAAATAACTTGGATTTCGTACGACTCTTTCGGGCTTCGGTGCTGCACCACATCCTGTTTTGGCGCTCTTCAGATCCCATGTCGCAGCGTCTCGTGCGCCCCAATTCAGGGCCGTAATAAGATTGTCGCGAGTGTCGTGGACGATGCCTCCGAGGTGATCTTTATAATTGAGGACACGCTCTGGTACCAAGGTTGCTGGGTCTGTTCGATATACATACGCAGTACTGTTAGGTCGGTACTGCGCAATGGTTCCCCAGATATACTGTCCATCATAGTCAATTCCTCCATTATGATACTCATCATCCCCTTCTTTCGTGATGGTCGCATCAGCAAGTAACTTTCCTTCACCGTTGTACACCATCAGATGAGCTAGTCCTGCACCAGCTGTTCGGTCTGTCCCATTGATGATCTTGCCGTACTTTTCAGTCGGCACGGTCCAATGCCCTGAACTGACCACGTAACGGTCATCGCCCAAGCGTACCATCCCCTCAGGCTCAAACATGTCGCCCTCAAAAGTGATGTTTGCGATACTTTTCCATACAGTTGTGCGACTCAGAGACTGAAAGGCGTGTATAATATCCGGCCCATCTGAAGCTGCATGAGCCCGAGGTAGTGGAGTCGGAGCCAGGGCATCATCCGTATAAAAGGTGACGTTCCTCGCCATAGCCAACGCTGGACACACCGCAATTGAACTCGTAAGCTTCATATCCGTCGATCCAAGATTAAAGAGAAAATGAATCTGAGGTGCAAGCATAGCAATCGTCAGAACCACAATGAGCGGAAGGATCAGTTTAAATGCGATGCTGGCACACCACGGCTTGCCCGGAAGGCGATCGCGATCAGGATCTGGGTCTCCATCTTCACGCATGCTCGACAAATGTGAGGAGAGATAATGATGATTTGATGCTGTCGAAGGTGCAGGAAATAAGGTACGGAGTAGAAACTCCTTAAATTAGACCAACCCGATAGCTCGGCGCCGTCACGTGGAGCTTCGCCGATCCTCCGCCGGCAGTTGGTGTCTTCGGGGCCCGGGCATTTAGCGAGGGGACGGTCCACCTCCATTTCCGGGGGACTAAACTTTAACTTGAGTGACCTAAAGCAGTCCCTACGAAGCCAGAAAACATCCATCTGACCTTAATCATAGGCACAAGATATCTGGTCTAAAAACACACTAAACTTAAGGAATTGACCTAAAGTTATCTACGATAGACGTCCCGAGTTTCACAGAAAAAGTAACCACCTAAAGATGTTCTTATTTTGTAATCTGCTCCGGGCCTTCCTTCACTATCAAAAACATCAACGTTAAACATCTGAGATTGAGCCTCCATGGCCAGTTTCTGCACTCCTGTGATCTCATGTCTTGGACCAGAAAACTCCACACGCAGAGAAGACGTCATCTAGGGCCATTATAAGCCACTTGAACTCCGAAAGCATGTAGAGGAAACGAACATGTTCAAAGAGAAAACAACGGGGGCCGTCACATGCAGCCCCAGGGATCTAACCAACATCTTCTGAATCTCGCGCCAATCATGTATGCAGCCAGCACGTGTTGGCCCGTTATGCCAGCCCGCGAGGCGTGTTTTGCAGTGGAAGATTGGTCGGTGCCGATGATGAAATGGCCGGCCCCCGGGTTGAAAGTGAGGCTATGGTTGGGCGGTGATAAGATCTTTGGACCGAACATCGCAGGGCTGATTCATGAGTTCCTACCCAGGCGGGTATTTAAACTACACTCAGTCGCGCGCGTTGCAATTTTCCAACGGAGTCAGTTCTTATTGCTTCGCTTGATATTATCTGCCGGAAGCAATAGCCGCTGTTGTGGTCTCGTCAGGCTCGATTCTTGTGTCGGCGTTTCGAATTGTGACTTTTGCTATCTTCAAGATGGGACTTTTCAACGACATTGACATTGAGCGAGACTTCCCAGACCATGGTAACACTTCTCTTTATTATCTCAGTCACTTGAAAAGAAGCTAACTTGATACCAGAGGTCAAGTCTATGGTGAAGCGTTCCGAGTGGGCAGTTCAACAACCTCAAGGCTTCGTCCATGACCAATGCCCAACCCAAGAACACAACACTATTGTTCCCTACAGTCCAACTTACTATGAAAACGAGCAAACTTCAGCCAACACTTCCTACAGCACTCCCAGGCCTCAGATCTAGTCTGGGAATCATGCACGTATTTATGGCTTTGATCCACACGTCAGTGGGCTGGCCGATTTACAAGCGGGATTGTCGTTGGATAGTAGTGGTTCCGAGGACGATAGGTCTGAGAATCGGAGTGAAGATGAACACGCGGCGGGCAAGTCACATCTCTTCTATCGTCATATCTTCAACATCAGCTAATTGATATCAGGAAAGGGGGAGGTAGTATGTTGTGGAAGATCTTGGAAGCAAGGAGCCAACTACAGGTCAGTTCATCTCCTCCCTTATTAAGACCCCAGGTTTTCTAACTTCTTCTTGTCAGGAAACATTACAATCGTAAACATAACCGTCGTCTAAATTGCGTCTTCCAAAACAACTGCGGCTATCTCGGGGCGGACAAGAAGGAACTTCATCGTCACTACTGGGTGTCTCACAAGGAATATGCTCGAGCAAACAAGATCCCTAATCCGAGTGGAACTTGCGAGGCTTGTGGGAAGTATTTTAGTCGGAAGGATCGTATCCCTCGTCATCTTTCACGGTCGCTTTCATGCCGTGTTAAGTTGGGGCTTAAGAAATAGTTGCAGCTTACTATGACATGGAGGAACGGTGCAGGGTGATGAGGGATACGGCCTCGGACTTTACTGGGGACATCACTGCGATTGCGGCTATGCTTCGTGTTTTTGTTGTTTTGTATTTTGTTTTGCTATACCATTCGCTTTGAGAACTCCCGGCGCCTTACATGTGCTTCTGCTTCATGACCAGCTCTAGATCAACTCCATCAACCTACACAAGACACTATTGCCAATTCCTGCGAGTTCCCTGAGTACAAATACATCAGTCACTGTGTTTACCAAACAATCCTTTCCCACTCCTTCTTCGCAAGATCTTCCTTCGACTCGGTGGCAGGCTTTGTAGGCGGAGGAAGCTCCTTCAGATACTCAACCAAAAGCTTCGGGTGGAGTGCGATACCCTTCAGCTTCTCCTCCCATTCTTCCTCAGGCGAGCTCTCAATGATCTCTCGAATCTTAGTCGAGCTAGGCGCATCTTGAGGTCGTTGGTCCAGATCACATGGTATGAATCGGATAGTCCCCCTGGGCCGGGTTCGGTTCTGGCGACAAATTGAGATCTTGTTATCAAACCGAGCTCGACCATCCTCCAGGTTTATCCAGGGCTCGCAACCTGCCAGTTGTCGGAGACTGTTGGGGTAGCGAAAGTCAACAGAGCGAGAAATGTCACTGGTAATAGCATCGCCGCAGTTCCAGCACTCAGGGTTATATCCACCACCCGCAGTGATGGCATCTGGACCAAAGATAAGAACAAATTTAAGATCTACCCCGTCCCTCTTCAACGCACTGACAAGCTTGGCACGGAATCCTGGCCAGCTGGCTTCAGAGTTATCATAGACCCAAGCCCAGTCAACAGGAATGCCGTCTCCACGCCAGAGGTTCTGTCGCTTCTCACGAGAAAGAACAATACCAGTCTCTCTCCTATCCATCTTCATCTTTAGTCTCTCATCATCAGTGGTAACGATGATAGCTGCGATGATGTTGAGGTCTGCTCCCGCATTATAGAAAACATGCTTGAGGAGATTAAGATGACCTTGGTGAGGGGGGTTGAAGGATCCAGGGAAGAGTAGTATTCGATTAACTCGGCCTCTGATAAGGGGAGGTTGTGTTGCTGTGCCATTGTTGAAGGGTCGAGCGGTAGTCTGCGATGAAGTCTTGTCAGCCACCTTGATGCGCTCGATGTAGTCAGCAAGACGGCCTGGAGCCATTGTTGTGTCTTGAGAGCTTGACTGGGGACTTGTGGAAGAGGAAGAACTCATGTTGAAGAGAATCAGTGTGAGATACCTTAGTATAGGGGTATAGTCGGCCGTTCAAACGAACGCGCTGGTAACAGGCTGTGATTCACAGATGTGGTCTGCACACAGAGGATGGAGCTTGACCGCTGACTTGGACAACTCTTCAGAAGAGCCACTGGCAATGAGCAAAATCTTTCGAACCAGAGGTTTGAGTCTTCTCACTGTCTCAACTAATTCGAGGTGATCTTGTTGATGGTAGTAATTTGTTTCGTGATGAAACTATGAGTGCTGGTGAGAAGTCGTGATAACTATCGTAAAAGCGATGTCGGCAGATGATTCGATGTATTGCTACTCAGTCTATTCGACAATTTATATACATGTTGGTGCGAGCTATTGCTGGCGGTAACTAAACCACAGTTTCAATACGTCCTCCCTCAACACACTGGTGTTCATACAGGAGGATTCTCATACACACTAGGATGATTTAGAGAACACTACGAGAATACAGGTAACAACCGGGTGTCGGTGTATACAATCTGGTATGTTAGATCCAAACAATCATTTGCTCCTATGAACAAGCACAGCATAATAAACGAAGATTACAAGTCGCGAGTGCTTGGCTTTTGAGTGTTGCGATGTTCTCTAGGGTAACCCATTGAGATCGCAGGACCATGATGTTGAACAGGGATGTTCACCGATCAAGCTAAATATAGAAGATCGAGCTATGACACATGATCAATGAATTTTGCATCTGAGATTGACGGGAACATTCATTTGTGCATCATCACAAATGAACAATGATTTATTTGTTCGTACGCGACCCAACAGAGCCAAACTGACAAGATGAGCAATTATTTTGTTTCCAATAGTCACAGAACGCTTCGGCTGATCAACAAACAACCAGGTCGCGAAACCCTTGTCAGCATCTGAATCAAGCACGGTCGGTCATGGTTCGTCAATCAGAATCAGAACGGGATAGCCGCAGGCACAGCTGCGTGGGATCGACACCGCACAAACACCACATATCTTCACGCAAGCAAGCGCACAGCATGAAAATATACGATAGAATTAAGAAAAGGGTCGGACAGATGCATGAGAACTGAGATTTCCGCTGGAAAGAAAAGAACTGAACTGGAAAGAAAAAGAAAGATTTATTTGCTGATCTTGTTCCTGAGTAAGAACCTTGCATGGGCGGAACAACGGATGATGATGCCGCGAATCGTAATCGTAAGGCGGTGAAAAAATGAAAACAAAAAGAAAGAAGAAGACAGAAAGAAAGGGTTTGCTCCGCTCATCATCTCGCTGAGGTGTGCCATAAATGGAAACAGGCCAGGGGTGATTGGATGCCGACATGCCAGCTCTCAACCAAAAGATATGGGGTAACGTCACTACAAGTCATGGCAAGACGAGAACAAGACCAGCCCGGGCTGTATGTATTTATGAGTATACCGTCTTACAGTGCAGTGACACCAACACTCGGTCATTAATCATCTGACGGCGGGCATCTCACCCGGTCAAAGTCAACACATTCGTGAGCTATCTCTCCACTATCGATTAATTACTTTGAGACCAGTCTCGGGAATGTGAGGATAAAACAGACGAGACGAACAAGACCAAACAGCGGAACACATGACCCCTGTCATGCTGCTATGGGAGGGTATTTCAGACGTCGTCTCATTCGTCAGATGGATGGATCACGGCAGACAAGGCTTGGGGCGAACTGGGACTAGTGCTAGTTTGAAAGCTTTTTGTTGGAGATTTTCATTCTCTGGCGTCATGGGCATGATGAGATGGTTTGATCATGAAGAGGACTCGAGAGTTGAGCTAGACTAGAGTTGCAAGCTGAGCTGAGCACTTGAAGGCGTTCTGATCGAGTGCCATGCTGAGGGGTAGAGTATGGAGCGGGATATTCCCTGAGCTTAAAATATACGTGAGACTCGAGTTTGCTTGTGATAATGAGAGAGAGCTCCAACCTCCAACCTCCAACTCCCAGCTCCCAGCTCCGAGTCAGCTGTCGCTGGGTTCAGTGTCGCATCACATCAAGCTCCCTGTCTGCCGTTTTACTGTACCTATGTACTCACTGTGCATAGGTACCTGGCCTTTCTGACAAACAGCTCTCCCCTTCCCCTCCCCCTCTTGACTGACTCTCAAGTATGTACGGATATGCACCCAGCCATCGGATTGAACCCGATTCAAGCACAAAAAGACCACCAACAGGGTCTTTTGCCCATCTTGTGTGTGCTGTGTGTGTCACTCGCCCATCCATGTCTCACTGTCCACTTAGCGCCCACCGCTTTCCCAAGGTGGCCCCCTCCCCCTGGCGCATTCTCTCCCCATGCCCCGATCCCTGTCCATCTTTTTCGGCGCGGGTCCTGGGCGTTCAAGCCCATGATGAGCTAGACACGGTATTTATACAGTACGGTATCATTGTGCAGACGAGGTGAGCGTGATGATATCTCTGGTTTTGCGACAGATAGTGAGATTATAGATAAGAGAATAATGAGGCCTGAGCTCAAACTTGTCATGATATCGACTTATAACCCTGCTATTGCCTCTCTGTTAGTCTCGATCTTAGTACAAAATCGGGTTCTTATTACACCCCAGCCGGGGCACAGCAGTGTAACAACAAAGTCGATCTATTGGGTGATGTGATTGTTTCTGATCACGCCTCTGTCCTGCTTTGAGCCAGCCAGCACAACACCTCAGTTTCAACTGTGTGTGGTTGACATGAAGAGTGGACTTTGCTGTCACCTCGTGGAGCCATCTATCTACCTTACGTTTGCTCCTCCAACAAGATAAATATCGATATTTCCAACATTTGCACCATTTTCTTGTGTCTCGTCGTCAGTATCACGCTGTTCTCGCATCTGGCACGTGCCGTCCCTTGCTTTTTGCGTCTTCGTGTGTGGTAACCGTATGTACATTCTTTTTGCTTACCGCTCGCGTTTTCCGTCGCATAATCACAGCCGTTTTGCTTTTTCGCTTCTGAACTTTGCGCGCGCGCTCTTGAAGCGATCTGATTCACTGGGGATACATCAGTTGCGCATTTTTACTTTTAATTTTACCTCACAACGTCTGTCTGTTTGTTTGTTTTTCACTCCCGCGCAAACTAAACCCGATTATCGCAGACACGGCTGACAACTCAAAACGTTGAATACAATTTGTTAACCTGACTAGGTAGCGTTAGTGGATTCGACTCGACCTGACCTCTCTCCACTGACTGACTGGCATTTTTTTTTCTTTGGAGATTTCCTGGGGTGGGAACAGGATTGGGTGGACTCAGGGCCAAAGAGGAAAAGCGCCTTGTTAAAGCGAAAGGGAATTTTGGAGCTAAAAAATTGGCGCCATGGATCCACGACATCCGCCCAAGCTTCCCTTTTCGCCGTCGCCATACGCTATTGTTTCTCCTTTCCCTCAAGTTCCAGTTCCAAATCCAGCTCCGTTTCCCGATTCTCCAACAACAACAAAACAACCATCACCAACACCAAGCGGCGTCATCACGATCCCTTCTGCAGGCAACGCCTCGGCCACCGCGACTGCGGCTGTATTCTATCCCATCGCCTCACCTCCGCATTCTTATCGAATCGCGGGCGCCGAATCTTATCATCCTCCTCCTCATGCTGAGAATTTGAGCCCCGACCAAAACCTTGCGTATGCCGCTCCTCACAGTCTGGCCCAACGACGACCCTCCGATACCTCCATTTACGCCCCAACGATCCGTCATACAAGCCACGAATCAAATCACGCGCGTCTCCAAAACTCTGCGGCCATCAACTCTCTTGGAACTCTCAATCGCGAAATGCCCCCTCCGACGTCGCCTCCACAACCGGGGGCGAAACCACCGCAAAATCAACCTCAACAGGCGCACAGCATGATGGGCTACGGGCCTCCTCCTCCACACCCTGGTCCTCCTGTTGCCGTCGGCCCCCCGATGTCTTTTCCTTCAGGTCGCGAACTTCCTGCCCTCGGCGCGCTGGCGAGGTCAGGGAGCAGTAACAGCTCCATGTCGATATCGTCAATGTTGGGTGGTCCGCCTCCAGCCATGCGCGAATCGCAACCTCCGCCATCGCATTATCCTCCTCATTCTGGGCCACCCGTCTCTGGCCCTGGCTTCGCGACTGCAGTGCATGCTTCACCGCGAATGCACTCTGCAACTTCCAAATACCCGCCATTTCGTCGACCTCATACTCCCGATCATCAGCGACCTTACGAGCCCAGGAACTCACCGCCTGGACACTACCCCACACCTGAAGTCCCGCGCTACAGCACACCGTCTGCCTATTCAAGACACCCCTCAGGCTCTGCAGATCATGCAAGAGAACCTGGCAGGTTACCACCCGGACCTCCTCCAAGGCCGAGCAGCCAGCCTAAGTATCCGGGAATGCCTCGACCGATGGAGATGGGACGGCCTCCAGGACCAGAAGAGGCATACGGACGACGAGATGAGATGGGTCGACCTCCGCCTGGCATGGAATACAACCCCGAAAGAGTTGGATTGCGACCTAACCCGTACGAGGACCGGTATAGGGCAGAACGCGAGCGAATGGGCGAGGTAGAGCAACGTGAACGCGAAAGAAGAGAGCGCGCATACTCTGGCAGCGATTCAGGAAGACACTCGATACACCCCGGCGACTATGGGCACCGCGAACCACCTCGGAATCCTTTGCCGTATGGCCGACCACCAGATCGTGACCCAAGGGACATCAGAGATCCCCGCGACCCTCGTGATCCCCAAAACCGCGATCCTAGAGACACTCGAGAACGGGACCCAAGAGATGCGCAATGGGGTCGTCCAGGCCCCGACCCTAGCTATCGAGCACCCATGGATCACCAGCGACATCCCGATTATCCCCCAGGCGCGCCTTATCCGCCTCATGGTCACTCTTATCAAGGGCCCCAGGGGCCCCCACCTGATCGATACGCGCCATCCTCACATCCGCCAGCTCAGAATATGCCACCTGGACCAGCACCATACGAGTCCCCAGATCGAGCGCGTATGACTTTAATCCCTACACAACAACCACAACACCCTCATCGACGGCCAGAGGAAGGGCCGCCACCACCAACAATTGCGTACAATGGAGCTCATGGCCCTGGGCCATATGACTCCCCACGACATAGGAATAGTGACGATGCCTCAGCCCCGAATGGACAGCGTAACTTGTTAGCCATCCAGGAGATGAACCGAAAGGGTAGAATCTCGCCACTTCCACAGGCTGTACAAGGCGCGCAACTACAGCAACCCGGACCAACTGGCGAGCCTGGGATCAAGAGCGAATTCGGTCGCATGTTTGCGGGTATTGGCAACGGAGTCATTGGTGTCTCAAGTCCCATCGCATCTACAGCCATGCCCTTCACGAATGCAAGTCTCGCTAAGCGCGAGGACTCGGAGAACATAACACCCGATTCAGGTACAGAGGCAGGAACCAAGACCACCAAAGGCAGAAGGAGAAAGCTGAAGGACGATGACGGAAAGGGCGATGATGACAGCTCAGGACGGGCGACTCCAGCAAACAGGGGGGCAAAGCGTCCCAAGACTCACCAGCATCACCATCATCATCAGTACGTTGGCTTGCCGTTTTCTCTTGATTTCGCTGACCGTAATAGTCATCCGCATCACCACCATCATCATCCAGCCGACTCTGCGCCATTAACTGGTACCGCGCCTTTCAAGAACTTCAAGACTGGTGCTCCTCCTGGCGACAAAGGCCTACCTGTTCCTCATCACCATCACCCTCCTCGACCTGTGCACACACACCAGCACCAGCCAGCGAAACAAGCCACGATGAACTCGACCCCGGTCATTCCCCCGAAATCGAAAACAATTATCTCCTCAAAGGCTGTGTTGGAATCTGTCGCAGACCGACCCAGGCACCATCTTGGAGATTTCATCTACGATCCGGGACTGAAACCAGGGCGATTAGTGCCAAGTACCTCTACACATCGAGCTTTTGCTTCCAACCCGAAACCATTGCCATGGGATATGATTAAGAACAAGGAGAATTGTATCCTGACAGTCAAGGTTGCAAGGATTCATCTCTCTTCCATTGCAAGAGAAGAGATAACTTCACGAGGATATCTATGGGGTACTGACGTTTATACCGACGATTCTGATGTTGTTGCGGCGTGCATCCACAGTGGTTGGATCAAGGGAGAATGGGCCGAGGACGTTGACAACGCGGTCTTGGACATTGATCAAGGAGTCACCGATAAGCGACGTAAGAAGCCAGCGAACTCGACCGTCGACCTCGAATCCGAAGACCTTATCACGGCCCCTCCCCCCAGCGGCCCCATGCCGATTCCCGCGCATCGGGACCTGCACGTCAAAGTTCTGATCCTTCCTCGATTGGTCAAATACTATTCTTCTACGCGACATGGGATCTCTAGCCGAGAATTTGGTGGAGACTACGGCCATCGCCACTCGGTGCACGATGGCATCAGTTATATGATCAAGGGTGTACGATGGGTTGAGAACGGTGCACAACCACAGGCTCGACTTCGGGGCAAAGCTCGACGTGAGCGCATGCGTAAAGCTATGCGAGAAGTGAAAGGAAATTTTGGCAATATCAACGGCATTGATCTCGACAAAGATAAAGAGGGACAACTAAGAGGAGGAATATCTGCCACATGGAGAAAAAAGGAGCCCGAGTCATCCGCATCGAAGAATAATGAAACCGTGGCAGAAGGCGACAAGGGGAATGAGTCATCTGCAAACGACGAAGACAAAGAAAAGAGCGAGGAAAAGGCCCAGGACGTGGACATGGATGATGCCGCCGAAACTCCAGCCACAGAGGAGAAGACGGATCAATGACCTGGTCGTCACGATTTGTCACATGTTGATTAAAGGCGTTGGTGTCATTGCATTGCAGGGCAGAGAAACCAAAGTCTTGTAGCATTAGAATACCCCTCTTATGATAATAACAAGTTTAATCAGAAGGCGATGGCCTTTGAGTCTAAGTCGCCTCGTCTAGTTTTGATACAATTTTGTACAGTTGCCGCCACATGGTGAACCCAGTTCCCCTTTTGCAGGCACAGCTTTCGATGGCCTTTAGAAATCCGTAACTCGTCCATTGTAAGACCAGTCGCCCTCTCCGCCCCATCTCAGGGGCTCATTCTTTGGGCCTCCAACCTCTCCGGTCTTGGGATTCGTATCACCCTCAAACTCAGGCGGCGCACCACGGAACAAGCCAACATTCACATCATCCGTCTTTTCGGGCGTGGTTGTGTGACGGACCTGCGACGTAGCAGGCGTAGTGGCAGCGGATGATGCTTCTTCGGGCTGGAAGGCAGATGACACGGAGGCTGCGCGCTGGAGACGCTCGAATTCGGCTTGTTGGTCGGCGGGGAGTTTTGGTGGTGAGGGGCGGGTCTGGAAGGTTGAGGAGAGGCGAGTTGTGCGGAGGGGGGTTAGGAGAATGCGTCGGGGGAGAAGGCGTGACATTGTTGCTTGTGTTTGTGAGTGAAGTGGTTTGTTTGGTGGGATTGAGTTGGTATGGCTTGGTTTCTGAGGTTGCGATGGCGAATTGATAGAGGAAGTGACGCAGATGGGATCGGGGAAGAGACGGGCCGAGGTTTGATTGACATGATTGATCGGCCATAAAGTGGAGAATGATCGAATGGAGAGGTACGTATCTTTGGAGTGGTGATGGCTTCATTTATGATTTAGAGTTGCTTGGACTGAACGTCCCCAACCGCTCATATGATGTGAACGGTTTAATGCACGTACTTCTAGAGACTTAGAACTCTGTTTCCATGGTAGAGCAATATTAATTGGCTCCCCCCTGAATCGACAGACATCACGAGAACTTCGCCATCAACAGATACAGATTCGCCTCTTCTCCTTGCGACCTTGATAGACTTTACACTGCTACAGTCACGGGTTTCGAAAGAGGCTCCCACCAAGTCAATAACCGCCTTGACCTCTGTCACATCGTCTCATGATGTTGGCCATTTCGGTCGCCCGATCGGGTGGCTTCAATGGCACGTGGGATTAAGGCTGTTCCTGGAGCCTCAAGACAAGGGGTTCTGCAAACAAAGAAACAGCCGAGACGCTAAGATACTACGGAGTATCGACGGTAACAATATGTAGGTGTGGCGTTATTAGCCCCACGTCTGATGAGCTCGGTCTAGGATATCGAAGTGATGTGATATCTTTGATTGTTGTCTCGTGGGAACCGTAGCAAGATCATTACCTGAGAAGTTGACTGATTTCATAGAGATGCTTATTCTTGGAGGCGCTGGTTAATATGCCTTGTTGTGGTGGTGATGAAATGGCTTCACTCAAACCAGGCGGGGATGAAGTCATGATATACGAGCCACAATGACCCAGGAAAGCCTTGAATACCCGTCGATTCCGTTTAAATAACCTTCTTGTTAGCTCCTAAACCGCCAAGTCTCTTGAATTGTATCATCCTTCTTTAGCATCGCCTCAACACACGTCTCTCACCAACCTCGTGCTCCATCCTATTCCTATCATTGGCTCATCAACATGACCCCCAAACCACGACAACATCTTTAACAAGTCTCGCTCGGTCCTCAATTCGATCAATTCCACCCCCTGCATCGCCCCGTTTCTTCACCAGACAAAGCCAAGATCGTATTTGACGTCTCGCCTATCGAATCATAGCTTCGCAAGGACGCACACTTCTTGCGGGAGGGCGGATAGTTTAACCGTTCCTTTGGGTGTTTAAAGGGAGCTTGGGACCCACGATCATCCGTCGACTGCAGCTTGTGTATGCTTTGACCAGTGCTTATCGACCTTTTGTTGATGGTTCTCTTGCTTGATCATGGATTGAGAATATCGCTGTCGTGGAGACAGCAGCTAAACTCTTGATACTCTATTATTGTTGTTAACCTGAATGAGATGGCGGTGCTTCATCAGTATGATTACATCTTTGCTCTTACTGTTATCTTTGCCTGCCTCGATGCTTGGAACATTGGTTAGTCCTTCAAGTATCTTGCTGTATTATGCTGACATTGTAGGCGCCAATGATGTCGCCAATTCGTTTGGCACATCGGTCTCTTCGAGATCGCTGACCATGAAGCAAGCAATGCTCGTAGCAGCAGTTTGCGAGTTCAGTGGCAGTGTATCAGTCGGGTCTCGAGTAGCGGATACCATCCGAACAAAGATCGTCGACCCTCATCACTACGACAGTTCACCTGGCGTCCTACTGCTTGTCATGATGTGCACTATCATGTCATCTTCGCTCTTCCTCACATTTGCGACTCGGCAAGGATTACCCGTCTCGACGACACATTCACTTATCGGAGGACTCGTTGGAGCAGCTACGGCGTCGATAGGTATCACGAAGATCAATTGGGGATGGCATGGCGTGTCGCAGATCTTTGCGGCGTGGATCATTGCGCCGTTGATCGCGGGCTGTATGGGATTTATGCTGTTCATGTTCACCAAGAAGTTCATCTTGACGAAACAAACAGCTGTTAGGAGGGCATTCTACTCCATCCCGTTCTATACCTACTTGACAGTAGGTGCACTCACGATGCTTCTCGTCTGGAAAGGGATTCATACTATCAACTTATCTACTCGAGATATCGTCATCTCGGTCTTTGCTACAGCTACCGGAATGACTCTCCTCCAGATCTTTTTTCTGCTCCCCTTTCTATGGACGAGAATCATGCACGAGGATTGGACTCTCAAATGGTACCATGTCTTTCAAGGACCGCTTCTCCTCTGGCGATCACCACCTCCGCCGACTCCAGCTGGATTCACCAAGCCTCGCATCAGAGACTACTACCAGGGACATCTCACACAGGAGGAACTCAACCATCTACGTACCTCCGAGACTCTCCTTCAATCGATTCAGACGCCAGACGGCCAGTTACCCGACCTGGATCGCGACGATGAATGGATTCTCCCACCGCCAGCTCAGACACCCCCCAAAACACCGCCAGGCCGCTTCGAGCCTCGTGCTTCGTCAGAATTTATACCTCCACGACCCGACGGCCCATGGAGCAGTCCAAAAGTAATGGCATGGAAAGTGAACCGGGTACTACTCCGCGGACTGGAGAAGGACGTCGTGGCCATGCAGAAGCGAAACAACATCCTCAACTGGGACTTGGAAGACATGCACGCTCGATCAGCGCACTACGACAACCGTGCAGAGTACATGTATTCCGCTCTCCAGATCCTCACCGCCGCAACAGCATCTTTCGTCCACGGCGCAAACGACGTCAGCAACGCAGTCGCCCCGTTCACAACAGCATACCAAGTGTGGTCCAGCGGAGAAATCCCCGAATTCGTCGCCATACCGATCTGGATCCTCGTGGTAGGCGGTGCATGCATCGTGGTAGGACTATTGACCTACGGCTACCACGTCATGCGGACGCTAGGCAATCGTTTGACACTCATATCGCCAAGTCGCGGTTTCTGCATGGAACTTGCGAGTGCAATCACTGTGCTCATGGCGACGAGGCTGTCTTTACCCGTGTCTACTACGCAGTGCATTACGGGCGCTACGGTGGGCGTTGGGCTGGCCAATGGGGATTGGAGATGTATCAATCCGAAGCTTGTGCTTTGGATTTACATGGGTTGGTTAATTACGTTGCCTGTGACGGGAGTCATTTCGGGCTGTTTGATGGCATTGATCATCAATGCGCCGAGGTGGGACGGGTGATTACATCGAAGTGTTTGTATTTCTGGGCTTAGCGATGATACCTATTCTATATGCTTGTTTGCGCTTATGATAAAATGACTATACTTAGAAGTATATACTAGAAACCTTGATTGCTTGAGACTCAATTAACTCATGTCAGAAGAGACCAATGCAGCTCGCCCGTGATTGCTTCATGATTGTTTGTTCACAACCGTGCTACGGCTAGCTTCCTGAAGCAAGCATCGTGCATGGCACCTATTCCGCTCCAACATCTCTTCAAGTTGATCCCACAACTTGCAAACATCAGACTCGTCAAGTTCTGGATCACTATCACCCACAGCGTCCCACTCCTCCACGGGTGCAATGTCGTGCTTCGCCAATCCAACCACGAATCTCCTCATTTTGACATCCGACCCATCTGAATGATCAGAAAAGGGGTCTCCAATGCGTTTATGCACCGGAAGTACTGTGGTCGTAAATTCAAGTAGTTGTTTGGGCTGTGTGTTGAGGAAGAGGTTGATGATATTGATCCAGATTTGCTTGGCTGGGGCTATACAGTGCCGCAGACTAATCTTCTCGAGTGTCCCTGCATGTTTGGAAAGAAAGACAACGAGCTGGCTAGATACCTGAGAGTACTCCAGCTCTAATTTTGTCAGACACGGTAGATTGATAGACGGAAATGCCCAGTTTATGGGTTCTATGAGTTGCTCATTTCCCATGACTGCATTCGCCTTCCCAGTGAGTCGCAAGACCTGAACATTATGCAGATTCTTCAGAAACATCTCTGGGAAGAGGGTTATGAATGCCTGGTGTGCTGAAGTCATCTTTCCATAAATGTAGCTCCCGCCATGTCCCATGTGCCCGACACCAGCAAGTATCACCTCGAACGAGGTTAGGCTTCTGAGAAGATCCTTCCATGTTTCTGACTCGCATGCACGATATGTTTCTCGTCCAGTTGGCGGAAGACTATCGATCTCGAGCTGAGAAAAAGAGCCGGCACTTTTGCTCAGCGCCAAAAGACTCTCTTCGATAAGAACTCTCCAAGGCTCTGTATCGTGTTTTCCGTGCCATAGATGAAATTCCCAACGGTTCAGACACTGTGGTGACAGAGCCCATTCTGATAACTCCCAGTCACTCAAGTCGAACTGAAATTTGTCCAAAGAAGGGAAAGAGTTGAGAGATTGCAGCGCTGTTCGAGTTTCTTCACTGAGTTTGATCTCAGGCTTGTGCCTCCTGTCTCGAGCAGGCCAAGGATGATGAGGTCTGTATCGAATTTCACGAACGATATCCCTTCGAGGTCCGGATGCGAGAGCCAACAAAGCACTTCCTGAATGTGAAGTTTCGTTCAAGTCAATGGTTGAGTAGACTTGATGCTCAAATGTTGACATTAGACGATGAGATACGGCGCAAAGTTTTCGCAGATCTCCATGATCGACGTGGTTAGAGATTTCGAGAAGAATCTCGGGCGCAACTCGATTGAGTGTCATTTTGACAGTGTGATTTAATGAAACAACATGAAGAAAATGAATAAGAGATGTAAACAGTCTCAAGTGAGTGAGAACTGAAGCTATAAGCTTAGGGTAAAGTGTTATCGAAATCTGACGTTGGATCGTGGTTCTTGGCGTATGAGGCTTGAGATGTCATGACACTAAAAGATAAGAATCTCTCTGACGACGACACGAGTCATGCAGTGGGTGCCATTCGAAATGACATCAACAAAAATTTGTTGAGAATTTTCCTTAGTCAAGCCAGCGCATTAGACTTGGTATTTGTAATAAAGCAGTCTGAGTCGCCAACGACCTGATCCTTTGCTGGTGGACTCAAGCTCAACAGGCCATAGATGTTCAGGCTGTTGGTCTCTGAACATATCAAGGTACTGTGCCAATAAAGAATGCAGTTTCATATCGCAATCATAAAGTGACTACCGACCGGCTGCGCCAAACTACTGTAAATGGTACTTTGTATGTGTGAAGGCATGTATTTGAACAAGATCACACTGTCTTGCATTGAGTACGTACGTGCCTACCCTGTACCCTTCAGCAGGCCAATGAGCGTGGCCTAATTCAGCTGGCGGATATCTTGACATCAACTGCTACAGCCATATCAAATAAAGTAAGGTAGGGAAGGCAGTCTTTTTCATTACAAAAATCCTAACTAATCAGATCTTCCCTCTTCAACTTGTTTCTTATCACCCAGTTTACATGTTTTATCTTCTTCATACAATTTGCAGCTCAGATAACCTCGTCACACTAAGATGTGATGAGATGTGGTTAGAGTGCAGATGATCGGGACCAGGGTGAACCAAACTGTCGGGTCAATCGAGTTCGATCATGCTGAATGCGACCGTTCGTATTGAGGGGCCGAACAGGAGTTATTTCCTTCACCTATCACCAGCGTTGACGTCCGTTGCAGCCTTCATTACCGAAACCACAATCAACCCGTTGTGATTTCTAGATCAGAAAAACTCATAATAAATCAACTCGCCCGATTGTTGTCGTTCACAAGTATCTAAGGACGATATACGCCGAGTTCACGAGTTGAGTTCGGCATTACTTTAAGCCCAGCAATAATGACTTTTTACGGTGTTCACGATGACCAAACCAGGCTTCAGGTGTTTAATTTAAAGTTTATAACAAAAATCTTAAAAAGAATAGATAAGATCAACCACTTGCAAGTCATCGCGTTGTCTCATTGTCATCGATAAAATTGCAGTGTTCACAAACTCCAGGATTTACCAAGAACCCATCGTCACATCTCATATCACATCCAACTTGAACGATGCCGACCGCAATCAAAGCACCTGTGGTGTGGATCAACGGCTTCCCAGGTACTGGCAAGAAAACCATCGCAGACTCCATGAAGCAACTCGACCCCAACATCACCGTGCTAGACAACCACAAGTTGATCGATCCCGTAGATGCAGTACTCTCCAGAGACCACCTAGACTACAATATCAGACGCAAGCAATTACGCCAGGCTATCTTGCAAAGATTCGTACGCCATCCTTCCAGCCACGGCCGTCTCGTTGTCTTCACAGGTACACCCCTCCTCCGGGTCATCATCTAGCTTATACTCACACCCCCTAGACTTTCAATCAGACAATGAGCTTGGTCAAAGTGTGGCACAAGAGTACTCCAGCGCTGCAAGACATGCAGACCGCCCCTTTCTTCCCGTGTACTTGACTTGTGGTCTTGAGGCAAACATTGAACGGGTCGATAACGCAGAGAGGGTGGCGAGCGGGACTACGAAGTTACTCGATCAGGAGCTTCTGCGAGATATGAGGAGGCGGTGTGAGCTGTTCAGGTTTCAAGGGTATCCGGGCTTGATGATTGATTCAACGGAGAAAACGGCTTTGGAAAATGCCAAGAAGATCCTTGATACAGTGGAGGGATGGCGAGATGCAGAGTAACCATAAGTGACAACGGCGGGGGGATATCATGTGTTGGTACGGCTACGGAAGACTTCCCCGACTCGAGAAAATGAATCACAAAACGGGAAAGACGTTTGGTATCGGGAGTAAGTCCAGACTCGGTGTGCTCAGGCACTTTGATGTTTGGTGGTCGGGGCGTGGACAGATATGCAGACTCCCGCACAGGGGAGGCCAACACCCGACGGATACATCACAAAAATGATGACGCTGCATCAAACTATTATGTTGTATCATGGTATTATGTGTAGTAAATTGGCAAATGCAGTGCTTGTTGGCATCGGGTCACACGTTTCGTCCTGGGGATGGGGAGGTTGGATGCCCTCCCGCCTGGATGTTAGGTATCATACTCCGTATCAGTGACGACAACACGGGATTCAACAGATATGACTTCACAATAATCATTATGACATCTCAGTTTCTTCAGAGACAATCTAGTCACGCGCGAGAGCACTGCTCCTCCCTATCTGAAATACTCATTCTCTCCCTCCATTTCCTTCTCTTCTTCTTTTCTCCAGAGTTCGCCAGTACCCCTACTTGTCACTATGTCCTGCCCTCTCACCACCTTCGTACTTGTCCAAGTCTTCTTGGTTGAGTACGAAGTCCACCTCCAGTGCATGCAGTACTGGCACCGAAGCACCATCCCCTTTCATGATACTTATCTTGTCCTTCATCACTCCCTTCAGACTTGGAGTACCTTTTACCCCTTAATGTGCGAGCGGACTGATGGTACCGTCAGGCACCCGATTCCGTTTTGTACAGCTCGGTGTTCTTCCTGAGGAGCCGTGATCTCATGGTAACCAAAGGCAAGACATCGGGCACGAGGACAACGAGTATATTGTCCATTTTGTTAGTTTGTCTTCTTTGCCTCTGTGTCAGGGCCGAAGACTCTTCTAATATATCACCCTATTCACACCTATTCCATGGAATGGACACTACCGTTCTATCGCATAACGACCACCCCCTCTGATCTAGGTAGTCAGCCCTTGTTTCCTGACCCTTTTTACCAATTCCGCCGACATTCTCCTGATTGCCCAAGTTTGTATATCCTCAGACTAGTGGTAAGGTCGAAGGGAGGACAACAATAACGGCTCGTCTGACTGGACGCCCATATTGCCCGGCTTCGAGTCTGAGCTGCGGCATCCATTTTGCATTTCCCCTGGCAGCAGTGCGACAGAACACCAACCATGACAGCTTTGTTACTCCAGCCGACATATAACAAGACAACCACCAGGGCAATCTTATTGCTCCTCCCAATCATTATAGTTCAGCTGGACAGCATGACTCTGCCTCCGCACCAGAACACACCTTAGTACCAACCGCATGCACTGTGCCAATGGGAACTATCCTTATGCCCTTAGCCATGCACTGTCACATAGATTGATTCCATTCGATACCGCAATGCGAAGGCAAAGTTCCCAGACACTCTGCGTCTACCAGCAACAAGCCGATGCTGTTGTCTCTGGAACCAAAGTTGTACCCGGAAAATTGTTCCCTGGCCAGCCAAGCTGCAGTCAATGAACAGCAATGTGTGCCTAGGTTTCTGTTACATCCTCACAGACAAGGACTTTAAGCGGCCTGCATGGAGAGGAGACCACTCTTGTCACATACGTCCGTCATTTGCGAGTGTCCCCGACACGTTGTCCAAACAACGAACCTTCCATGACCCGATTAGTATCAAATCACAAGGGAAGTCGCTCCAAGACATTGAAGCTGGAGGCGTGATAAAACCTATTGAATGTGGTTCATTCTTCCTCTAGCTTTGCCATTTATGCAAAGATGTACAGAAACTTCTTGAAGAATATCTTGAAGAAGAACTGCCATGTTGTTCTGGAGTTCAATGAATTGAAAAAGGATGAAGAAGCGGTTCGCGCACTTCTCGGCGGTTTGCCCTACATTCTGACCGTCCGGGAAATGCTTTCATCCTGACATACATACGAGCTCTGCAAGCGAGCTGGTGTGCGAGCTGCCATCCACTCCTCCAGCTTTTATGAGGACGGACACAGTCTTCAAATCATCATCTTACCAAGGAACTGGACAAGAAGATCGTGGAAGGGGTCGAGTTGAGCTTCCACGAGACGTTCTTGCTGGAAGCCTTACCCCTTCTGTCTCTTACACCCGCAGGTCAGGCGGGATAGAGCCGGAATTAATTCAGGAGCAGATATTGAAACTGGACCCTTAGGCCCTTCAGAAAGCACACGAAGTTGTGAAACTTCTGCGTGACGCCAGTAAGACTCTCTTAAGATCTCAAAAACAGATATCCAAGTTGGACGTAAGTGGCTGGCAGCAGCATATTCTCAATACTCACCCAGTCCTTGACCCTCCGCTTCCAAGCATCAAGAAATAAATCAGGGCTGCCAACTTGGGTCCGCATGACTCTAGGTGCTAATCTTCAGACCAACAATCTCCCTCCTGGGGCTGATGTTATTGGTTTCCGCATCCATATAGATGGCACGCTTTTCGAGGGCACCCTCCCTCTTCGGATCTAACCATCTTCTTCTTTCATCATTTCATCTTCTCTCACCAAGTGATCTGCTATCATACGATCTCGTATCATCAGCTTCAATTGTATCAACTTGACCTTCTATCGTCTCTCGATATCTCTCTCACGTCGGAGCATATGTTGCTGAGGGAGTTCATGCCAAAGACGTGGTGCTCGCTGTCGCATTGGCACAAGCACAAAAAAGTAGGGATGCAAACAGCGACAGGAGCAACTTCATCGCGAACGGCTGACGAGAGAGTACCAAAGACAACAAGAGAACCTCGCACGACAACAGTGTCAATAATATCAGAGATACTTGCCTGCAAAGGCACAGGAAAAGAATGCATCGACTTTACGCACGAGAAGGATGGCACTTCGATAAATGTGGGCAAAGAGCTGCAGACCTGAAAGACCACACACGATATTGTCTCGGACGAGCCGCGCAGATGCACAATCGGCCTGCATGAGGAACAGTAAATACAGGGATACATCGCCAATCAACACATGGTCCGAGAAAATACTCAGCTGTGATGGTTCAGCACTACAACAGAGTCTTCTAACATCATCATATTCAAGCATCACGCACAAAACAGTCCGATACATCAAACACCTGAGGCCTGGCTACGGCTTGGTGATATCAGCAGATCGAGCTCTCGTCGCTATAGTGTCACTTATACTACGCCCGATAGAAGATAATATGATCTCAAAACCGGAGCGCATCTTCCGCACCACGACTTTCCGTGTGCAATCCTCTACGCCCGCCGACAGGACGCTCTGCCCTCGGAACTCCTACTCACTGCTCACTTCCGTTTCCCCAGAAGAGTATCTCTACACGATGCTTAATGCCGCCGACACAGGCGACAAGTGGAACGCGTACTCGCCACAGCTCCAGGCCGAGATCGATGCATTTGTGCTACCACGACCGGCTAAGTATTCCAAGGAAAGCACTGAGCCCATCACAAATATTTTAATCTTGAGAATTGCCAAGATCTTTAGTGTCTCACTGTTGCTGCCGGGGTAGGGTCTTTGTATGACGGAACCTAGGGTCGAATCGGCGAACATAATATTGGCTACGGTCAACTTTGCCGATGAGGATGAACGGAGCAACTGAGCCAATACATGTAGCTCACTGCCGATTGTATCAGGAAGATAATGCGGTCACTTGGAAACTCTCCTAAGGCTTACAAGTCGGCGGAGACCAACCGGATCCGAAGCGAAGAGACTCAGTGCCGGTCCTCAACCGTTGAGTATTCGCTCAAGAACACATGTTATGCATTAATCACCAGCTGAGTAGCATCAATGCGCAGCAACCAACCATTCTTTCAAACAAGCACAAACACTTCTCTACTACCTGAAATATGGGCAATGATTCATAGATGGATAGATCTTTGGTGCCATCTATGGAATCTCATCACCACATCGGTTTTGTATATTGGACACAGGGTTCACACGAAGGCTCCATCTGTCTGGCTTCAAGAGGGAGGCTTTCTAAAGCCAAAACGGGACAGATTCCAAGTTATGACATCAGGCTAAAACGAGTTGGTCCCGCACAAAGTCATGAGCTACCATCACCGATTCATAGAGCCCATAGACTCAGGGGTGGTCTGCGAGTATTTGGGCGAAGAATCTCACCATATTTATTGGGTATCCGAAGTCTCCTCAGCCCCTGGAGTATGAATGCCATCAGCAAATGTGTCTCGGCATAACTCCAGATGCATCCGGCCCTATTCCGCCGCTCCAAAACTCATCCCATCTAACGGATATCACGTGCTGTGTTTATATCGGAAATCAGAAGGTCTGATCGCAAGATGGCGAAAATAAGTTCTTGCTAATTTTAAACGCAAACTGGTCAGAGAGAGACAAGATGAGTTCTCATCTGGCCAAATACCGGCTCAACAAAGGCAACCTGAAGCAGGTCAAGATTCGTGAAACTTTGGTCGCTATCTCGCAGCCAGAGGATCTCCATCTGCATGTTGATCTATCCTCTAGACCTACCGTTCATTAGGCTGTATAGGTATAGCCGCGGAACCCGTTCACTGGGAGGAAAGTGGGCTGGTGTCTGTTATTATACACAAACCCAGAAAGTTGAGTTCCCTAAGAGAAGGCGATCAAGTGCGTTGAGAAGCAATACGAAATATTTCTGAGCCCGGCTGCATCGTTTATCACATCTTTGTTTTACTACGACTAAGACAATTCGGTATTTTGACTACGTTGATCAGACTTTCTTGTGTTGTCAACATCAGACACTAGTAAGCACAATAACCTTCCGCTCTCTCTGACATCATGGTCAATGAGAGATCCCCTGCCAGGCCAAGCGACACCAGTCGAGGCAAAGCAACCCTCCCTAGCACTTTTCAGCAATACACGCCAGCCGCCGCTGCTGGTATGGATCGCAATCGGGAGCTGCCTGCTGCGCTGAGCCTCTCAGGTACTCCTGGACTTCTCCTACAGAACAGCTACCCACTGCCCGGTGGCAACCTATGTATTGATCTCACCCAGGACGAGGATTGATCTCCAAAGCGTAATGACTCAAAGTGGCAAGCTGCGAGATAGTGTAGTGCGATTCGAAGAGGCCAGAGCCTTGAAGCACAACCTCTTGACTTTTTGACAGTACCATTTTACTGATTGATGTTTCTACTCTACACTCAATCACCCCAATCATGCACACTGGGAAACGACGAAATCAAGCATAGGTCGAGCACTGCATTTCAGAGTCTGGCCGTTCTTCCAAAGCCAGAAGATTAAAGCCACCGGACACTTGCAAAAGTCTTTCGGCTGTCTGAAAGGAGGTGCCAGAAAGAAACCAAGAACAAGGCCTCTAGCAGTAAGAAAGAGCCTTGTCTCCTTGTTGATTCCACCTTTGACGAAGCGCCGGCTGATGAAGCAAGCCCTGAGCTCATTGCTCGTGCATCTCGGTTTGCCAGACGACATGAAGTTGTTTGTCGTGGGTGGATCGACAAATGGCGGATCAACCCTTCATGGGATTGTGAGATGACCGAGTCTGGCAGTAAGTCTTGGGTCTATTGATACATCTAGCCTAGCTACAAGTACACCGTTGCCATCAAACACTTTGTACCCATGGTAAATCACAATGCGGCCCAAAAGAAACCTGCCGAGCCAGTTCTCATGAACCCAGCCTACATCAGTCTGGAGTGCAAGCGGGCCAAGTCCTTCATGTCTGGCTGCTGCCCGCGAGTTTCACGCTTTCTTGTCACGCACTTAGGGTCCCTTACCTCCGGCCAACAACGCCTCTTGCCTTTGATTATCGACGCCTCTTTTCTCTATTTAGTAGAGCTCTCCTCCACGATGGATCAGATGACGCTTCCATCCACTGCACCCACACACAACGAGCGTGAAGAGGCAGCGCAGATCCTGACCGACATGTCAGACCAGGGCCCTCCTCAGCATCCGCAGGCGCCTTACTCCTGCCTCTATCTACAGTGGCTCCAAAAGACAACGCTCACCCTGTTCGATAACCCAAGGGGGCAAACCGCCACAGGGGCAATCAAAGCAGAGAACTCAATATTAACCAGCAACTCTCAGAGCGATCATATCTATAATGCTACCCAGATCTATCAATCACACACAACTTACTGAACCAGTCTAGGACATGAACTGGACGGTCAGTCAACAAGAAGATATAATTTCTCATCCTCTGGGCAACCGGTTCAAAGCGAGGATCCAAGAGCTTTCAACTGAGAACCCAGAGAGGGGCGAGATTGACGCGCAGGTAGCTATCAATGACTCCGTTCACAGAGGTTGATGTGCTCATACGAGAACGAAGTCACGATTATCCTACGAAGAATTAGGCAATGCGATAGCGCTATCAGCCGTCTGCAGATCTTTGCCTCGGAGATATCCTATTTATACACGACCTTGCATTCCATCTGGAGTCGGTAATCACACATCCTCACAGATGTCATTGCTTCTATGGTCGACCCAGAAGACTTAGATAGCGAACCATGCCCTCGCCTCTATCATGCCAGGTAGTGATATCACTATCTGGCATGAGGGATTGCACACCAACGCAATTTGGCGGATTAACGACCCAAAGAGCACTCGGGTAAAGTAACACGATCAAACGCAGAAACATCTCCAGCGCGTCAGAGAGACAGAGACTGAGGATAAAAAGCAAGGGCGCACTCAACAGAGGAAGGAGAGTTCCATGGATAGAATAATACAACAAGTCGGGGTTCTTCTAAAATAACACCGGGCCGCACAGAGACCTGGACCAAGAACGGAGGGAAAAGCCAAGACTCAAGATCTCAAACCACGAAAATCTGAATAATAATAAGGTTTATGAACTGGGCAAAGCATCATCACAAGACGCGATATTGCTGTCATAGACCCTTCTACCATCAATGCCGAGTTTATAGCCATAAGCCCAACTAAAGCAGTCATCTCTGAATGCAGAGATAGAGAGGAAAAGAAGCAGAAAGCTATGTGAGTAATAGAACCAAAAAAGGAATCTTTCAAGTCCTGGATTCTAGCGCGCTTGACATCTGGACGAAGCCTTCCATCATAGAGTCGGAGAATCAGGAGTTTATGAGCAAGACCTACCACTCCCAACTCGACAATGGCTGGTAAGATCCAGTTTATAACATTGATATCACTTCCATTAACTTTGTTCTACAGTGTTGTGCTTTGGTTTCTGTCAACTTTAGATGTATGCGATTCAGAGTCAACACCAAAAATATCTACTGAAACAATCTCCTCGACGACCGGCAGAGAGTTTACACGTGGAGTAAGAACCTGCTTTTCTGAAAGCGTTTAACAATTACCAGGTGCTCGCTGAGATTTACCTATCAATCGAGTATACTAACATAAGCAACTCAACAATTCCAAGGCAGTATCGCACTTCACCTGGAAGAGTCCACCAAGCATGCCCAGATAGTGTCACCAACGAAACGGACAAGAAGGTGAATCACCAACCCCAGACCGCCAAGTTGTATCACACGCCGCTATCTCGGGCTAGAGTCTTCCGACTAGCCGTATACGCATTGCGACCTCCTATCACTGTCACCATCATCAACAGCCTCCAACGGGGACGATGCATCTCGTCCGAGAGATGAGATATCTTGAAAGCAGGACAGAAATTGCAGAGGTTCTTATGCTATCCCTCGAAAATTTAAACCAATCTCGTATCAGGGGTATGAGCAGAGCCTATCGGTAAGGATTGCAGGAAGTATATCTTGTATGAAATTTACTGACTCGCTTTGCACTGGCATAGTTCCCACTTGCCTGATATACTACGCCACACGAAAGCGCAGGTCATAGAACCGACGCTTACAAACGAAACCACGGCGAGACAGTTTCTGCCCGAGATGAAGAGTCTCCTCCGGCAGCGGGAGGTAGACCTCGCCGACCTTACCAAAAAGCTTAGACCCCGAGTCATGTGCCTTAAAAGGCATGTCCAAACATATAAAGCGGCCGTCAACTTTATGAGCATCCAGTCTTTCCGTCCGAACCCACTGCTTCACATCATGCCACCGGCTTGGAGACATTTCTGTATCCACTGCCATCGAAAGATATCTTGCCTGCCTTACTCGCCGGTCGAGGCAAGGTTGCAGCTGCACTTCGACGCCGACCGCCTCGCCTTGGACGAAGACGCAGATGATTTGCGGATATACATTGCATTTGGATGCAGGGGTAGTCGCACGTCCTGAACCGAAATGCACGCCAAGCTGGAATCGGATGAGGTATCAAATTCGACGATTTATACCTGGCCTCGGGTACCATGTTACCAACAATCTGAGTGACTGGTACGGGTGTATCGAACTGATGCGGCGTCAAGGGCTGCTTGTTCTGTCCACTATTCAACCATTCCATCATGGCGCTGCACATTACCGTCTAGGAGGAGAAGTTATGCACTAATCTACGGGAGATTTCGGCGACCAGCCTCCATCACTCTCACCTTCGTTGATGGAAAGAAATGAACTATATCATGCCCGGCGGTTATATATAAGCTGAATCCCCAACTACAGGTAAAAAGCGGCTCAGTATCCTACGTGCAGTTCCCACTTTACAGTTGTCAGAAATCCTCAATTATCACCGAGACACTATGCCTCTTGCTCACTGCCAATCGTCCATACCTAGCTTACTATTTCATGGCAGCCTTCTCCCGTACAGCTATCAAAACCGCGCCTCAGATCCATGAAGAGCTTCCTGGAGGGAACCTCAAAAGGCATATAGTCTCCAACAAATTATCTCCCAAAGGACTGTCGATTGTGATCTGCCGCGGAAGAATACCTTCCTCGAAGACCTTCTCACCCGATGGTCTTTAGCTCCGACGGAGCAATCATCGATCTTGGCACTGCCAATGGCCCAGAGTATGAAAACATTGCAAAAATGGAGAATGACCCGTCACGACCATCGTTTGGTGCCTGATCTGTTTATGCTAGTTGCAAGTCTATGTTGCATCCTTGATGGGCCAGTCTTTTCTGTCAGTGGTAAGGTTATAAGCGACATAGCCAAGGTACTAGACAATAGAACCGTTAAAGGAGATGATTTAAGATTTAACGGGACGTTATTGCTGCACGCCAGCCTTGGAGCTGGTGAGGTGATGTGCAGTGTACCACGGATCTATGGAAACTGGGCTTAGAAAAATGAATCATGTGTCGCCACGAAACCGTTGGAAATCACAGGCCTTTGCAAATCTAGGAGTTTACGGTACAGTCCCTGGACATCTGATAACGACTTGACGAAATAACTTATCATTTCTCTTTGAAGAGATGATGATAGGAATTGGTCAACTGCAACCTTGACTTGACAGAAGAATTCGCAGACGACATTGGACTCGAGCATAAAAAGAGGCGCCAGTCCACGGGAATGCTCTACAAAGATCTTCAATGCCGACCAAGGAATACCTCGAAAGACACCACTTTGGAATATGAATATCAGATCTCTATTCGCAGTCAACCTGGGAGGTACAGGCCATCTGACCTCATATCTTTCTCCGGCACGAGATTTGACTGTCCGTTGACCAATACAACACAACGGTTCACTTGTCGATTTCTACGTCTCATCCTGAGAGGTTGCCCAGAGTCATTTCCTGACAGCAAAGGACCTATGGCGACAAATGCTAAGCCCGTGCGGTCATCGATATATGGAACGTGGCAAACCAGTGCCGCGAATGGGTGCACGACTACAAGAAGACCTTACAATCACGACTACTGGAGACACAGTGAGAGGAAGTGCTACGCGAAGTTGAGGACTCGATCAACACCTACGGAGACGGCCATAAAGACGGCGGCAACACGACGTGATGAGCTGGGGAATATATGCCTGTTTATCCATGAAAAGATGGCATTTGCTGGCCGCGGTGGCCACTTTCATCCCCATCTTTCGGTTCTTACGTGGACAAAATGATTCTCATCTACAAAGCCTTTGTCACAAGAAGGTTGCGCTCGCAAACAAGGTCACTGATGGCCTCGCGAGGACACTAAACGCTCGCACTCCGAGAGAGGAACGATGGCCTACACATTGAGATGACATGTGTTCCCAATGATCAAGGATTTGGAGAGAGGCGCTGGCGTTGAGAGACGCGATAGAGGAGTAGCAGGAGTAGAAAAGTAATTCGTGGACTTGACAAACCAGGGTCCAAGGACATGAGAATACAGCATTTCAGCAAGCCGATCTCTTCACATCTGTATACAAAAAGCTCACTCTCAATGGCCGATTGACGCTCCAGCAGTGTCAGGACCTCAGGCTGGTCTTCCCCTCTACGCAGTTCTCACCATTGGGGATGGTACTTTTCTTTCAAGAACTTCGGAACAGGTAGAGCATCATGAAGAGTCACCTTGGCTAATTTCCTAACGAGTTGAGAATGGGATAAGAAGAGGAAGCAAAGAAACAGACAAACAAAAGATCTCTTGGGAGCATGCACTGACTATATAGCAGAGGATCGCTTGGCGAAGAGTATGTAAAGGACCATGTGTCTTCTTCTCACAACGTGCCGTCACTATCTTTAGGGCAGCTGTAAGGCAACTACACTTGGCTTTGATACATATATCTTCCGAGTAGCATATGCATACTATGACTCAAGAAGAGTCAATTGCCCATGCAACGGGTTTCGGCGGGTTGCGCTCTAGCAGTGCCCATCCAATCTGGATGGTATGCCATGGAATGTTCTAGAGAGCAAACAGAAGGACAGTTAAATGATTCTATTAGTTCAATCATCCAACGACAGCTCTTTCAAATCATCTCCACTTACACTCGGCATTATACAGGCGGCGGACACGGACGAAGATCTCTGGACGCACAGTTGCTCACTTCTACAACGCTATGTAACAGCTGCAGATGCTCAAGGTACCTTAGGCAGACCTGGAGAACATTTTAAAAATGCTTTGAGGTGCACGATTTATTTTTCGCTGGATCTATTCTTGGCAAGGACAGACATGAAGCAATACATGGCTAAGCATACTCGAAAAGGCACGGAAACACGGCATCAACTACCACCTCTTGAGGACTGAAGAGCCACACCTTACAGGCCAACCTTCCATCCATCATTTTCAACATCAGCATCTCTTCTGCTGATGTTAACATAGCATTCTCTGCATTGTATTTCCGTACATCAACCCCAAGACGAGCGCCTATTCTACCAAGATCAAATGAGAGATAACGGGGAATAGCCAAGTATGCCGACAAGGCGCAATTGATCCCCGACGAACTCAACAAATGGGGCATTTTTGTTTGCGGTGGTGCTAGAAGCTAGGTATACCATTGGGATACAACCGTTATTCAAAACCATTTCAAGTCAGAACATGATCTAAAGCGCTGGATTGAGTCTACCCAAATGACTACACAACAAGCTTCATTATAAAGGTTATAAAGCTGAGAACCTCGAACAACATTCTGTCCTCATTCTCAATACCACCACTATTACCTTATTCCCTCGATCACTCCACATTTCCTGCTATACCTCTTAAGT
Source organism: Fusarium verticillioides 7600 (assembly GCF_000149555.1). Lineage (NCBI taxonomy): Eukaryota > Fungi > Ascomycota > Sordariomycetes > Hypocreales > Nectriaceae > Fusarium > Fusarium verticillioides. The sequence continues at coordinate 829,774 of NC_031679.1, read as the reverse complement.
CAACAAGACTTAAGGGACAACAGTATCGACGGCTTGAGATCTAGTTTGGGTGAGTCGGAGACAGATGACAAGAATATCGATATCAAGTTGTGGAAAGCCTCGATTGCCAGTATTGGAGAGCATCTTGAGACGGGAGATTACCGCCTATAACAATAGGGAGATGTCAGCTGAGCCCGAAAATTCCGGTAGTGGCAAGTTGTTTTGAAATCTGGGCACTATCCCTGTGTCAAGCTTCACAGCCACACAGTTAGCAGCGCAACTCAGAAAGGGCTCCTATACGCCCAAGTCGGTATGGATTCCATGCCGCGATCTTCCTCCTGTCTCTTCGGTTGGAAGTCCGTGGGGTATCGAAAGGTTTGACCTCTTTGATCAGCTTATGACCGTAACTTGCGCGGCAAGTAAACGCTGTCTCTTGATTACAGGATACTCCACGTACAGCGTTGAGGATTGGGCCGTTGCCTTGTCACGAATGTTGTTAATGGCGGGTTGGGGAATTACCAAGGTGATCATCTTCCATGCCGCCTTTTGCGGTGTGAGAGCTCCATGCTACAAGACAATCCTATGCTCAAGGTAGCATGTCGGAAGAAGATTGGAGAGATAAGGGATGAATATCGTAAGACACCTCTCTTACCTTGTCAGGCTTGGGCTAAAAGATCCGGTTTTAGGACAACGTAGACTAAAGCAGGCTGGAATCCCGCAGCAAGCTCAGTACTGACGAACTTATCCACAAAGGATCTCGTGATGAGATTGGAGATCAGCTTGAGCATGAATGCGATGGCTCTTGGGGGCACCTCAACCATACAAAGGAGAGCGGCTGTGGGGAGTAAGGCGACGTCGAGAAAGGACGAGATTATGGAAAGGGGGAGAGTGGGTAGTGAGTTTGACAATTCCCAGCACGAGAGATCCTCCGACAAACACGGCTTCGGCAAACCCCTGGAGAAGGCTGAGGACGAAGTTTTGGTCAACGTGCACACGCCTGACAAATATCTGTCTCAGCCGTGTGTGTCAGGTGCGGATGCCAGTTCGACTTCAAGCCGGAGCTCTAGTACAGCATCTACATCTTGGCCTTCTACAAGTTCACGGCCCTACGATACGTCATCTTGATTATCTATTTTATCTCTTTATTTACTCGACCCCATTATTATCTTATTCAGATATAATCTTTTATTACTCATCCTGATCACACTCTCACCCGCCATCATCATATACGTCAAGCCTCAAGGCCGACGATGACGATGCGGCACACGTTGAAATCTTCAAGGGGTGAAGTAATAGCGGCGGCCTGCCCGTCAAGCACCTGAAGCTGGCAAGGGCAAAGTTAAAAGGATGTACGAAGACTTATTGACGTCTTTGTATGGCGAACTTCGCATCAAGCGGCTCACTCCAGCTTTGCTAAGAGGCAAAGCTTTCGAAGAGGCCGAGGTACTTTTCGTCCAAACTTATCAGGGCGCTTTGGTGTTCATTCTGGTGACATAGGGCCTGTGTGGCTGGAGGATGTGGTAAGGGAGATTAAGAATGATGAGACGACCGTTATTGATCTCACTGGTGATGACGACGAAGGTGAAGGGAGTCTTTTTCCTTCAGTGAACCAGCCAAGGCAGCGACCAACAACTATACCGGTGCCCGATCGGTCGGACTGCTAATATCTCTGTTCATCAGAAGCTCGACTCGGCAAGAAAAATAAGCTTGACTTCTCATTACTCGCTGGAGCACACGTGCCCACAGAGTATAGGGAAAGTACTTGGAGCTCTGATAGTGTGCACAACAAGGATCTCAGCTCCCCGGAAGAGGTATTGGGGGACCCAGATCATACTATTAACTCCGTCATTGCAACACCCGTTACAACGACCTAGCCGTATGGGTATTGGCCACTTCCATTTCTATACACAGATAAGCGTGGGCTTACTTTCAAGCCTATCATGAGCGAGGCTGGTCTCCCGACACCAGAGCCTCAAGATGAACAAAGAGGCGAGGATTATCCCATCGCATGCTGTCACCTTCTGAACCTCATTAACCTTAACATTAACACTGAGGCGAGGCTTTTTCCCACTATCAGTACATTGACCTAGTCGTCCACCAGAAACCTTTGTTCAAAACACGATTGATGGAGTAGAGTTGATATCGATCAAAGAAGAGGTCCTGTCACGCCATAAAGGATCACAACGACTCAGAACTGCATCAGAACTTGCAGGTTCATATGGTCTGTTACAGTTGGCGACTTGCTGTGTGGTAAGAAGGGTATGTATACACGCGCTGGGAAATTATCGAATTCCTCTCATTCAGCGAAGAGACAGATGAGTCACAAGAAGAAAAGACATGCGACGAATTTGGAGACGCGCTGGAGTATACAGTCATCCTAGAGTTTGCAGTTGCTTCTATCGACAGCGACACAGAACGGTTCTTTTTCCGAGAATGTGATTGCAACTAAAAAAGAGGTTCTGTGGTGCTTCTGAACAAGGGGTCGCTCTAGCCACACAATACTCAAGCAATCTGTGCGGGTAGCATCTCGAATCGCTCGAGCGAGCTGGTGGCAAATGTGGTAGAGATTTTCACAAGCACAAGCTCGAACAAGACCTGAAATTATGCGCCGCCCAGACAAGCTCAATCTACCTGATACTCTCGTGGTGCCTATCCTTGAAGATAACCTTTCTGCCGGGTAACGAGTTTAGAAGACTTGCGAGCCGGATCTACCTGGATAGCCAGGTTTTCCATTCGACAGTAAACAACATTGACATGAGATAGCTTTCTCCAGCCTCGGGGACCTAGAGCTTCAATGTTGCCTTGCAATCTGACCAAGATACAAGTCTCTTCCGCCGCCAATATGACACATACCGGTCGAGGATTCCATCTCCAGTCCCTAAGTGCTGATGGACTGACTTTCGGTACCCTAACAACGCCCTGGATTGATCCTTACTGTCTTAGCGCAACAGAAGGTCTCAGAGATTGTGAGAAAATGATGAAATCTTGGTATGGGTCTCAAAGATCCAAAAACGTGTTGATAATTGACGTGTGGGATCACCAGGCAGCAGTCATTGCAATCTGCTTTGCTCGACAGCGAATGGGAAGAAATGATGTCGTCGGGAGCTCACCTATCGGCAATAATGTTGACGCGGGTGTTCTTAATGACTATCCGTACGCCCACCACCATGTCATCTTGATGACCTTGCACTGGCACCGTTCGCCAATGGCACCTATTTATCACTTCTCAGACCATATTAAGAGTACACTCTCATCAAAAATCACTTGGCTTTTGAAGATTGTGTTGGAGGAGAGTTGACTCTTTGCCGGTTGAAGTTCTCCACGACGGAATAAGGAAAATGTCGACTTGACTTCGCAACAACAGCCAAGTCTCCACATGAATGTCTGTGGAAAGTCCTTGTAGGACCACAAGTTATTACAGAGTTGGCATTGTTCAGAGATTCTACCTTAGAAATGTGTCTACTACAGGACAAGTACCGCGGACACTTTCCACAACATCATCACCATTACTTTGCATTTGATCATGTCTCAGTCCTCGGATAACATGAGCGCTTCTCATCTCCTACGTCAACGTTTACAACAATACAGTAAGAGAATCAGATGCTTAAGGAAGCGTTTTGAAGGAAACTCGGTGAGGCAAGAACTTCCAACGAGAACATTACCAACATCATATCACCTGGCCATTCCCAAATCGATTGCAAGAAGCTAGTCAGCCTCATCTGAGCGCCATGGCAAATTTCATTTTTATACTCATCTAGCCAAAGATTAGTCTCGTGGCCGAAATTGTTTGAACATATGCAATAAAGGTCAAGACCCTCGGAACATGCTGCACCAGGCCATAGGAAGACCAGGCAATTCTGGTGGCATGAGTCTCTTGCTACACACGAGTCTGGAGAAGCAACTTGGGCGACCGAATCTGTCTTCCGACGCCACTAGGCAAGAAGACGCCATGGGGGAGCGTATGACCAGGAGCTCTGAATTCCACCATCAAGCTTATCTGATCAAGAGCTGCGGGACGATTTCAACAAGCTCCGGCACCTATCGCGTGTTATGAGCCCGTGTTTCAAGACGCGTGCCAGAGGCTTTGATAGAGCTGAGATACGTTCTCTTTTGCTATCGATATGGAACCCAAATGCGAAGCCCCTCACATTCACGTATCTTCCTGAAGCCACATAACTCTCTCGCCAGCCGAGTAGCTCAATCAGAAAGTCGTTCTTTTCCATCACAAAAAACATATCCGTCAACTTACCAGACAATGAACCTTTTTGATATCAATACGGGCGTTTACTACAACGCTGAGAGCAGCGATTCTTTTGTATCTGACGCCGAGTCAACACTCTCGCGCCTTTCAAATACAAGAAGCCTGAAATGATAGTTTTGCCTTCTTAGTCTCTACACCAGACAAGCAGGAGACCTTCCCAACCCAAAAGGGAGCTTTGAGAGATCGACGACGGGATCTCCTTATGTCTCCGAGATCATACAAGACAAGACAATTTCTCCTCACATGAATCCCCTCAATGCCTAAGGATCTGGATTCACACGACGTTTAGGCAGCCGTCTCTTCAACAGCTTCGGAAGAGCTGCCATTGGTGTGGAAAAAAGCTGAAGCTTGCTGCATTGGTTGGAAGCCTTGCACATTTTATGTCCAACCCACCTCTGCCTACATTCAACGAGCATGGGGAAGAGAACTTCCCCGAAATGTGAAGCCTTGAGATGAGTCAAAGCATGAGGCTGGCTCTTTATCTTCCTAACACTCCTGGAACCTCCCACTACCTTAGTTTGTCCCGGCCTAGTGTAACAACTGTTTTGAGGTCCATTAATGCCTTTCTCAAGTAGTAAAATTTTAACAGGCAACTACTTCTTCATGGCAATACTGAAAATCTCAGGACAAATCTAAACCCCTTTTTGCTGTCGCACAGAGAGAGAACTTGCCTCTTGGCAACGACCTTGAGCACATTCTCCAATGTCTCTTTCGTGAACTCGGTATTGCGCCAACCCTAGTGCAAGCCTGTTGATCTACGAAGGGCATATTTTCACGAGTCAGCCTAGGATCTCTCGATAGGATGGCCACCAAATCACAGTTGAATTGCCTGGTGGGATGATGGACATCTTTCCCGAATGTCCAGACTTTCCGTATAATTCATCTAAGGACGACTCACCAGGCCAATACTATCGGTATGTGAACTACATCAGCGAACTGTACGCAAAAATCGAAGAGCCAGGGGATAATTGAAGAACGCCCATTCCCAGGGATTTGACAACAGTGCTGTTCCAAGTCCTTCATCCAAGCCCAAATGTTGCCAATAAACGCTTTGCGCTTCGGAAGAAGATCGGCAGCAAAACAAGCATTGAAAAATGCATCTCATGGCGATTTTGAGTCGACTGCTATACACAGCTTTACACAACATACAGTCTTTTAGAACCAGAAGTCAATATCAGAACAACTGGATATGTCGTTACAAATCTTATGCTCTCTGAAGCGTAGTCAAAGTGACGGTGTTTCTTCGTTGTCTTCTTCAGTCCCTGTTCCGTTCGAGATATCTTGGTGTTCTGTTCCAGAGAAACCTGCTACTTTACTGCATGTTCAGTATCTACGGCTCACTCGTCTCAAGAATCAAGTACACTGAAGTGCCAGATGTCGACATAGGCGGAGACGGAGACGAGGAGAAAGAATTGCAAGCCAAAAGCGTTCACAACGAAGATGACGATTTCCACAGCGAAGTGTCGCTTCTGACGCAATAATTCACCTTTTTCAACACCTCTTCATAAATATTCACTTTATTTGGGAGAATATAATGGTCATCACTAGAATCTGAATGGTTTGAGTAACAAGGAGCGAGGTCTTGTCAACAAGCTCAATCTCGTATCTGATGCGATTCTTTCGCCAGCTCCGAAAAGTTCTTCGGGGCTACTGAGGCCTTAATGTCAACCGACTTTCATTACATTTTCCCTTTATCACATTGAATCAGACAGTCTTCGACATTTCACGATGAATTTTGCAGCAGTGTTCCTTCAATGCCAGGGGCTATACCACGGAGGAAGCCAAGTTCTACCATGAAGTATCTCACATCGGTCCTTGATACACCAGGAAATGCCACGACCGCTGATGGCGGACAACAAGAACCGGATTGAGTTGTGAGTATTCCACGTGCAGCTTCGGATCTGTATGAATGTGGTACTGGCCTATTGAATATGGCGTGGGGATGAACAACGGTTCATTGAAGAGAACCGTCATCTCAACCATGGGCTGTTATGTTCATTGTTTCAGAAAGTCCCTAATAATTCTATACGCGGCACTCTACAACAGTCTTTGAGTATAACTAATAGGGTTTCCCTACAATGGCTACTATACCAATTCCATCCAATTACCCGATTCTCAGGAATTAAGTCTCGCCACCTTTGTTGTTCACGAGGATATGGGCAGTGTCTACAAGCAATGGCTAGTATGTCGCAATCCCGACGGAAGAGTATTTCGTTCGAGATTTTACCTGGCATTTCTATGCATTCAATTGTTCTCCTCGCTTCCAAACCTACAATACAAAGCACAGATGTGAGATGTTATGAGCACACTGCACTGTTCGCCAGAATGCCTGCCCGTTGACACCCAGAGACCCTTGCCGAACAGTTGAGTTTTCCGGCGACAGCATGTTATCAATGGTGTGTTCGTTCAATAGAAAAGAGTATAAGAATACTGAGATACTCCAATCTATAACTGCGATAACCAACAGCTCTTCCAAGTCCTACCGCAATCAGATACAAGCAGATACAACACAAAATGTTCCAGCTCGTCAAGAAACTCTTCAAACGGCAGAGTCCCAACACTAGCATTAACTCTGACAATGAACCCAAGGGCGCATTTCATAGATTCGGTCAATTGCCTCAGGAAATCCAGAACTTGATCTGGGCTTATGCTCTATGTGTTGATGCTCCACGGGCCTACTTCGTGGATGTCAGGAAATTGTCTGACAACCCTCGAATACTAGAAATGGCACACTCTATCCCAGCAAGTCTCGGTAGTTTTCCTCCTCCGCCGGCTTCAAACCCAAAAGGTGATTATGACCTGATGCGAGTTTGCCGTGCATCATATCAAGAGATCACCCGCTGCTGGAACTTTTATCGGCCGCAAGTCCCTGCACGCATGATACTCGACAACTCGCATGATAATGCCCTGAGGGTGAAGAAATTAAGCAGCATTGATATCGACGCATCCAGCGACCTGGTAATTGTCGAGAGATGGTGTCACGGTAGTGACCGTGTAAGTGGGATCCAAGGCGCCGGAAATTACTGGCCACATTGGAGGTCCATGATGTACGACGGTCTAAGAGGCATCCAAAGGGTAGCTATACCGGTCGGCGAAAATCTTAGTTTCACCGACCATTCTCGTTACCTGGCATGTGTGAAAGCCGCGTTTCCTGATATCGAAACAATATATTTCTGCGTGCAGCCAGCTCAACTAGTTCGTTACAAGTGGAGCCACATAGAGATGCCCGCCTCCCTGGTCACTCAACCATGGCCAGGCAATGAAGTCTTCAGGGCTCGCGGCCGCATATTCTACGAGATCAGTGCTTGGGACATGAAGGACGCTGGAATCGGCCCGGAAGACTTGGTTGAACTGTGGCTGAGGAAGAGGTGGAGGTGGCAGCGGGATGGCATACCTTGTATCAAGTTCATGACTTGGCAATGGATCCAGTGATTGACTCACTGGAAATTATGGACTTTGGTCATTTGAGGTGGTTCATAACATTCAGGTAGAGAATAGACAGGTTGTCGTTTGAGTCTGATGATGTTTTCGGAGTTACGGTCTCGGGCATTTTATGGGGGGTGATGATGGTTCAAACATAGAATTAAATGATGATTCATGACGATACTTCCACTTCTCTCACAGTATATCTTTCTATTGAAAATAGTGACTCTTGTTATGTTCCGAGGTAAATCTGTTCACCACTAACAGCTCTTGTAAGTGATGCACGTGATGCGGCAGCCAAACCGCAGAACAGTCCCGCACGTGATCGCATGGAAGCTGCTCGGCAGTCCAGCAGCACCCTCTTTACGTACGTACCTCCCCTCCATCGCTCAAGTAAGTAACACGGCGAAACCGGAGCCATTAACTTTCGCTTCGTCGCAACACATACAATTCCTCGAAATCAATTCCTCTCTATTATTCTCTCCCTAAATTAGACCCTCTGTTTCTAAACTCGATTAAACAATACTCGAAACGCCAGTCCCTTTACACCCGAGGCATCGAGAGCCATCATGATCTCGACCCCGCCACCCCGCTCTCTGCGCGACAAGTGTCTCGAGCTGCAGCAAAAGGTCGAAGCGTTCATTGCTGAGGAGGCTGAGACACAGACATTGCGCGATGTACAAGATCAGGTCCGCAAGTCGATAGAGGTCGTGGATGAAGCGTTGCAGAAATATCGGTGCGTTTGTCGGATGGGAAGGTCGGATAAGGGCTGACGGAACCAGACCGGAACAAATATCGTTATCATATAATGGCGGAAAGGACTGTAAGTCGCATAACGAGGGTCCGGGGCTCTGCCAGAGTCCCTTTTACGGTCTTCCGTCCACCAGCGACAAATACTAATCATCCCAGGCCTCGTTCTTTTAATCCTCCTCCTCGCTCGCATGGGCCGGCATTACTATTCCACATCCGACACGACCAACGGCAGTTCCGAACTCACACCCCCTGAAAAGCTCCAATGCGTATACATCGTTGCAGCGCATCCCTTTCCCGAAGTCGACACATTCGTCGAGACGTCCAGCGAAGAATACGGCCTCGAAGTCGCGCGCTACGTGTTACCGATGAAGAAGGGGCTGGAGATATACCTTGAGGAACGACCGAGTATCAAGGCTGTGTTTGTGGGAACGAGAAGAACGGATCCTCATGGCGAGAACCTGACGTTCTTTGATCCGACGGACGCTGGCTGGCCGTCGTTCATGAGAATACATCCTGTTATCGACTGGCATTATGGTAAGACTCCTCCCTGACCCGAAATGCTTTGCTTACAGGCGTACAACGAACAATTGCTGACTCACTTTCTTACAGTTCAGATCTGGGCTGTAAGTCCCCACTACCATCATGCGCCGAACGAACTAACATGTCCAGTTTATCCGACACCTCGGCATTGAGTATTGTCCTCTATACGACCAAGGCTACACGAGTCTAGGTGGTATAAAGGATACACATCCAAACCCCCATCTGAAGAAGCAGGGTCAAAACGGGCAGGGTTTCCGACCGGCATATGAACTAACTCAAGATAACGAAGAGCGACTGGGCCGTGATTCATGAGGTGACTGTATTTGTAAGGCATGTTGATGTTGCATAAGAAGGCATTTTATAGAGCATAGACTCGTGGCGTTTTGGGTAAATCGTCTCAATATCTCATCACATTTAGCTATCACATTGCTTCTGTGCTTGTCAGTCATGCGCCTGCTAGACCTCGTCCACAGGCACCTGGTCCACATACTCCTCCAGCCTCTTATACGTCTCATTCCTTATCTTTTCCGCTTCAGCTACATCTCCTTCTTTTTGTAGAAAGGCTTCTAGCTGCCACATATCATGTATAACTTGCGGTGAAGTGCTCGAGTAGCCAAATTCTCGCAAGGCGATCTTGTTTCGCATTCTGTCCGCCACATTGACATCCAACCCCAGTTCTCTATCAACGTCCATCAGAACCTTCATTAAATAGGCCATAACCCTTGCTTGAAACCGCGTTTGGGACTGTGGTATTTCATCGCTTGGTTGCCCGTCAATCTCGTCGAGAACCCTACTCTTGAGTAAACCCAAACGCACGAGGCTTGACATGTTTGACTCTCCAAAGGTCATTGTGCAGCGATGCTGTATTGCCGAAACGCAGAGCTCTTTTGTGATCTCGTAGTCTCTCGGCGGTTCTGCATCCTCCGTCGAGTTGGGATCGTTGAATAGAACAGCCTGTCGAAAGTAGGAATCCTCGTGCGGAATCTTGCTCTTGACAGCTGAGAACCATTTATCAAGACCATCCAGTTGATCCTCACCAAGTTTAATGCAGGAAGATTCCCAGACTAGGCGGTAGTACATGGCCAACAGCCTCGAGTCGTAGTTTCTGAATATTATATCCGCATTCAAACCCCAGGCCTGCTCAAGAAGGTTCATCTTCTCAAGTGTAGCATGCTTCTCCCAAAGATATACCGCTCTTTGCAAGCTCTTCAGCATCTTGATAACCGGATGCTGCATCTCATGGGTATTACTCGCCAGTTCGACCAGTTGCATGAGAAGCATACCAAGAAGCTGTGTCTGACCAAGCCGAACCATGTGATACATGATTTCCAAGACATTCCATATGAACAAAGGTGCCTCGACTTGCAGCATATTCTCAATATCAAGAAAGGCTTTTCGGGTCAAGCGGCCTGCTAGAACGCCTTTGCCTCGCTGTATGAGCTCAACGATAGTCCGGAAGGCGAAACTCAAGCCCTCTGGATCGTAACGATTGATTTTAACAGTTCGTGGTGACGAATGGATGTTTTGTGCGTGCAATCCATCGGTATAGAGAGATTCATAGAATGAATTACTCCAGTCGGATATACTTGTAAGAAATTCAAGACTGCTTGTCTCTAAAGGATCTGGGCTCGGGGAGAGAACAAGGGACTGGCTATGGCACAGCGCAGCGTCTGGCCACTTTTGAGTCTCTGGTGTATTTCTTGCACTCGGCATCCTGTACTTGCAAGTATTCTTCACATTTCTTGGTTTTGATTTATAGAACCCCCATTTTGTGAATCGCCTCTTATACATCTGAACTCTGGGTTTCATATGAGCTTCCGATAACATCAGGTAGGTGATTGATCTCACGATGCCTTGAAATTATGCTTTTCCTCCATGATCTGCATGATATGTCGAAGCTTTCTCCGATCTTTCATGTATAATCTCTCGATAATGGGATAAACGGCTGTCCATTCTGCTTCTCCATGATGCAGTGAGATGTTCGGCTTGCTCGGGGGTGACGGTGGATCAGAGGGAGGTTTGGCTGCAAGCAACGTAGTCTTGAGCACCATTTTGTGGGTTTCACTGATAGCTAGTGAACTACAAGCCAGAAAGAAATGAGAGACAGTATATCTTTTCGGGGGATGATGATGAAGGAGTTGAAGGGCATGATGAAAGCGGCGCATCTCGCATGAGGAAGTTGAGATGGCTGACTAAACGCGCGTAGGCCAATAGGGTAGGTTCAAGCTGCAACCACTAAGGTTCAGCAGCCATTCTTCATATACGGTGAGATTGTAGAACATGGTCCAAAATCATGTCGATCTCTTATCAATTTCAATAATTTATAATATCTTCTCAGTTTACCGTAGTGACAATGAGCTGCGTTACGGTTGTTTGAATAGTCTGATCTCAGCAAACTGGTTATGGGTTTGTTAGCTGCCATGTACATGCCTTTTGAGTGCAATCATGATGGAAGTCAGATATAGAGCTGATATTGAAACATGAATGCTACGACACTCTTTTGAAATTCCAGAGAGACTCTAAAGAGAAGGCCAATACTCGATCATCAAAGCTTTCTTTGTCGTGTTCATTGCAAAACTCTCAGACCATGTCAGTATGCACGATTGCATACCACCATTATCCCTTCTCTATTATGAGTCGAACGAGTCTCATACGAGAAGTGGAAAGCCTAATAAAAAACAGTATCCACACTTCTGCTATCTTGTTGACAGGTAGACTGTGGATAGAAGCAGACAGTCTCTTCATCCTACAACGGCACTTAGAAAGGAGAACCAAGGGACAGGCTGTACGGAGTATGGGGACCGAGAAAATCGCCCGCAAGTTGGATGATGCTGACTATATGATTGCTAACGAGACCAGGTATTCTTTGCTTATATATACCGAGTTAGGGCAGAAGACTAAGGTGACTGTATGGAACAAGGGTTTGGAAGAACTCGAGATTACAGCGGCTCTTGGCAGGGCAGACAGCCAGTTTTAAATGTCCACTTGAAGGAGCCACTTGTACGAATTGGGTACTGTACAAGGCTTGATCGTGTAGACTGACCAGTTATAGGTGAGATTTAGCCGGAGGTGATGATATGATACTTGACAGATTCACTCCCCCGTTCTGTAATAGCCAAGGACATTAAGCGAAATCATAGACGTGCCATTGAATACCCCACCGATAACCCCATCATCACGTTGAGATGAGACGAAAAATAAGCTATTACCAACGTCTTCTAGCGCCGGGTATCTGAAACATCAAAGGGTGGATCAGGATCATCTTATCTTGTCGGCATATGGTAGTACAACACAAGAAGCTGAGCCATTTGCTTGTTCCAGTCATTCTATCACAGTTTATCTATCTACTATGTACAACAAAGATCAAGAAGACGCTAGAATGGAGATAAGAATGGTACCCAAACCATGGTGTCTGTGTTGGTGATCATCTGCACATTTAACCGCCATCCTCAGATTTATCCGCCCTGTTCCTGAACTAACACTCTGTTCCTGGATCCCTCCTTTCATGGATAATTGGTCAACAACAGGGCAGTACGCAAGGAACCAACAATTTTGACATTGCCGAACATTCAATGGCAATTTACCCGGGTAATCAACACAAACTGGGTCGATCTCTTCGTCACGATACGCTATCTCCATTGCCAGTTTCGGTCCCTGACCCGACAAAATATGCATCCCTGTCACAGACCTGAGACGAAGCGGGACGTGCTAGGGGACTTACACCACAAATGACTGACGGAAGATATTTTACCGTGAGGTTAAAGGACACAAGGCTCTCATATGCAGATGGGACGATCTACATGGGCTTTAATGATATTCCAGCGGCTAAGCTCAAGATTGTATGTACGGTTAAGCTAGCGAATGGATATATATCATGATCTCGGGTCCCGCATCTATACTCGCTTCTTCTTTGTTGACAAACGCGAGTCGTTTATTGACATTCCTTCCTTCTTTTTTCCCTTCTTTCAGTAGTTCAAGAAAAAGCAAAATACACTCATTTGTTTGCCTTTTTTAAGCTACTATACACTCTTTTTCCCCACACAAAAATGCACAAGACTACACTCCTTGGACTTTTGGCCTCGAGCCCTGTCTCGGCCCAGCTTCACAGCCTGGCGCAGGCCGCTGGACTCAAGTACTTCGGCTCAGCTGTCGATAACGGATATCTCAGCGATGCGCCCTACAGCAAGCTAGCTGACGACGTTGAGGAGTTTGGACAGCTCGTTCCGGAGAACGGACAGAAGTGGGAGACTGTTGAGCCCAAGCAGGGTGATTTCGTTTACACGACTGCTGATGTTGTTCCGGATCTTGCGAAGAAGAATGGTCAGATTCTGAGGTGTCATGCTTTGACTTGGCACAGTCAGCTTCCTTCCTGGGGTGAGTGATACTACATGTTTGGGTCGGGGTGTTGTGCTAATGCATATAGTTTCTGATGGTGCTTTCTCTGCTGAGGAGCTCACTGAGGTCATCGAGGCTCATATCGCCAATGTTGTTGAGCACTACAAAGGTGATTGTTACGCTTGGGATGTGGTCAACGAGGCCATCGATGACAGCGCCGAGTGGCGAGACAGCGTCTTCTCCCGCACTCTGGGAACTGACTTCCTTGGCATCTCCTTCAAGGCTGCCCGCAAGGCCGATCCCGCTGCCAAGCTGTGAGTATTCCTCTCCTCAAGATATAAATGGGTCTGACCATTTAGGTACTACAACGACTACAACCTTGAGCAGAACGGTGCCAAGACCGACAAGGCTGTCGAGCTTGTCAAGCTTCTCCAGAAGGAGGGTGCCCCCATCGACGGTGTTGGTTTCCAGGGTCATCTGATCGTCGGCGAGACTCCTTCTCGCTCTGAGCTCGCTGCCACTTTCAAGCGCTTCACTGATCTCAACGTTGAGGTCGCCATCACCGAGCTTGACATCCGCCACGAGTCTGTTCCCGCTACCGCCGCTCAGCTCAAGATTCAGGGAGATGAGTACGCCGATGTTGTTGGTGCCTGTCTCGACACCAAGGGCTGTGTTGGTGTTACCGTCTGGGGTATCACTGACAAGTACAGCTGGATCCCCGGTGTCTTCGAGGGTAACGGCGAGGCTCTTCTCTACACCGATGACTACGAGAAGAAGCCCGCCTGGACCAGTGTCTCCAGCCTTCTCGCCGCTGCTGCCACGGGAGCCCCTACCGCCAGTTCGGTTGCCCCCGTTGAGACTACTGCCCCCGCTACAACTCTCGAGACCAAGACCAAGCCCGTCTACACTGTCCCTGGCACCACGAACTACATGAACACCACCGCTCCTCAGACCGAGCAGACCCGCACTGCTCTTGCTACTGAGACTGATGATAACGATGACGACTGTGCCGAAACCGATGCCCCCTTCCCTACATATGCCATTCCCACCAACGGAACCCAGGTCTATCCCACCAAGGTTCCTGTCGACGATGACTCCGATGATGACTGCGCCGAGACCGACGCCCCTTTCCCCACATACGCTGTCCCCACCAACGGAACTCAGGTTTACCCTACCAAGGCTCCCGTTGACGATGACGACTGCGCTGAGACCGAGGCTCCCATTCCAACTCAAGCCCCTGTCCCCTCTGGAGACTGCGAAGAGGACAACGGCGAGTTCGAGCCCACCGTCGCTGCCGTCGAGTCCACCGCTCGCGTCCCCGTCATCCGCAGCAGCTCAGCCTACACCTACAAGTGGAACACCGAGACAGCTGCTCCTCAAGTTCCCGCTCCCACAGGAACTGCCCCCGCTTACCCTGTCGGAACTGGCTCTGGCGGTGTTGTCAAGCACTACTACCAGTGCGGTGGTAAGAACTACAAGGGACCTACCGAGTGTGAGAAGCCCTACAAGTGCGTCGAGCACAACGAGTACTACTTCCAGTGCGTTTAAGGGGTGTAATTAGATGGGATTTGGGTGCTCTATTCTTCATTACTACATGTACATAGTTATCTCTACATAATTTAGAGTTCCTTGCTTGAAGCAGGAACTATTGCAAATTTCGCCTCATACTTGTAGTGAATTTGGTGACATGCAAGATCCCGCAAGCTTATACACAGACCAGGATGCTGGATTCGTATCTGAAGACATGGCCGAGACGATGGGTACGCCATGCCATGACTCACGTAGGTCTTCGGGCCTCGACAGCTCCTTTCCGCATCGCAGCACCATTTTCATGCTTGGCAGATCACAGACTTCCACCTGCGATATACCAAGAATGTATCAAGCTGGATTGGCTCTTCAACACAATCTCCAACCTCGATGCAATACAACAGCACTCAAACGTTTCACGGAATCTTAATCCATTCGTCTTTTTGGTGTCTTGATTAGTGAGAAGTGAGCTCCCCTCTGTATCAGACCATCAGAAATCCATCAGCGAGCTACATTGAGTCAGTACCTGTCGTTGATCTTGGAGTAGTTGACTTACATGTCGGGCCCAAAGCTTGACTGGGCCCATCGCATGACGAGGAGGGAACCCTGGCCTGACTCTCAAGACCTGGATTAGGAACTTGTTGAAGTTCGTGTATTCCATATACACAGAGAAGTCCTCGTCGTCCATACTTTCAAGTTCTGCAAGGTGGGTATCCGTCACCTTCGTGGTCGAGAGCTCAAGCATATCCTCGGTAGTGGGCTGCATTATATCCGGCTTCAGATTCTATTTAGCATGGTTAGCATTCTTGTCTCTTCCTCTTAAAAAAAGCCGTAAATTACTTACACCGTAGACCTGCTCGCGTACTTGTGCAACATAATTCTTCATGAGGCAGTACGCGAGCATTTTTGGAGTACCAGATCGGATCTTCACAACATATTTCATGGACCTGTAAAATGGCGAGTCGCGATGAAACAAAATACAGAACTTGCGCAAGTCTATTTCATCGAGCTTGTCGAGGCAGGCTTTGCTTGGGTTGAAGTGTTTTAGGCTCAATATATCTGGGTTGCTGAGGATCCATGGGCTCGATATGTAGAAAATACGATTCTGTAAGTCTGGAATTAGATATCATGTCTAACGAGCTTGAGGGGCTTATACCATGGTGTCCAGTTATGCTCGTGTTACACGGGGCCGCATCTTAATCGAGAAGGATTAAGTTCGTGTTATTGAAACAGCTGGAAATATTTTGAAGAATAAGAAGTTATGGGGAAGTACAAAAGCGTTGGACTGATATGCTAAGTCGTGCACCTCGATATGGTTTCTTTTAAGGTTCTGTATACTTTTTATATTTCATGGGTGTAGGCTTCTAGAATACTTTAAAATGCATGAGGAAGCTTTAGGTCTCCATTATCCCTCCTTTCTGTTACATCGGTTCAGGTTTCTGTCTTGACGCAAAAATAAATGTTCCAAGAAACGTCCCTAGAGATAACTCTCAGTTCTATAGTTCACTATTATCAGCTTTATGCTAAGGCTGATGACTCGTTCACGAGCATACACACAACACTCATATTTCTAGATGGCATTTTATTGAAGTTTATTGTTTTCAATGAACTTAAACCTCGTAAGGCTCCCAAAGAGTGAAATATGTTAGGCAGGGGGTGTAAAAGGGTTTCGGATATCACTATAACGATGGTCTAGCACAGCCAGTCTATCATTTCATAGTTCTTATCATCGAGTAGATACCGAGAACTGACAGAACAGACATTAGCTTTGAGGGTTCTAGTAAGTCGAATCTCAGCTTTCCAGTCTGTTCTGGGATGAGATGAACCTTATATTTTCCCGTTGACCTTCCAGAAGATTCCCGAGGCTTGACTTTCAGGCACAGCATGTCACTACGGGTCGTAAAGCGCCAGCTCTAGAAGCTTTTTTTTTTTTTTTTTTTTTTTTTTTTTTTTTGCTTTATATCTGCACTAAACTGAAGCCTCTGGAAAGAGTTTTATTGCATAGTTTCGCCCATGACTCATCGTGTCATGCTGTTCGAGTCTAAACTTTCTTACCATCCTATGGCAGTGTCTTCTATCTACAGTCGAGACTTGTACCCTGGTGGCTGAAGTTTTAAAACCCTGCCCTTACGCAAGAATATTCTCTAATTCTTATATAACCCCCCCCTCTTCCCCCTATTCCCCATCCCTTCTTCTTGCTTCTTACCATTCTCCAAATCCCGCCTCCCGAGCCTTTTCTGTTCGTATACACCCATCCCACATATACACCTATCCCACGTATCACCTACCACTACCAGAACAAGACACCACCTTTATAAATAAATAACAATGTCTTTATCAAAGCAAGACATGAAGTACCTTGCCAACGGCAAGGTCATTACCGAAGAGGCCCTCATCGCCATCGCGGCAGCTAAACGCGATAACTTTGAGAAGTGGTGCGGGACACGCCAGTTCCAGCACTTTTTGACGAGAGCTCGGCTCGGGAGCCCGTCAGACCCAATGACCCTCCTACGTCTTCAAAATTGGGCAGCTGATGAGATGTTTCATCTCAGGGTTAGTCTTTCGTCGGGGCCACAGTGTGCTCATGCTGACATCCGCGTGCAGAGCTTAGAAGAGAGCCAGACACATACTGGCGGGAACCTTGGTCAAGTTACGACTTCCAAGGTTCCCACAAACAATGAGAGCAGGGCAGATGTTGAAGAAGGCCCTCACTTTATTGGTGATGACCTTATCGCATTTGCTTAAGAGTCTGGGCACGTCTGTCTTTCGTTTTTCTGGTTCTTTTAGCAGGAGTTCAAGTCTGGTGGTTTTAATCCCACAATGGGATCATCATTATGCACGAAACTAGACCAATATTACCAATTTCTCGCAGATCATCGTATATCCTGACATATTGAATACATTTGACACAAGTTCAGTCTTTATGAACCATCGAGTTCTTCATTGAAAACGTGCATTGACGTTATGATGGGACGGGTATAGGCGAACTCCACAACCTTAATTCTAGCGTAACAATGGATTCATAGAGTCTCAAGTGCGACATGTCAAAGGCATGATGAACACACCAATGGCTGTCCTCGCATCGAAATGGGATAAGAAAAATACTTCAGGGGATGACTGAGAAAATTCTAATATTGGCGAAATGTCAAGAGCAGTTTAGAGAGGAACAAGCTCACTAATACCAGAATTGCGGATCTTACCCGGCGATTGGTCCCCAGTCAAGCACGATAAAAAAAAAGGTCTAGGGCTGTCACCTTTTCTGGTTGGAGAATAAGAGGAAGAAAACTAGAAAAAAAAAACATGCGACGGAGACAGGATTCGAACCTGCGCGGCCGAAACCAAAGCATATCGTCATTTCGAGTGCTTCACCTTAACCACTCGGTCACTCCGCCGTCATCTTCGAACTTTGCAGTGATTATTTGTATTATAGAGGGAACCCTTGTAACTGGCCAGAAACATCAAGTATCACGAAGCAGAATTCCAGAATATCCAATCACTTCTTGATCAAAACTACCTACCAAAGTGACTGCACTTACGGCACTTGTCGTACATAGCATGGTATTATAGTAGAGTACATTGCCACAGAATCACCATAATAGCTACATACAGAGTTGGATTTGCTTCCCAATACTAGGTAACTAATCTAGAGATCCCGGTTGGCATCGTCATCTTCGCAGCACAGGGCCTTGCTGCCAGTCCAACAGCAGCTACCATCTCCACATTGACTGCGTCCCCTCTCACTCCAGCCAGGCTCGCACTCGCCTTCGCAGTAAGGAGCTGTGCCCTCCCATCGACAGCCAGAAGCGCCAACTTTGTCCTGCTGCTGCACCAATTTCTGGACGGCATCCTCGTCTTCACAGCAGAGGGCTTTGCTGCCTGTCCAACAGCAGCTGCCATCGCCGCATTGACTGCGTCCTCTCTCGGTCCAGCCAGGTTCGCACTCGCCGTCACAGTAGGGAGCTGTGCCCTCCCATCGACAGCCAGAAGCGCCAACTGGTTTGTCTGGCACTAATTAGTGGAGAGTGTTGCTGGGTTATGCAGGGAGCTTACCGAGTGCTGATGCTGTGACTGCAACGGCAGCTGTGATGGAAACAAGGATCTTGAGAAGCATTGTAGCTACGGTGACTTGTGCGATACAGTAGGTTACACTTGTATGGCTTTGGATATAACGGAGACAAAGATGTAAGGCTGCCATTACACTGCAGTGTATTTCTGCCCTTCTTATACCTTTCAGTCTCCCTTCTCAACATCGACGATCAAGACTTCATTGTCGATCATTTCAAAGCGTATAAAAGTGGCTGGCTGAATATGACAGTTCTGTGCATGTATCAGTTGCTTGGACCTCAATTGAGGCCAGCCCCGCATCGGTGAGAATCGCCCAGCGAATGGTACTCAATTCAAGTTGAGACAAAAACCCTGAATGGTACGTGATCAGCTCTTGGACTTCCTGAAGTGTTGCTCATGTCTTGTTTGGGTCGATCGAGCTGAGAGCTGAAGGCTATCGTGACGTTAGCCTTACCAGATTGTGATAGCGACGAACCGGCAGAGGGAGACTATTGATGAACTAGTGGGCGATCTGCCACGTCACACGGGCCGTCGGCAAGGGCCTTAGACGCGAGCTTAGGACCATATACCATACATTCTGTACGATGCCGCATTATTTATTCACTTTATTCCTCCTCGACATATCTCGATGCAGCATTTGTGGTCTTGACTTTTACCCCGCAACTTTGGCTGAAACACATGGGAACAGCCAGTCACATGACTCGCTGGAACTACCCAATGAGATGACTCAATTAACACAAGCCATCAAAGAGCAGTCACCATTCTGCCATGAGAGAATAGCCAAGTCAAGATGATATCTTCACATGGAATTATTGGTGTTCAATTCAACTTGGCTTCCACTAGCTCAAGAGCAATAAAATTACCCATCCTCACCATCCCCACGTGTATCCCCCAAACCACCAACGGACTTACACCAAAAGCCCCTCCAAGATCTACACTCCAACTCCACGTGCATCGAATCCGCATCGTCGTTGGATTTATAAACCTCCCGATCCGATCCGCGTCGATAACGATCTTCCATTTTTGGTCACCGAGGAGCCGCAAAAGCACTCACGCGAGTTATACCCGTCTTGGCTTTGGTTGAATCAAGCTTAAAAGGAACCCAATGTAACTTTAAACCTTTTTTTCTCCGGGCGCTCGAGCATCTCTCACAATGGTAGTTACGTCTTTTATTGTTCAGTTGGCTTTGTTGCCTTGTTTGGCTCTTAGTTCCTCTCTTGCGCCGAGGGCGAAGAAGTTTGACTATGATTCCTTGACGCTTCGTGAAGTTGGTGCTCGTAACACTCTTGTAAGTCGTTTTCAATGGTTGGTGCAGAGGCTCGCTAAGTTATGTAGGACTGGCGTGTTTGGCTGGAGAAAGATGGGCAGCCTATTTCCTTCTGGCACGATATTCCATTGTACCCCGAGAAGGGCAACAATGGCATCGTGAGCTACGTTGTTGAGATTCCTCGATGGACAGACGGCAAAATTGAGACTCGCCGCGATGAGCCTCTCAGTGAGTTTCGGGTTCATGTAGTATAGAGAGATTGTGCAATACTAATTGATCTCAGACCCCATCTTCCACGACGACAAGAAAAAGGCCCCTCGCTTCGTTGAGAGTGTCTGGCCTCACAAGTCTTACCCATTCCACTATGGGTCAATTCCCCAGACTTGGGAGAGCCCCAACTTTGACCACGATTTCACTGGCTACCCTGGTGACAACGATCCCATTGATCTATTCGATATCACCGAGGCGTGAGTTTTCTTTCGCGAATGAGAAGCAAAGACTAATCCGTATTAGGCCTGCGCATGTTGGACAGGTCAAGTCTGTAAAGGTCCTTGGTGGCCTTGCTTTGAACGATGTAAGTCCGGGACATAGATGGCCGAAACAGAATACTAACTGGTGCGTAAAGGGCGGCGAAACTGACTGGAAGGTCATTGCCATTGACACCAAGGACCCTCTCGCTGCTCTTGTTGACTGTAAGTCCCATCTTCCTTGGTATCAACACAGGCTAACATTCCCAGCCGTCGAGGATCTCGAAAAGTATCGCCCAGGTCTAGCCAAGACCTTCTACAACTGGTTCACCGTAAGCTCTCCGTCCCTTTGCCCAAGTCTCACTAACACTATCAGTACTACAAAGTCGCCCGCGGCGACAGTGTTCTCGAGATCGTTGGCGGCGACTACCAAAACGCCAAGTTCATGGCCAAGACCATCAAGAGCAGCCACGGCGACTGGCAGGACCTCGTGCGCGGAAAGGTTGACTCCAACGAGATCAACTACAACCAGACCAGCACAAAGAGCTATAAGAGCTATGTCAAGAGCAAGGATGCTACTAAGAAGTTCGGCATTCCTGCCAAGTCTAATGTTCTTCCTGCTGCGGAGAGACCGGCGAAGTATGACTTGTGGTATTACCTTGATAAGGACTACAAGTTGATCCAGCTTCCTAAGAACTAAGACGATGCAGCGTGAGTTGGTACTGACGACTTTTATTAGAGTATTATAATTCTATCGAACATATTGAAACACAT
This sequence comes from Fusarium verticillioides 7600, assembly GCF_000149555.1. Lineage (NCBI taxonomy): Eukaryota > Fungi > Ascomycota > Sordariomycetes > Hypocreales > Nectriaceae > Fusarium > Fusarium verticillioides. The sequence continues at coordinate 808,383 of NC_031679.1, read as the reverse complement.
TCCTCCTATCTGAGTGCCTCTATATTAATTGAACTTGACTGTCTCATAGGCGCTCTTAGCCCTGATCTTTGAGCCATACTTGAATAACACCCACGGAACTGGCAGCAGGGCCAATGCCACGAAGGCCAGCAGGCTACTAGCCCAGTCAATACCCAACTTCTCATACACTACTTTTGTTAGCGAATGTTCTCATAAATATGGGCGTGGGAACTTACTCTGAATCGTGAACAGGGGAAATACTCCTGCAAAACCATACCGCGCCAGACTGTTGGCACTAGCAGCGCTTGCAACAACACTCCCATGGTATGTATCGGTGATATACTGCACAGTACTAACAAACACGCAAAGGTTTCCCCAAGCAAAGATGATCATCGACGCTGCGGGACTTGCCCAAGATACTCCAGGTCGTGCTGTCCAAGCAAACCAGAACAATCCAATTGGCAATCCGATACTTCCAATCATGGAAGGGTAAAGACGATGCTCAGGTGGAATTTGGTGAGGAGGGTACTTGGGCGCTTGTTTTCTGTACAGGAACACATCACAGAGGATAACGGTGATGAGTCCGAGAAAGCAGCCGATGACGATGGACAGGAAGACGAGACCTGACTCTTCGATAGAGAACTGGTAGACTCTTCCAAACGTATACGGTACAGCGGCGAAGAAACTGAAGAGTGTTCCAAACTCCGCTGCCACGTATAGACAGATAAATCCGGTGATAGGTTCGAGGAGAAGCATGCGAATAGGTCGAACAACTGCCACGAGGGCAAACATCTTGAGTCGAGCAGCCATCGGTGGCGGAGGATCAACCTTCATTCCCTTCTTCTTCATAAGCCGTCGCTTGATAACAGGATGAAACGTCTCGTGCGAGAAGGCAGTGATGATCATAGCCAGTATCGAAAAGAAGACCAGCGTCCATTGTGTCCATCGCCATCCCTTTCGATTCACTACAAAAGAGCCTATAACCGGCCTAAGTAGAAAGTCAGTCAGGTCCTAGGCACTTCCTTTCCAGAACTCACCCTAATCCTGGGCCCAAAAACGGCATGAGGATAAAAATCGCGGAGACAGGTCCTCTGTTCTTGGGCGTGAATGTCTCGGACAACGTCCCCGGCGCAACAGCCAACACAGGCGCCCAGCATAAACCAGCCATGAATCTCAGGAATCCCAGTCCTCCGATATTATGCACGAAGCCCGCACCCATAGTGAACAGTGCACCGAGAGGAACACTCGCTGCGTAGATAGGGTAACGACCTATGGTTTCTGATAACGGACCGCCGATCACAGGCCCAAAGCCGAGGGCAAGGACGTAGAGCGTTAGAGGTAGAAGGGCAACTGTGCTGCTGACGTTGAACTCGATCATGAGCTCATTGCGAGCTGGGCTCATTATCGATGTTCCGATTGATCTGATTTGTCAGTTTGGATAGGTACTCTTGGGATAGGATGGACTCACGCTAGGAACCCTGCTGAGGATAGCATCACGACTTGAAGAGCTTTCTTCCATGCCGGCCAATTAAACGGATTATGAGGACTATTATCCCAATCCAACTCATCAGTCTCACCCTGCTCCTTCGGTCTCGCAGCCTCAATCTCGCCCTCCGTCGCAGAGTCGTTCCCAAGCGACGCATCGCCCATAATACCAGTATCGTCAATCTTCTCCATGGTGTTCAATAAGACTTGATCCAACGCTTCAAACCCCAGTCTCTACGCTTCCCTTTATCCCCCAGCCAAAACCCCGACGGATTTGTGAATGCGGACTGCATTATAAATTGCGGAACTGGTGCCGCGTTGGAGATTTATGTGATTTCCCCGTCCTGTTTGCATGATTACTGATCGGCTTCTCGACGCCCGTTGGTCGCGCGCACCCTGTCGCTGCGAATAGCTCGGCTTTGGGATTAATGATCACAGTCGCGTCAGTAAGCTTGACCTGTTAATTGTGTTGATTCGCCCGATTATAAAGCTTTTGGGTGAGTATTTGATGTTGCATGCCTCGGTTATCCATTATGGGAACTATGGCATCATTGTATTTGCGATATAGCCAGCAGCCAAGCACTATTTCCGTCGGTTAATGCTATCTACAAAGGGCGTATACGACATTTCATCATCATTCTCTCTATAGAGCTCAGAAATCACCTCCGTGCTATCATGTAAGAGTTGGCGTTGACTAGGATAGTCGCATTCGCATCCACGCAAGTCGCAAAGGCCTGAAAGTCCAATAGATCATCAGCAAACAATGAATAGGCCATGGAAACCCCGACGGAGAATAACCAGCTCAAACTTCGATTTCCCCGCATTGGTCTTGACTCGATATAGAACTGCCCGGCAGTTGGCCGTCGTCAAAGTTAGGAAGCACTATCTGATAGTCACAGGTAACAAACTCGGCGGAAGAATATCTTTCTTGGAAGAGCACGCATCCATACACTTACCGAACAAGATTTCTCGTACAGTAGCTAAGTAGGACATGATAATAATGAAGAGCAGAGACAAAAATACGATCGATAGTCAGGTTTGTCTTCGAACGAAGATTTCTGAGGGTGAATGTGTATCAGCCTCCAGAAGTGTCTATGGCTTGAATGGATAGTTCAGATACCTCACCCAACCATTTCGCCGGCCATTTACAAATAGATCGTCTCATCTGTCATTTGGGTCTCAATCTCGCCACTCGCTTAACGATTTGACTTGGAGAAGAGCTCTGGCTGGTTGCTGGCCTTTGGCAATATACCTCTGAACCTCTGCTCAGTCTATGGCAAAAACATACCCTATATAGATCCAAGAGATTCGCATTTCATTTTCGGTCACTTGAAACCAACTTTGTTCCCTTCCTGACCCTAAACTCAATTGCATCACATTCAAAAGCTGATTCGTCTAGACAGGGAAAGCATCACCAAAGTCATCACATCACGCAACCTGAACTGTATGATCAACGTCAAAACCCATGCTATCCCTATTATTCATACTGAGATCATGACTAGCTTTCTTTCTCATGCACATTGAACAAACATACAAAAAATTGTTTCCGATTTCAGGCCATTTGTTTAAAAAAACCCTTGACACTCCCATGAACACCATTTCAAGTAACCCTCCAATTTCAGAGGGAGGAGAAGAGGTATTTGCCTATACCTCTCTCCCGGATGGTATAAGTTTTACAGTAAAATTATTAAAAAAAAGATGATTTCAAAAGCCGTCCGTATCATGTCCGCCTTTTCTAGTACTCGGTCTCATTAAAGCATTTTCATTACTTATTTAATCCTTCTGCGCCATCAGGTCTCGCTCGGAGATGAAGAACTTTGGCTTCTCGTCCATGAACTGTTTGTGAAACATCTCCAGTAGAGCACCGGGGACCTGCTGGCCGATGACCACCTTGATGTGGTCCTTCTTGCCGGTCCAGAGGTGCTTGATGAACTTTCCGTCGCAGCCAGATCGACTCTCGGGGAAACCGTTGGCCTCAGTGCAGGGGAGATCCTTGATGTCCTTGGGGTAGTCGTAGCGGATGTAGGTACCGAAGCCACCCTGGTCGGTGGGCTTTCCGGGGCGGTTCTTTCGGAACTCGACACAGTCAGGGTGCTTGCCACCCTCGTTGGGGCAGTCCTCCCACTCCTTGAGGATTTCAAAGGTCTTCTCGTTGTTCTGGAGAACAATGAAGCCGGTGTTGAGGTAGACCTTGTCGAACTTGTCCATGTTGTTCTTGTGGTGAGGGTCGTAGGCAAGGGCGAGAGAGTTGGTATCGGGGTGGAGCTGCCAGTAGTTCATGAGCCACTCAAAGGGCAGGTCGAGGTGGTGGAAGACGGCATCGGAGTCAAGGAAGATGCAGGCCTTGTGCTTCTTGAGGATCTTGGACAGAATCGGGGGCTTCTTCCATGAGTTGCGGCGATCCTCAAAGGGATCGGTGATGTCAACGTAGTAGTACTTGTAACCGTGGTTCTTGGCTATTGAGGGGTTAGTGATACAGAAAGGTGACTCGGGTAGGATTTGTACGCACCATAGAGCCAGTGGTTCAGGACACCGAGGGACAGACCGTGGGTCTCATCAGCGCGGTCCCAGCTCATCAGACCGGGGGAGAAGATCTGGCCGGGCTCATCGAAAGGCCGGTTGTCAAGATCGATAATGCAGAGGTCCTCGCCAATCATCTCAGTCCACTTGGGCTCGGCGGGGAGCTCCATGGGGAAAGCGCCGTAGGGGGCGTACTTCTTGTCGGCAGGGCTGATGCGGGCCTTCATGATGTAGTTGAAGTAGTAGTCGCCGAGCTCGGTGGAGGCGTTGGAAGGGTGGTCGGGTTTCGACATGGCGCCGTGCTGCTCGGGTTGCTCGGGCTCAGTCTTCTTGGGCTCGTCGTGGGTATCACCAATGATAGATGTCTCGGTGTCGGTAGCGCTACAGCGAATTCGTCAGTTTTTCGGTCTTCGCGGAGATTAGATTACGCAAGTCAACTTACACGTCAGCGGGAGGCTCCCACTTGTCGAGATGGTTGTAGGCCAGGCTAACAAAAGCGACCAGGAAAATAACGGTGCCGGCCATAAGGACCGTCGACCGGTTCGTGCGCACTTGTCCAAACATCGTGGGCAAGTTTCAACGCTCTCAGCGCGTGGATCTCGACGGGTGTCGAAATATAAAAGTCAAAAGGACGTTTAGGTTCAGGGAGAATTGAGTTGAGTGAGTGAAAGGTGCCGACAAGGACACAAGAAAGCAGAAACCCAGAACCAGAATCTCGAACCTCTCAGCGCACGCGACGGAAAATAAAAGAATTACGGGAGGTTAAAGAAGAAAGAAAGACGAATGGTGAAGAAGGAAGAAAGGCAAGGGGAAGAGAGAGAGAAGCTGAGTAAAAAAAGAGGAACCCGGTTTCTGATAAGGCCTGAAAATGAGCAGGGGGGAAACAGTGAGAGAGAGAATGGCCTTTAGGTGGGATTAAATTAAATAAAAAGCGGACAGGGGTGGATCGGGGGGATGGATGAGAAGGAGGAGGAGCTGGAGGTGAGGGAAGCGAGTTATGGGGGCGGGAAGATGAAGGCCCGGGCGTAGGTAGGTTGTAGGTTACAGGGGGTGACAATTAGCGGGTGTTTGCGCTAATGGATGGATCATGGGGGCTTTAAACGTGTTTTCGGGGAGGGGCTGAGTCCAAGTGGCGGGACACACTCAAAGGATCAACTCACTTTTTGCGGGAGCCAATCCAATGCCAAGTGAATCAGGGGGCTTGGACTCGAAAATTGTCTCCTTTTTTTTCTCTCTTGTCTGTTACTGTCAAGGTTGGAGAGGTCATCTTGTTCAATTCATGCCAGCCCCTTTAAACAGTATAGTCAGCCACTAGGCTCTGTTCCTGTGGCTGTTAGTGAGGTAAGCTTAGATCTGGGAGTCTGCACAGAGTCCCCCTTTATTCTCTACTAGAGTGCGTCATCACATTATAATCCAATGTAACAAGCCAGTTGGTTAACCTACTAAAGGTTGGAGAATTGAGTTTATAAGGCTTGCATCTCACTGGTGACGGAAAGGTGTAACATTTCGAAAGAATCACCAATATTCTACAACTCTTATATTCTCTCCCCCCTGCAGAATGCATCTCGATCAACTCATTGAATGGCATTCCCTCGTCGAGGAGCCGCTTGCATGGTCATCCATGTCGTGATCCAACCAATCAAACAATAGCTTATCTGCAACGTCTCGCTAGGCGGAAATTTGGCTTGGCTTGTAATTTTGAATAGAGGCCATAAAAAATCGCCCCTCGCGTTGAATTCCTCCAAGGACAATGCCCGAGGTCATGGTTTGTTCAGCAGAGAACCCTTACCGTTGAGAGGAATGAGGTTATACCCCCTTGCAAAGATTATCGATGTTTGGCGGCGCTGGGAGGTATTTAGGCCTGATCTCCCTGCTGAAGGGCTGAGACAGAGAGGATTTACATGAGAGACAAGACAGTCCCTTGAATATGCATGTCTTGGAGGATCGTGGTACTTTCTACAACTGTTGAAGTTTTGTAGATAAACGAGCTATTCTTGGTGTTGTATATCGACTTGGGTTCATACAACAGACAAACAAACGCACGGGTGGCCGAATGAACCTGGACAAACGACATGTCACTGATAACATTCATGGATTTTACTTTATCTCCAGACTCCACCGACTCGGCCCTCCTCCTCAGCCCCAACCTGGAACGATTCCCGACGGGAATTAACAGCATTTGAACGGCCATGTTTGGTCTCATCCTCCCTCTGAGTCTATCTGTCTGTGACTCAGTGAACCCTTAAGCCATCAACTACCACGTAGCATGTACTACTGGATGTACAGCATTATTTTGATCAACGACCTCACAAGGATGAAACTTGCCAAGCCGGTCAGCACTAAGCCGTTATCCGTTGATGTGCTTATGCTTCTCTTGGCGAGGTCGTATCTCTGCACCTCAACTTCGTATAAAGGAGCAACGAGCAACGAGCAACGTAGCAGACATCGCGTGATATTTCTTGACCTGAACAAGATAATGCTCTATTCTCCGGTGTCAATCAAGTCTCGCGCCGGTCTTCCCGTCAGCCCATCTGCCGGGCCACGATCCAAACATGGAAACTCCTAGCCCGCCCGATGCATTGATTCCAATCAGATCTAATGTAACTCATGCAGACGCCTATCATTGGTGAAGTGTATAGCCTTTTTACGAGACGTAACTTTTTTCTGATTTAGAATAAGAATATTAACCTTCTTCAAAAAGTCTATCGCCCGTGACCGCTAGACAGAAAAATGCCCCGCCCCGTCGCGACAAAAGATCCAGATTTTTAATTTGCCCATCTTTCGTAATTTAACGCCGCCTTGCAAGGGACGTCCCGGGACTGTTTCCGATTCATTGGTCATGGCTCCCTGTAGCTTGCCCACTTTCTGCAAGCTGTTCACTGCTGTAAGCTGACAGTGACAGTATTACTGGGGGAGCCCTTTTAGTATAAAAACTTATCCTGAAGCCCCTGAATCGTTCGAGAACAGAGTCTGTTGAGAACTCTGTCTGCTTGCACGGGGCCAGATGGGATATCGCTTATCGACAGTGACCATGACACGGATGGAGAAAAATGTATTCGCTTATTACGCATGTTTCTCCAGGTTACGCGTCGAGCCCACGTCAACGAAGCGATGAACGTCGCCAGACACGTAATGAATGTAGCAGAATTTCTAAATCAAATGCCGACCGATATCTACGAACTCGCTCTACCCAACGCTCAAAAACGCCAGACGAACCCAACAATCAATGACCCTGTGCAGAAATACGACGGCACCAATCCCTTCCGTGCGCCACTTGATAATTACAAAGCTTGGTCTCCATCACGATACTAATAAGTCCGGCGATAGAGATTCCACCGCTGTCGCTCACAGTTGTTGCCCCGAGGCTAAATTCTCTATCCTCCGGCGGCACGTTCTCCATGATCTCGGCGAAGCAGTTGACGTAGACACCTCCCCCTAGCAAACCTTCCCAGAATATTATGATAAAGACGATGTAGACTGATGGTAGGAAGAAGTATACGGCGTGGAATGTGAGAAGGACAAGGTTTGCGACTTGCAGCATCGAGGGGAGGTATAAATGGTGGATACGTATAAATGGCGTAGAAGATCGGGAGATAAAGACGCCGAGTTGATAGAGAAATCCATACATAGGGTAGAAATCCCGAAACTCGTCAAATGGCGATTCGTCCAGGGGGAATAACAATGTTGGAGCAACGCCTTGGTTGATTGTATACTCGGCCACGTACACCAGTAGCAGCGGCAGCATATATGGGACAAACAACACCTTCACTTTCTTCAACCTGTCTCGCATCGTGAGTGTGTCTTGCGTGTTATGTGCAGAGTATGCAGTCGACGCGACTCCAGGCCCAGGAGCCAAGAGCGCCGACGAAGCAGTTCCTTGATCCATGTGGTTCACGTCCTCATCCTCGAGATCCGGGATCGCATCGTAGTCTTTCCGAGTCGTGCCCTCTCTCAGAGGTCCAAGCGGCAATATCACAAAGAAGCTGATGAACATGATCGCAGGGAAACACGCCGAGATTAGCAAACTGCTACGCACGCTCAATCCCCACCAGTCCGTAAACATCACGTAGAGACCTGCACCGACCAAACCCGCAGCACCAGTCCCAGATCCCCAGCCGGCGAGGCTCATCGGGCCGTAGAAGTGTGTCAAGCCAAGGAAGCTCAACTCACCGCCGCCAGCGCTTACACTCGCCAGGACTACACCGACGAGTTTGATGGCGACGGACTGCGTGCGTGGTGTCAAAGCAACCATGAGCATGCCAACGACGGACAGCGCTATGAAGATGAGGACTCGCATACGATACGGTATTCGGTGGATGAAGTACGGTGCGATCAACTTGGTGAGGAACGAGGGAACGACATCGGCGAGGAGGACGACGCCTTTGGGGATGGAACCGACGAGATCTTGGGCGGCGGAGAGGATGATCACGTAGAGCACGTTATTGATGAGGCCTGACGCGACTGTTAGCTACAAGCTGAAGAGATCTAGGGCGAAGTCGTACCAAAAAGCCAAAAGGCTACGATCACCTTCGTATCATGATGGCCCATGATAGCTGCAGCTCTCGCTTTGTACGCAGCCCAAGATGACGAAGGCGCGCCTGGCATAGGGAGCAATCCAGAGGCAGACGGTGAGATACCGGACATGGCGGCGATGGTTAGCACTCTTGTATCAGCCTTGAGAGCACACACGACATCACGTCCTGAGGAGAGGTTGAGGTTGTTGCAATGTTACTGATAGGAAGTCGTCGAAGTTTCACATTTAGCGGTTGGTCACGAGATAAGGCCAAGGCCTCATGACGTGGATCATGCTTAAAATTATAGCGGCTCTAGCGGGAGCCACAGTGGGGGCTATTTTATTCACCGAAGCTTCACCTAACTTATACAACGATCACGATGCGACAGGAGCACAAATATTGAGGTCGTAAATCATGGCGGTTCAAATTATGAACATATCATATCATACAAGCGCCCGCTATTAACCCATCCGTACCATTTCCATTCCATTTTTTGTGTCGCTCAAGGCCGCTCAGCTTCTCGGCTAGACTCAATCACACTGTCGGGAGCAATGTTACCCTCAGCAGAGATGCTGTCAGGAACACTCTCGGGCTGGTAGTAGTCCTCGCCCTTGTACTGAGAGCCACCGGGGCCGGGAGGGTTGCGGCCTACGTTTGCGCGCTGAGCTTCCTGGCCCTTGGAGGCGAGATCGTCAGCGGCCCCGAGGCCGGAAGTCTTGGTGACGTTGGCGCCGACAACATCGTTGTCATTGTAGCCGCCGCGCTCGTCGTTGGCCTTGGCGAGCTTGTCGAGAGGGCCGCCCTCACCCTCGTAGTGCTGACCACGGGCTTGTCTGGAAAAGTTAGAAATTGAAAGTGATGCTTTTGGTTGATGATGCTTACCGGCCCTTGTCGTCGACGATGCCACCCTCGCTGGGGGGGATGCGCTTGTTGTAGCCAGCGTTTGTGCTCAGCTCATCGCCAAACTCAACCTGAGCACTCTCAAACTTGTTCTCAGCATGGGGGTTAACACCAGCGCCCTCGATGTCTTGAGGACGAGCGTTGCCGGTCTTGGCCTGGTAGGTGTTGAGGTCCATCTCGGCCTCCTTGGCGATCTGCTCGTAGTTGGTCATTTTGAAGTGCGAATTTGTTTGTGACGAAGTAGAAGATGAGTTTGTGTGATTTGTTATGATGAGAACGTAGTAAAGATTGCGATGCAGAGAAACTAAGGTATTTGTTCCTAGAAAGTCCCTTATTTGTAGTGGTGAAGAGGTAACTGTGATGTCATTCATATGAAATCATATCCTTCACTCGATGATTTCATCGCGGCGATTGAATTGTGGGAACTGAGCGAGCACAAGCCGCCTCTGACCCATTTCGATGGAGACGAAGGAATCGTTTGCCTTGAAAAGAACGAGTTTTGCCTATAAATCGAGATCTATCGTGAAGGGGCCTCACACGACATCGCCTTGGCGGACAGTGCTTATCCAGGTGCATCCCAGGAACCCGAGCGATCTCCGGAGAAGAAATGTAACTTGACTTATTAATCTTGGGCAGTAGATTTGTAAAATACCACACTGTCATATTCCCCAAACCTTTTTCGTATAACAAGTGAGGCTTGTTGTAAAGAAGCCCATATATAAAGTTGTAAGGGAGATCGGCTGATAGTTCCCTCGGAGAGAAAGTGGACACCATCTTCAAAGCACAAGGTGATGTCAAGATATATTCTGGTACATATTCATGGTTTGAATATCTTTTACATGCTGCCTGTGCTAACTAGACACTCGTGAACATCTCCCGAGTAATACCATTACTATCACACATAGCCCTGAAAATGCCCCCTTGTTCCCACAACTCCAATGGCGCCCCCAGCTCAACAATCTTACCCTTATCCATAACACACACTCGGTCGTACTGAATCACGGTACGAAGACGATGCGCAATAGCAATCAGAGTCTTCCCTTCTAGACCAGTCGCCAGTGTCTCTTGCACGAGTGCATCGGTCTCAGGATCAACACTGCTCGTCCCCTCGTCCACCAGCACAATACGCGTATTACGAAGAAGCGCTCGAGCAAGCGCAATCAGCTGCCGCTGCCCAAGGGAGAAGTTGAGGCCTTCGGCTTCGACGGCTGTGTCAAGTGTCACGCGCGTCTCTCGAGGTTTGCCAGAGTCAGTATTGTCCGGGTCCTCCCCCTCCATGACACTGCTTGTCAGGGCTTCTCCCTCAGGTATTGCGAGTGGCTTTTCGCTGTCTGGGAGGAGATGCGCCTTGCGGAGAGCATGCCATAGCTCAGTATCTGTGTGCTTGTTGAAAGGGTCTAAATTCGAGCGGATAGTGCCCTGGAAGAGAGTGGGATCTTGTGGAATGATCGCCAAAGCGCTTCGGAGCCGGTGAAGACCAATCTGGCCTATGTCGACACCATCGATGGTAATGCGCCCGCCAGAAATCTCTGTCAGTCTGAAGAGGGTTGACAGAATGGTGCTTTTTCCAGCACCGGTGCGGCCAACGATCCCGAGTCTCTCACCCCCAGCGATCCTGAGGCAGAAGTTATCGACCACCAGCGGAAGACCAGGGCGGTAGCGCATCTGAACGGCCTCGTACTCTATGGCTCCGTGCTCCGGCCAAGAAGGACGCACGCTGGCGCCATCGAGAGAAGCTTCCTGGTGCAGAGAGTTTGTGTACTGAAACAGACGTTCTGTATTCGACATGGAGTTGTTGACCTCGATCAGATACTTAACCACGACCTGCATCATGCCAACCATGGACATACTGTAAGTCAGAAGCAGACCCGAGATACTAAGAGCAACAGGTAGTGCGTTAGTGACCACGAGAATACCAGTGACCAAGTTCAGTAGGATGCCAATGTTGTCGAGCCGAACAGATAGCCAATTGTGGCTGGCGAATGTCAGAAAGTTGGCACTGTCCATGTCATCGATGGCTTCATGGACCAATTTGACGAACTGCAGCTCCCGATCATAGGCCCGTATACAAGCAGCCCCAATAAGAGCTTCATTGAGACGAGCAAAGACCACACCATCGAGTATCAGTTGGTGTCGCCTCAGCTCCCGCGCACTGCTCCTGTAATAAGAGATACACCACCAGAGTGCTGTCGCGCCAAACACTAACGCGATGGCAAACTGCTATTCATCAGCTTGATTATAGGAAAAAGAAGCGGTGAAAGATAACTTACATAGTAGAAGTAGGCAACGATGAGAACATAGGAGCCCAGAAGCGCTGCTACGTTGATTAGGAGTTGCTGCACAGCAACGACCAGGTTGTTGTCCAGCGCATCAATGTCTCTTGTAAAGCGATATATGATACGACCAAGAGGGGTGGTGTCGAAGAAAGACATGGGTGCCCTGAGAGTCTGCCAGAGCGCATTGTTCGACATGACCTGGCTCGATTTGATACATACCAAGCAGGTGATGAGAGAAGACGAGAACACTAGAACGCATTGAGCGAGACTCAGGCCGGCGTATATGCCGATCTGGTTTGTGCTCGTCAGTGGATCTGCTCAAGTTTCATGATATTGGAGGGAGAAACTCCTACATTCTGACCACGGGTAAGGCCGTACTTGTTGTCCACCCACCATGAAAGCCATAAGCCTCCCAGAATGCTTGACGCTCGGAAAAGGAGCTGTCCAACCACCATGGCAAGGCCATTCCACAGGGAGCCAGAAGCCCGCAACCACGAAACATATACGGAGAAGGGAACGCTATCAACAATCTTGGCCTCTTCCTGCATCAAAACCTCGGCTTTCGTCGTTGTGTTGTTGGGGCCCACGGAATCACCCTTCTTGTCTTCAGTGCTATTAGCCTCCTTTTGCTGATGTCCTCCAGCGGCGACCAGGCTAGCGAAGGCAGGGTGAGATTTAATCAATTCCTCATAGGTGCTCATGGCCTCAATACGTCCGTCGACCATCCAGATGATTCTGTCAAGCCGGGACAGGAGATGAAGGTGGTGAGTTGCTAGGAACCGGCATTTATCCTTGAGCAAACCGCAGATGGCCTCGTTAAAGATATGTGTACCTACATGCGCATCTACCGCAGAGAGTGGATCGTCGAGTATCACGATGCCAGCGTCAGAGTATATCGCGCGGGCGATGTTGATGCGTTGCTTTTGCCCCCCTGACAGAGTCACACCTCTCTCACCAATTTCTGTCATATCGCCATGTGGAAGGAGTTCAAAGTCCGGTAATAAAGCACAGGCGTGTACCACATCGGAATAAAGCTTCTGATTGAAAGGCTTCCCGAAGGTGATGTTGTCTCGCACACTGGCGTTTTGAATCCAAGCATACTGTGGGCAATAAGCCCTGTCAGCGGCAAACTGCAAAATGCCACCCGTCTGCCTCATATCTCCCGCGAGAGCGCTAAGAAGGGACGTCTTGCCAGATCCAACACCTCCGATGATGCCGATGAGCTCGCCTTTCTCACATTCTAAGGAAATATCGTTCAGCGAGAACGGCACGTCCCTATCCCGGACTGGGCGGATTTCTGTATCTGAAGTTTCGGCTTCCTTCTTTTCAAGCCCTGCTCGATGTCTTCTTATAGCTCTCGACAGGCGGTTCTTGTTCTCTTTAGCCACACCCTCCTCGTTTGCTGGTGGGCTCTCCCACGTGAAAGATGCATTGCTGAGTTTGACAGCTGGAGCAAGGCTGGCATCTGGAACGGTATGCGCTTGTACTTCTTCCGCGAGAAGAAAGTACTCGATCCTCTTGATCGATTGGACTGCGTCGGCAGCAAGGCTCAAGGATACGGGGAGCCAGTTGGTCGGTACGCGGAGCAGGTACAGCATCGCTAATGACGAGAAGACAACCGCTGGATCAAGACTGCCATTCACCACCGCGTACACAATGAACGTGATCATGATGGCAAGAACAGGTAGAAACTGAGCGAGGGTTCCTACAGCGCACCTGATCAGGTGCATGATACGCAAGGCTCGAGTCTCAGACGCTCTGATGTTTCCAAGTCGGCTTTGAAAGAATCCCTCCCAGCCAAAGTACTTCACGACACGAATACTCTGGAGAATCTCTTGCGTAAGTGTGACTCGCTGGTCAGTGACTATGTTGATGCGATTCCGGCTTGCTACCAGCGGTCTCGTCGCGTATGTCACTGCAGCGAGACCAAAGATGAGAGTGGCTGCTCCTGGTAGAGCTGTCCAGCCCAGGTTGTAAACCAAGAGTCCGACTGTTAATATGAGCTGATAGAGGGAAAGCCATGAAAGGTGGAAAGCTGCCAAAGCCTGCTCGATTCGGGCGGTGTCATTGGAGACCAGGCTCATCACACGCCCATTGGACCAGCCTTTCTCATCTACCCGACAAGGAACATCATCGTATGGACTCGAACCCTCACTCCCTGTTTGACCTCCAGCCTTGGCCCTATTGGACAGTTTCAGTGACTTATTGAACGCCATAGCTATCAGAACGCTGCGTGTCTGTCCACCGAGTAACATGCCCCGATAGTAAAACTGACTCGAGGCGAAAGTCTGAAGCATCTGCAAGATTGCTATACCGATGACATAGCCTATGCCAACTGCTACCGGCTTAGAGCCGCGTGTGTCGTGTCCGTCGGGGTAGGCATGTTGAACCCACTCAATAAGGAATCGCAGCGTGAAAGGCGTCATCACTTGTAGAGTCGACACGACGAACTGACTGACAGCGCCGAGCCAAAAGTCAAACTTGAAGACTTCGTAGAGCGCCCATAGGAGAGGAAGGCGATTGCGAGCCAATACTCGTTTTCGAAAAGCGGTGTCAAGACTGGGCTGGAGCGTATCCATCAACCTTGCGTCTGACACTGTCCAGATATCATTGCGTTCCAGGTGACGCCGGTATCCGATCTACAACATAAGTTCTAACTGTCAGCACGTAGAAACATTACATATACAACATAGATAGACAGGCGGGTATAGCCTCACGGTCATGAGCGGACTGAGCCAAGCAAACCAAAGTTTGCTCAAGAAACCTGCATCTTGTTCCGCAGTCACCTCCCTCTTCTCAGGAATGTCAGGGACATGGTGTTGGCCGAATGGCCTCGGCCACTGAGAGCGCATCTGCCAGACTGATGCTGATGCGCACAAGGCCTGTAGGTATCACGCCCGCAGGGGACGGTTGCAATGGATGGGAGAATAGGTGGCAGTGGCAATACCCTCAAGACCTCAGATTGAGCCTGACTTTGGCGCTTTACCTATATGGCACGGCACAATGCCATTCATCACATCACGTATGTTTGCGACCACGTATTTCACGTGCCCGTCTCCCCAACAAGACATCTCTCATAAGTTCCATTGTTGGCTACACCCACGAACAAAATCGGAGGTCATGCTCCGGAATAGCTGTTGGTTGTTGACAAGCACCTCTTCTCTTCCCTCATGAGAGGTCGTAGCTTGGAACCTCCACCTGCAAGGTCAACATCCCAGTCAATGCAAGGTCATCGCGCTAATGCACAGTCACTGATAACGGACCGAGCCGTCTTGGCCTTACAACTTACCCTGAACCTTTGTCAACATGCACGTCTATACATGCGTTTGAACCAAAATGATCTGTTAGTAGAGTTTGAATCCCGTGTCAGTAAGTACTTTAGGCATGTACTTCAAATGTCTTTGTAGTTGAGTTCCATTCATGTGATGAAGCTGGTGGATCAAAGCGGCTGCATTACCCATAACATCTGGAACAATTGTATACCACTGGTGCAATGACAGTAGACGAACCGTTTCCATCACCTATCACGTCAAGCAGTACGTCAAGCAGCCCTCTAATTACATGCAATCACTGATTCGATGGCAAGGCGGTCAACATGCAATGCAGGACCAGCTGCCAACGCAGCTATACACGACGATTGATAGGTTCATGCTTGAGTCAGGAGAAGTCCTGACCAACGCGACGGTGGCCTTCACTGTAAAGGGTCGACTTAACACTCAGAAAACCAATGCCGTCATCATATGCCACGCACTTTCCGGCAGTGCTGATGCTGCGGACTGGTGGTCACCGCTTTTATCATGTCCTGAGAACCCAATCCTTGATCCCAACAGGTTCTGCATCATCTGCTGCAATTCCTTAGGAAGTCCATATGGCTCATCGAGCCCGCTATCTGTAAGACCAGGCAGTGCATCTTATTATGGACACACGTTCCCGAAAACAACTATTCGTGACGATGTACGGTAAGTATACGCTCTAGTCTAGGCGTAGCTAAAGGCTGACTCGCTTTCCCGAATAGAATCCAAAAGATAGCCGTTGAATTGCTCGGGGTGCGATCGATATATTGCGTTATAGGAGGCAGCATGGGCGGCATGATGGCGCTGGAGTGGGCATTGCTTGGCCAGCATTTCGTACGATCCATGGTTCTCGTCGCGACCGCAGCCAGACAAAGTCCTTGGGCCATAGCCTGGAGTGAGAACCAACGGGCAACCATAAAGTCCGATCCCAAGTTCCGTAGTGGGCGCTACGGTGACGATCCTCCTCGAGATGGCCTCGCGGCTGCACGCATGGCAGCCATGATATCGTACCGAACGCACTCATCTTTCGAAAAGCGATTCGGAAGACGCAGGTTGGAGACTTACGCGGCGCCCAATAAGATGCTCTCGAAAGTCAACGGTAACCGTGTGCCATTCGCGGTCGATGTGCAGTGTGCAGCGCGAGATGATGGGCACTATGACAAGTCGGGTATATTCTTGGCGCAAAGCTATCTGCGTTATCAAGGAGAAAAGTTCAATGCTCGCTTTGACGCCAACTGCTACCTGCATATCTTGGACAAGATCGATTCCCATGACATCGCCCGTGGCCGGTACCCGGGGTTTTCAGATGATGAGGCTATGCTCAAAGTCCTCGGTCAGATTCGACAGCGCACATTGGTTGTCGGGGTCCCTACTGATGGTCTCTACCCACTCTCTGAGCAAATTTTCTTGTCCCAGGGTTTGAAGAATGCAACTTTTGCAACGCTCCAGAGCGACGATGGGCATGATGCGTTTCTCATCGAAGGTGAACAGCTCAATGGATTGTTGCGATCATTCTTCGGCTCGGATCATGACCTACAGACATCGATAGAATAAATGTTCCACTTGTTATAATAGACCAAATCTTGTTCTGCGGCCGACTTGCTTTGAGACGTCATCGTTGGTGGTGGTGCATATCGTGACCGTGGTGATAAAAGCAACCGTCTGTATAGGTAGTTCAAATCCGAATATTGCCATAAATCTATTCCAATCAAGCCGCATAAAAGTACCATAATCTAGATCTTGACGCTGAATACAATTATCGAGACTAAAGCGAAGAGAAAAGCAGCGAATCCAAAGGGCAGTCCGAGCCAGACTTGGCCCCAACTCATACCAACGCGGAAGGCCAAAGCCATTCCTGGGCCTGCCACCAAGCTTCCTATTCCTTCTGCGACTGAAATAAGCGCATAGAGCCGCCCTATGTCGCTTGTCGCGTTGGGGTGCCGAGACTCTACAAGGCTGGTTGCTAGGCTGCGCATGGTCGGCGCAAAGCCCGAGCCCAAGGTGGATATAATGAGTCCTGAAAGGATGTTTAGTTTCTAGATGTGGCATGCCTCAGAAATTCCTGGCTTACCAATTATCATGCCGACTGAGGTCTCTGACAAGAATATGATCAAACTGCCTAGAACCAAGAGGATGATGCTTGTCTTGCCGATCCAAAGGTCTCGAGAGGTTGCGCTCCAGCTTACGAGTGCGTATGTAGCAACGAGAGGCAGTATGACTGTGAACAGCGCAATGTTTACGCCTGCCCGTAGTGATATGAGAAATCCTGCCTAGATGTCGAAATGTGTCAAAAGTTCATTCGCGCCAATGGGTCTAGAGAGTATGAACTCACCTGCGCTAAAGTCCATCCATATCGCTTCGACACATATTGGAAGAGTATGTTAGTAGCTTGGCGGCCGACCTTGGAAATGAGGAAAGTAAAGACAAGGGCGGACAGGGCTCTGTCTGTAATGACGAAATCGAACGAGTCTTTGTTACGAGTAAGCCAGCTACCCCATTTGCCGTCACTCTTGGATGGTATCTCTGCCTGTTCATTGATTGTGTAATCCGAAGAGATGCCATTGGCGTCCTCACGAGATCTATTAGATTCAACCACTGGCAGTGTTTCCGGTAAGCCAAGTGCTAAAATAACACTAAGTCCTTGGAAGGCCACTGCCAGCAGGAGAGGGATCCATGTGTTCTTGTGCATCAACATCGAGGTGATTGGAGGGACAATCAGATCTGCGACAAGGTCGGTGCAAAAGCGATAAAAGAACACGGTACTCCTGACCTCTGCTGGCACAACATCAGCAACCACTGTAGTGAGTAAGGTTGTGCCAGTTGTTGGGCCACCTCCGATAATGAAGAAGAGTGACGATAGCCAGACCACGTTCAAAGGTAAATGCAGGACCCCGACCTTCGAAAATATGGTCAATACTATTAGAATGTGAATATAAGTTTGGCGATACTCACAAAGAACAGGGTCGACGCCCAGGACAAAGTATACCCAGTCAAGGCTAATACCAGAATCCATTTACGTCCACGCAAATCTGCCACGTAGCCATAAGGGATTGGAAGCAGGATTGCGGGAATGGCATCGAAAAAATACTGCCAGCCCACGACCGAAGCAACCTTGTCCTGCACTGGGTCGATCTTACAGAGGCGCTCGGGGACAGACCCGTCACGGTCCACCAACGACGGATCGTGCCGTAGATAGTGGCGGGTACAGGCAACGGACTCAAAGAGCCGCACTCTTGGCGCAGCGTAGAGAGATTCGCCAACGTCTGAAATGACTGCGAGGACGATGCAGAGCACCACGACGTAGATCCATGGCCATGAACAGCGAGTGCGGTGCGTATTCAAGTTCTCAATTGGCCTGGGTTCGCTGCTTGGTTCTTCGGGCTGCGGTGAGAGGAGGGCTGTCTCTTCATTGACGTGGTCCCCGTGCCCATTTTCGCGATGTTGGTGCATTTTTTACTTGATGAAACTCATGAGGATGTAGGAAAAGAGAGAAGTTGAAGAAAGACGTGCTGTTGATTGAGAGCGCATGGCGATTAATGCCTTGACTAGGGGGGTGACTGAGACGGGAGATAAGACAAGCATGGGTCTATGCAATTGAAGTGACATCACAGCCAACAGCGAGAACTTTTGTGGGTGTGTCAAGGGTGAAGTTGATTACAGCCCGGATACGTATGACAGGTCATCATCAACCCGCGGTGTTATGAGCAGCGTCACGGATGTCACGTGCCGTCTTGGATACTCAACAGTTTCCCTTGTTCCATTTGGATAGCGCTCTTGGTACTTCATTTACTACCTGGTACTTGAAGTATTTATGTCCTATCATTCCCTGTTTGCCGCTATTCAGTATGTTGGGAGATACATTGGCCAACGCTGATATTGGCTGGTGCTCACATTCTGTAATTGACGGGCTAGTACGGGAACCAACATGACTGAGTGCACCAAGGCGGTCATCCTTTCAGATGTAAAGGGTTAAAGCAACGGAGAATCCCACAGGATACCGAAGATGCGAGAGTGACCCATACTAAACTACCCTAGAAATGATAAAACTCGCATTCGCGTTCTTCCCAGGCTCGCCATTCAACTGGCATGTGAGGACTGGTCGCAATCTCTTCACCAGACGCTGAGTCTGAATCTTGGCTGGCTGTATCAACGGTTAGTCGCCTCTCGCCCCGTTCAACTTGTGTAACAAAACTTACAGGATATGCCATGGTCTTGATAGAATGGGTGCTTCGGGTCAGCACAAATGCTCCCGATCGCATGCGAGACACCACGCTGAGCAGGATATCCTCCTTCTCTAGCGTCGTTGATCCAACTGCCGCGTTGAAGTAAACAACATCATGCTCGCGGAGGTCCTGAGGAGCGTCTTTGATATCGCCCGCCTCGAATGTGCAGTGCTGCGTGTCCTCGCAAAGGCTGTCCAGGACCTTGATGCTCTTCTCTAGACGATCGGGGAGAAGCTCCAGACTGTGGATTCGCACAGTTTTGGCTTGCTTGTTGGCCCAATTAGTCACCCAGACAGCTGTCTCTGGCATTGCACCAGATCCCAGGATGGCTATGGACTCGGGAGCCTTGTCCATGACGGATAGGAGGCCTGACCACTCAGCTTTGAGCACATATTCATAGAATTCATGAATCGGAGTGGTGTTAAAGACCTGCCAAGCTGGATGGGACCAATTAGTGAGGATGCACAGTAAGTGCTCAGGTTCATACCGTCAGTTGCGTTTTGCGCAGCTGCAACCCTGTCCGCCCACGTCACTTCCAATGCACCCTCGCACTCTCCCATGACATATCTGATATCTGGCATGAGGCCCAAGATGTCTGGATGAGCGAGAACCGCTGTCTCCAGCTCAATGTCGAGGGTCGTGAAGCCTATGACTTTGTAAAACCGTTCCCAGAATGGGACGACCTGATCGGTCTTTTCGGGCGTGTCCAAGGGGCATAAGACTTTTGCAGCCTTGATGTTTTCTACCATGGTCTTTACATAGACTTGAGCTTCGGCTTCCAAGTCTCGGCCCGGGATTATTGAGTCAGTGGTCATCGTTGCGGAGGGTAAAAATGAGACTGGGGCAAAATGATAGATTGAGTGTGATAAAACACTTGCAATGAAGCGTTTGTAGTCAGTTTGTAGTTCGCGACGAAATGGTCATTCAGTCCTCTTTCGCATGTGTTTTCAACTTCACAGTTCCAGGGGGAGCTGATTTTCAATCACCAGTTATTCGTCTAGTCAGAGACTCAGTCTGCCTGCGATTGACAGAGCTGCACAGTCATATACTCCCGGGGATCCTGCAAGGTCTTTGACCAGCAGTAGATCGCGGTCAGGAAGCTTACCATCATACCAGATACAGACACGAATCTGCAGGGTCATTCGCCACATCAACGCCTCATCCTGCATAGAACCTCTGAACAGGCCGGTCGATTTATGGCTCTGATACTGCTCAAGTCGCCTGTCTAGGTAACTGCATATTCTGGTCAAGTCTATATCGATAAATCCATCAATATGAGTCCCTCGAGTACCTTAGACGAGGCCACAAGAG
The DNA here is from genome assembly GCF_000149555.1 of Fusarium verticillioides 7600. Lineage (NCBI taxonomy): Eukaryota > Fungi > Ascomycota > Sordariomycetes > Hypocreales > Nectriaceae > Fusarium > Fusarium verticillioides. The sequence continues at coordinate 787,882 of NC_031679.1, read as the reverse complement.
CGTACACAAGCAGCACCACTAAGAATGGTGAACACAACTCCAACGGGTCATCTACGTCAAAAGTAGTGTCAAAGGCTACCCGCAAGTGGCATTTTGATACTCTTCAGGTCCATTCTGGTCTCGAGAATGAAACAGCCCATGGGCAATGCTCCCTGCCAATCTACAACTCGGCATCATTCCGCTTCAAGTCATCCAAGAGCATCGAGGATGCCTACAGCTTTTCAGATGGCCCGAGGAGCCAGTTTTACATGTACAGCCGACTTTCCAACGTGAGTACTTTCTGATTTTCCAATCCAGTAAAATGGTGACTGACGAATGTGAAGCCAAGTAATGTCGGCTTCGAAAAGCGCATGGCCGCTCTGGAGCTCGGGAAAGACGCTCTTAGCTTCGCAAGCGGTGCTGCTGCAATTTTGACAGTCGCGCAATCCTTGGTGACTGTTGGTGATAATGCTGTTGTGAGCGGTTCTGTTCACGGTGGAACATATCATCAATTTGAAGTCATCCTCCCTGCCATGGGTCTAGAGTGTCGCATCATGGATACAAATGACCTAGAAAAGGTCGAAGCGGCGATTGATGAGAGGACCAAGTTCGTCTTCACTGAGACCATCAGCAATCCCAAGTTCGCAGTAGCAGACTTGGAGGGTCTTTCAGCCATTACCCGACGTGCAAGGATTCCTCTGATCGTCGATGCTACCTTTTCAGCTGCTGGCTTCTTCTGCCAGCCAGCGAGATTCGGTGTCGACATTATCATCCACTCAGCTACCAAATGGATCGGTGGTCATGGAACCACGTTGGGGGGAGTTGTCATAGAGACTGGTGTTTCTGACTGGCAGTCCAATGCAGCTCGTTATCCTCATCTTCACGCAAAGAGAGGCCGCGAAGGCACGGACACCAGCCTCTACGACCAGTTTGGCAACGAGGCATACATGAGCTTCCTGCGATGGGAGTTCATGCGCGATACAGGAGCTTGTCTCGGTGCGCAGGCAGCGCAGCAGCTCTTCATCGGCGTCGAAACCCTTTCGCTTCGCTGTGAGCGCCAGCACCGTAACGCTCTGTTCATATCGTCTTGGCTGCGCAACCACCCGCGCATCGCTTGGGTCAAGTACTTGGGCTTTGAAGACCACCCGTATCACCAGCTCGCCTTGAAGTACCTGAAAGGATTTGGAACTGTCATGACCTTTGGGTTCAAGGGGACGGTGGACATGGCATTTGATGTTGTGGATTCATTTGAGATTATCTCGAATACGCCTAATGTGGGGGATGCAAAGACTACTGTAGGGCATCACTGGTCGACGACGCATAAGGGATGTTCTGCTGAGCAGAATGAGGCAATGGGTGTGTATGAGGATTTGTTCCGGTTGTCCCTTGGTATTGAAAAGGTGGACGATCTCATTGCTGATTTCCAGCAAGCATTTGACGCAGTGCCACTCAGAACCTAACTGATTCATTTTGGATTCATCATTCAATTTAATTGTTGTCATGAATTTGGGAAGCACAAACGCAGAAGAGATATAAGATAGCCGTGTTCCTTTGAATAAAAGGGTAGAGAATCAAGAGTATCACACATGTTTGGAAAAACTACAAAGTCCTGAAAGCTATTGTGGCGTACTGTACCTGGGAGAGCACGACTGTTGATTTCTGTAGAAAATGTGCCTTAGTGACGATTCCAGGCTTGCGTCATCAGAATGCTCATGGAGTGGTATTTCGTAGGTGGACAGCCATAAACGCAATGTCAGGCCAGCCAGAGGCTGACTACCCCTGAAAGCCCTCTGGACGAATGCTGTCGAAGCTGCCGTTGGTTGTGCACAAGTCAACGTGCAGCGTGACCATGCATTGTCAGAATGCCCCGCGTGAACAGAGCCCCTTGGGCCTGTTACCCAGTACTTTCATTGCGTAATGAAACGTGATGTGTGTTTGTGGCGTAGGGTGGACTTCAAACATAAGATCCTGGGAACAACTATCTGAGTCTTGATATCCAGACACTAGGTTCTCTCTGCTGGAATAAGCTCACAGCCACAAATCTCAACTGCAAATAACACTTCTAGCCCACAACTTAGACATCAATACGATATCCAGACACATGTTTCTCACCCACGTCCGATTTTAGCAATGGCCGAACAAACACGACTCCACATCTGGCTGAACTTGCCAGACAACCAAGGTCAGTTTATCTGATCAGAACACAGACATTCATGCTAACGGGCTTCCGTCAGTCTCAATCGAGTGTGAGTGGCGATATGTACAACAAAGCGGGAACGAGGCTCAGCAATTCCATAATTTGTACCTTGCGCCCAAAGTTCGCAACTCAGAACCACTGGAGACCTCCCTTGGTCCCGGGGTGTGGATCTCGAACAATGATACTCAGTCGAATGCTTCTCAGTTTAGAAAGAGTCAAAATTCAGCCATCGCCGCGCTTCTCCAGGAATGCATCGCGCAAGAAGAAGGCATGTGTGTCTTCCAGGTTCCTAGAGTGAGCGGCTTTGCAGGGCATGCCGACCCTTGGGCCTTTCGTGTGGCAGACTGTGCCCTGGTTTCTTCGACCAAGTCATTTCTCTCGCCACTTCAGGAGATAACAGCTCCTTCCGATTCCATGAGCAACATTGATGGCGTATTCAAGACCTTGGAAGCATCGATAGGTGCTATTATATCCCCTCTGGAACTGTGCAATGAGGCTATCGACAAACTTGAGTTTGAACTCACACGAAGGCTTTCCTTTCCCTTTATCTCGCCAGAGCCCATCCGCAAGCGGCGCATATGCTTCCTGATATGGAGTCGCATAGCGGCCAAGAGAGCGGCATGGGCTAATGCGAAGGCGCTGGGTATCGAAGTCGTAGTCATGAGTTCTGGCCCGTGGTCCAAGGATGACAAGCCACCACAGGAGTATCTGATGGATGGCTATATCAATATGGACATGACGACAGACGATGGCTTCTGGAAAAGAATCGTCAATGCGGTCAAGGCATACCCAGATCCAATAGATGGCCTCATAGGGCCGTGGGATATGTTCATGGTGCCGACGGCCAAAGCAGCGAGAGAGCTCGGACTCTATACACCAGGACCAGAGGCTTACTCGATTTCAACAAACAAGTATCGCACGCGCCAGATGCTCGATCCCGACGAGAAAGACTTCTTCACGGTACAGAGCCTCAAAGAGCTGGATTCGAGACTGCAGTCTCCTAAATCCGTCAATTTCCCGGTTGTATGCAAACCAGTCGCCGGACTGAGCAGCTGGGGAGTCTACCGCGCAAACAACGCCCCGCAGCTGCGTGAAGCCGTCGAGAAATCTCTCATCGTCAGCCAAGAGCTTCCTGACCTGAGGGTTGTCGTCGAACCATACATCGATGGGCCTGAAGTAGATTGCAACATCGTCCTCTTCAAGGGCCGGGTTCTGTATACTGAGATTGTAGACGACTTTCCTTGCTCCGCAGACCTTGCGGAGGATCCCACAGGAAAGCTCTTCACAGAGTCGCAGGCGGCTGTGCCCTCGAGGCTCCCTGAGAATGAGCAGCGGGCCATCACAGACGAGGTTGTCTCGGCAGTTCGTAAAATGGGCTTCGACACTGGCGTGTTTCACTGTGAGGCCAGAATTTGCAACTCATCCATGAGATACACTTTCACCAAAGGCGCAACTATTCCGGACCTTGAGCCTTTAGCAGAGCCCAGACGTTCTGAGGACACTCCAGTATATCTCCACGAAGTCAATGCCAGGATGCCGGGGCCAATGAGTTCAGCCTCCAGCGTCATCTCGCGCGGGATCGACTTTTGGATGCTGGGCGTTCTCTGCGCCGTCGGTGAATGGTCTCGATACGAAGCGTTTTCAGTTCCATTTCTGCATCCTGAGGTCACCGACAACACGTGGCTCATCAACTGCATCGTGCCCGTCAGCCTGGAGCGCATCAAGCCCCTGTTCCCCGATCATCCGGCAGATCAGCTTGGACATCAAGCGGTGGACAGCAGTCACAGTCCTATATTGGAGCTAGCCAAGACCCACCCCCATTTGACGAAGCATGTGGCACGGCACCATGTGTATATAGAGCCTGCGACGAGATTGGGAGGCAAGGAGGGTGATTGGTTGTGGACTATGTGTATGGTGTTTCACACTCCGCATAGTCGGGAGCACGCATTCCAACTAGCTCAGGAATTCCCGGAAGTTTACGAGGCTTTTGTAAGGGACAGGTATGGCCATGGCTAGAATGATACAGCTGCACTGAGAAGTCAAGTTCCATGAGAGGTGGGTGGTGGGGGAAGCCGGCCTAGTAGGCATCTGAGATACATGGGGTTGATGTGAGTGACGGTGTCCGTGAACGATAGGGTTAGGAGGTTCAGCATTCGCTTAAAAGGTGTACATGAGTAGACTTTTAAAGCTCTTTGTAGGTACCTGTATCTACACTGTTCCGACTGTATATAAATTACTGGGCATCCCTACATCGACGTCATTTGATCAAGCTGATACATCCGCCCCACTCTGGCTGCCTTGACGGTATCGGACTAACCGTTTTGCCGAAGCCGAACTTCTGCCTCTAGCCTCCTGTTCGCGGTTCACAATTCACGCTTATCACCATCATTCAATCTCTCTCAACCTTCGCCATAATTATCGCCGCTCCTGAAACCTTCGCTTTCTTTCCATCTTAGTCCTCACGCACTTCGCCCATCAGCCTTTCGCTCATTTCGACCCGACCGAACCCTTTCTCAACAATGCTCACCGAGAGAAGCCCGTGAATCGCGCTACAGCCGTTGCAAAATTCCGGATTATACCCACCCAGCAAGCGTGTTCTGCCTCGCTTCGTGGAATAACCGGGGCTTGTAGAAGGGACCTGCTCAAATCTCGCAGTTCATCTGGAGTTTGGGGCGACCTAGCAGTTTCATCTGGAGGTCACAGGTAGCCTGGCAGCGAAGCCGGCTTCTCTTTGGTGTGCGTTGTCGAGTTTGGGGGCTGCAGGTAAGTCCCGAGATTTGTTGTACTGACCATTTAGTATCCCGGCAGTCAGCGGTATGTGATTCACTGCACGAACTATGGCGACTCCATCATGCGTCGATATTGAACAGACACCCGCCGTCGTTGAGTGGGAATGGGAGGGCGCGACGCGTTCCTTGGCCACTCCAGATCCAGACAATGTCCCGATACGATTCACGATACATATCGATTCGACCCACGGCAAGCATCGCGCTCATTTCGAGATAGTTGTTCCTGTCAAATTTAAAGACAAGCCGAGTAGTGCGGCAGTTTTCTTACGAATTAGCCCTTTATTCATCACTTGTTTCCGCTTCTCTACAAACATTGACGCTTTGGACTCTTTGAAAAAGCAGCGGTTTAGCTGCGCTGCATGTCTTGAGTTCGAACTGAGCAACTCTATCGCCGTACTCGTCCCCAGCTACCTCAAAGAGCCAATATCAGCCGCCCGACCACGCTCTGGCAAGGTTCTAGACTCTCTCTACGAGCTATCCCATGTCACTTCTCTACGAATATATATCCAGGATTCTCTGTTATCCCTCGACCAACTCAATTCCATCAGCGACAGAGCAACAAAGGGTCAGCTCGAGCCCTTTTCTGGCCCCGAGTATGACATTTCGCGCATGTTCAGTGGCAGCGGCGCAAAGGCTACAACACTCGTACCACCCAAACCTCCATCATATGAGAAAGCGACTAGCTCGCACCCGCCGAGCGCTCCCTCATATCAACGTAAACGACCTCGACAGGACAGTCCCCAAGCGCCCGATAGCATCAGCCAAGTCTGGGACAGGCTACAGAAGCTAGAGTCCTTATTTCACAGCAAGGTTGGAGAGCTAACAGCTGAGAATGCTAAGCTCCGGGACCAGAAGCCAAAGCCCGACGAGCCGCAAGCTGAGACTACCCAGCCTACAGATCAGTCACAGGTGGTTATAGAGCTGAGAGCTGAGAACACTCAGCTTCGTGAAGAGGTTGAGCGTTTGAAGAAGAGGCAGGAGGATCTTGAGGCAGAGGTTGCATCGCTACAAACCGCACAAAGAAATGAGAAAGATACAGAGGAGGTTGCAATAATAGAAATTCGAGACGACATTGAGTCACTGGAGCGTAGACTGTCTTGGGTTGAGAATGGAAAAGATGAATACTTCATGAAGCAAATAAAGCAAGAAATCTTTGACGAGTTAGCAACGCGTATCTTGGGCGGCTAGGGCTTGCATCAAGGTACAAAATCAATCCAAAAGATCAAGACACTTTGCTGATACTCATCAGAAGTGAACAATGACTGAGATGCCAGTAAATGACGTTACGATCGCTGCTTTTTCAACATCAAACAAACTTGACAAGACGAACAACCTTGATCTTCCCTGCGAGCATTTGTGTGTATCATACAGCGTGACCAATCATGCTCCATCGCAAGCGCAAATGACACAACCCAAAGACACAAGAGCAAAGAGAAACCAGACGTTCAGGAGTATAAGCCGCATACCATCAGGTTCAAAAAAGTCATAGCTCGTTTATTGCCATACGTCCTCCTCTAGTTATGTTGCCAACCCGGATACCAAAAGAATTATCTATCTCAAAAAGTGACTGTTCTAGTCAAGCGCCTGATTAATGAAGCTCAGCTCCACCAGAGAGGAGAACGTTGACGAGCTCTTCGTCCTGAGCCCTCACTGCTACCTCGAGGGCCGTCATGTTGGCCGAGTCCCGAGCATTGATATTTGCTCCGTGATTCACGAGGAGTTCGAGAGCACTTGCACGTCGGAAGCGTACAGCGATGTGGAGGGGAGTTGTGCCGGAGCAGTCGCGCGAGTTCACGTCTGCGCCAGCCTTGATTAGCGAGAGGAGAATCCCCGTCGTTCCATTGCGGGCAGCGATGTGGAGTAGCCTAGATGGTCTACTGTTGAGATCGCTGGAGTCAGAGGTGAGTGAACTTGAAGACGCAGGCGGCGCTCGCGGCTCTGGGTTAGATATCCCTGGGGCTGGGACTGAGACTGAGACTGAGAGCTGACGAGGGCTAAGCGTGTCCACTAGTGAACCACTAAAACCAGGCCAGTCCTCATCGAGAGAAGAGGGCCAGGGCAGGGCGGTAGGGTCATCCAGGGGGCCGTCTAGTGCCCAGACGCCAAGGTCTTCCGACGCTTCGGCCCGTAGACAGGCGGAGTCAGAACCAGAGCCTGAGCCTGAACCTGAACCTGGACCTGGACCTGGACCTGGACCTGCACCAGGGTGTTGTGGCCGATGCAATAGCTGCGCCAAGTCCTGCGAAGTTGCTTCTGCAGTTGGCGTTGGCTGTACTGCGGCGTCCGCAGTAGCGTCGCTATGCTGCTCACGCTGCCGTTGGCGTGCTCCTAAGGCTTGTGAGCACAAGGTAGTTGCAGTGAGGTCGTAGTAACATACTCGATGCCCTCTTGGCGATTCTGTTGCGTTCGCGGAGACGCTGCGTTTCCTGCTGCTTAGGCGATGGGAAGAGGACGCAGGCTTCAAGCTCTTCCATTTCAATCGAGAGAGCCAAAAGATGGACGTTCACCCTGCTAGCGGCATAGAGCTTGGCTTTGGTGCACGCACGCACAAGTACAGTAGAAATTCAGCTTCCACGACCGCCAGACTAAAGCTAGAAAGCGCCGAGCCTCAAGAGTGGCGGTCCATACTAATAAACGACGGTGATGGCGTATAATACGGCTTCACGGCACAATCCTTGGCGCTCAGGAACGGGCAAAACACGACTCTGAACGTGCCGGCGGAGGAGGTTTGCGCATTTTGGACCCCAAACAGTCCAGGCGACAACATAAGAGAGCAAGGTTCTTGGCGGAAGTTAGCTACGGGTATGTTTGTTGTAGGCGTGTAATATACCGAATGAGGCAACTGGAGTGGCTGATTAGATCATAGAGGTATCATAACCGCGTTTGTCGGCCGTGCCGTAGACATACACAGACTAGACGGATTCCTTCTATATCCCAAAACAACAGGAGGCCGAGACGCCTTATATCAGAAGCTCCACTGATAAGAGAGGAGGCATGGGAATTAACAGGGCATAACTTGACATCTGCGATCCTACGCTAAACTACATCGAATCTAGCTGGTCGATCTTATGGAGTTCTCAGTGAATATAATTCTCCGTAGCACGACAGGTCCCGACTTGGCTTCACCGTACCCCAAGGTAAAGTAGTGTAAGATCGAGAAGCCGGTCTGGTTGTCAAGAGAGTAAGCTTAAACAATAACTATATGTAAGCTTATGTTCAGTTGTATCAGTGAACGATGTTGCTGGATACAGGTCCAGGTCGAGTCACAGACACACTTTTGTCCTGGAAATGAAGCATGTTGATGACCAATGGGATGACTGCCTGCCAGGACCTTTTGTTTACGCCGTTGCAGTTGGTGATGCAAGGTCAGAACAGCGGGCGCAACAGCGAATTATGACTGCGCGCCTCGCTTGTAGTATGTAGGCATGCACTGTTTGCTTAGGCGCGTTTGCCTCAGCATGTCGTTTTTTCTTTTTGCCACAGGTACCTGAAGATGTTGATCCAGCTAACTGAGCCGAGAAGTGATGACCATAGAGCACACCCAAACCGAACCAACAGTTCTGCGATTAGTTCTTGTTAGCACTATGGCGTGCTTGATGATCCTTGCTGGGCTCGTATGCGGCACGTTACTACATTTCTTACACGGCTGTATGGCGGGAGGATGACAATAAACTTGAGACTTTGATGTGGTGTGACAAAAGCACTAGACAAGTAAGGTACCTGGATGGTAGATATCGCTTGACACAGAGTATCAGGTCTCTTGACTTCTCGAGGCATGGTCAATGTGGCCTGAACGTTACCAGAATGGCTCTGACCTGGTGTGTATATCATGAGCTAGCATCATGAGTGTAGATGCCTCCCCGTCTTCGAGCTGTCGAATATCACCATTAGTCACTTCAGGCGACCACTCTCATATCCATCATCATGTCTCATTATGCATCCGAGGTCAAAGAAACCTCCCGAACAGATCACCCGCAAACAATAGCCACTATCAAGTATCAGATCGATGATGGCGTGCGACATACCTCGGAACAAGCTTGGAACAGGGGCTACACCAACAACCCCAACGTAAAGCAGATTCCTGTACCATACCCTCTCCATGATCTGCGCCCAGTAGCTTTCCCCAACGGTGCAGACTGGTCTTGGTCACATTCTGCAGAGATCCTGAAGGACTTTGGCTTCACCGCTATCAAGTTTGACCCGAAATGGGCCAAAGTCGACGACGAGGTGCAGGCTGGGGATTACGATGATTTGAAGACTTTAGAGGAGACTTACTTCCCTGAAGTCAAAGATTCAGTACTTAAATTGACAGGGGCGGCGCGTGTCTTTATTACGAATAGCATCGTTCGAAGAGGTGATGCACCGGTTAAGAAACCTGCGAATGGAGCCGGTAGCTCGGCGGCCGTCAATGTCAAAGACCAGAAGAGTGTACCTGATAATTACAAGGCATCAGATGAAACTCGGCCAACGCATCTTGCATCCTCTGACAACTCGAGGCCTGCGAGAGGAGCACATGTAGACTATACGCCTGTTGGTGCTCGGCGCTCTATCCGTCGCTGGAGGCCAGACATTTACAAAGCCGCGCTTGAAGTTGGAATTATTGACGCCGAGGACAAGATATGTGCCTCAGCTAGCCTTGATGCTCAAGATAAAGCAAGCAACGATATCATCGATGCCAAGTATAACGCAGAGGGCAAGCTGGGACCTCGATACGCAGCCTACAGCGTCTGGCGGCCCATGCGAACAGTCACGCGGGATCCGTTAGCAATGGCTCCTCGATGGTCATTTCCCCAGGATGGAGCATTAGGATTTCTTGGGTACGAGTCTAGAATGTTAGCTGCGCCTTCTATGGGCGGTGACTTTCTACGAGAGCTGGAGTCTGTGGTTATCAGCGAGGCAGACGCGAGAGCATACGAGGACTCGGGAGTGGTTGCGAGTGGAATGGAGAGTCCGAAGTGGTACTACCTCCCGGAGCAGAAGCCAGACGAGGTCATTGTGCTCAAGTTCTTTGATAGTGCTGCTCTTGGGGGAGGTTTGGTGTCTGGCGATGTTGGGGGTGCGCCTCATGCGAGTCCTGATCTTGGCGATACTGCTTACGGGCCGGCTCGTTGGAGTATTGAAGTTAGATGTATCGCCATATGGTGAAGGTTTGCAGTCCGGTGGTATCTTAAGGGGTTCATGTAGTTCAGAAGTCACAAGTGTTTTGTATCCCTATTAGGAGATGTTCAATTAACCTGGGTGCTTTCAAAAAGACGTCAAGAATACGCATATACCATACATCTAGTTGCGTTTGTTGGTCCATATATGCTAAAGGTATATCAGAATCGTAGCACTATCCAGTATCCAATGCTCACCCTCATACTCTCATGCTGCAGTATGGTGAAATGATACCAAGTCACACCGACCAATCCACATAAATCGCCAATTGCGTCCTATTTACCTTACCCTTGAAGATTACCTTATGCATATAATACTTACATAAGTAAAGGCCTGAAGAGGCAAAGACCCGCGTATGACCCTGCAGAGTCAGAGGCAATGGTACCAAAGTGGACGTGCTCCCTCGTATCTAGCCATGCTCCCAGCAGACTTCGCTCCTCTGTTCTCTTCGCCCTATGCAGTCTGTCTATCTTGCTATTGTTCATTTCTAAACCCACATTCGCCAGCTCCATTTCTCCACGGCCCAGCATGAAAGAACGCAACACAAATGGACACACCAATGGGACCTCAGAGAACAAGCTATCGCGGCCCTCAACTAACGGAGTTTTCAAGAACAAGCCAAAATGGAGATTCGACACCATCCAGATCCATGCAGGGCTGGAAGAAGACCCAAAGTATGGCCACTGCACGCTGCCCATCTATAACACCGCCTCATTCAAATTCGGCTCTTCAGCTGCTCTTAACGTAGCATTGAGTGACATATCGAGCTCTCAAAACCATTTGTACACCCGTGTGTCTAACGTGAGTCTCTCTTCCAATGAGAATTCAGCACTTTGTCTAATACGGATATGTAGCCAACTCACGATGGACTTGAGAAGCGCATTGCCGCCCTCGAGGACGGTCGAGATGCCCTCACTTTCTCATCGGGCAGTGCGGCAGTCTTGGGCGTCATCGCGTCGCTAGCGGGAATGGGAGATAATGTCATCGTGTCTACGAGCATTCATAGCGGAACGTACCGCCAGTTCCGCAAGGCTCAGGCCCAGCTGTAAGTCGTTTGCTTGTTGCCATCAGGAGAAGCCTGTAGGCTAAATCGAGCTCACAGTGGTATCGAATCACGGTTGTGTGATGTAAACGATCTGGAGCACGTCAAATCTCTTATTGACGACAAGACCAAATTCATCTTCACCGAGTCTCTCGGAAACCCCATGTTCTCCGTCCCCGACTTTGAAGCTCTCGCCGCAATCGCACATTCAGAACATGTCAAGATCCCCCTCGTGGTTGATGCAACACTCACCGCAGCTGGTTACTTCTGTCAGCCTGCTAAATGGGGCGCCGATATCCTCATCCACTCCGCGACCAAGTGGATAGGAGGCCACGGCACTACCCTCGGCGGTCTTGTTATTGAGACTGGGCGTTCAGATTGGCAGACTAATAAGATTCGCTTCCCAGGTCTCTATGGAGAGCTTCCGGGACTGAAGGGTGAGCAGGATGATTGGTATGCGGCTGCGGGTGACAGGGCGTATATGCAGTATCTCAAGACTGAGTATATGCGTGATACGGGGCCATGCCTTGGTCCATTTGCAGCCCAGCAGCTATTCATCGGTAAGAAGCAAAACTATATCTTCCCATGAAGACGATTCTTAGTCTTACTAACCGTCATCAGGGGTAGAAACACTCTCAGTTCGCTGCGAGCGTCAGTCCAAGAACGCCGAGACCTTGGCCCTCTGGCTCCAGGACCATCCCCGAGTTGGCTGGGTGCGCTATCTAGGCTTCCGAGATCACCCTCATCACCAACTTGCCCTCAAGTATTTCCAGCGGGGCTTCGGCACGGTCATCACGTTCGGGCTCAAAGGCGGCGCGGCGGAGGCTATCTCCCTGATCGACTCCTTTGAGATGATCATCAACACAACGAATGTGGGCGACTCCAAGACGCTGGTTGGGCACCACTGGTCAACTACGCATAAGCACTTCACCAAGCAGGAGAATCTGTCTATGGGTGTGGATGAGGACCTTGTGAGGTTGTCGCTTGGGATAGAGGATGCGAGGGATATAATTGCGGACTTTGAGCAGGCTTTTGAAAGGACTGAAGACAAGCTATAGATGGGCCTGGAGCTAGAGTGCTGAGTAGATGGTCAAAGGTACTAAGAATAAATGCATTTGCTGAAGTACATACATAGTTTTTATGGTGTCCTTATATACAAGCATACATCAGCTAATATCTACTCCTTCGTCGACCTAATGCCCCTTCCAGCCAGGATGTCGTTTCTTTCTGAATCCAGCCTATCCCTGGAGGTCTTGAACAAAGACGGCATCCCAGTCTTCTCGTATACTAGCCCCTGAGTCATGGCTGCAATGCCCTCCGCGGCCAAGAAGATAACAGGCATACCATGCCCGTGGAACCCAGCAATCACGAATACACCATGTCTACCAGGAACCTCTCCTACATGAGGAAGAGAATCAGTACTATACCCCATAATCCCCGTCCAGACACGATCGACACGCGCGCCCGACTCCTCCCACCCGAGAAATGTCCGCTGCATGTAGTCTTCTTCAAAGTACCGCCGCGCTGGCTCAATGAGTTGCGTGTCGTCAACGTTGTTGTACCAGCTCCCTGGGTCATTCTCATCATACTTGTGGTGGGCGCCACCAACCACTATGCTGTTGTCATCTAGCTGCACCATATAGTTGTAGCCGGTCTTGTTGGAGACGGCGTCCTGTTCCATTATGGCATAACTTGCGGCGTGGAGTTTCGGTATTGGCTTGCCCGTGGGGTCTGTGATGTGACATGCAAGTCCTTTGCAGGGCACGATAGAACTTTTGTACTCGGGGAGAAGTGCTGGAGTATAGGCGTTCGTGGCAATGACGACTTTTTGAGCTACTATAGTTTCCCCCGAGCGCATTTTGAGTATATGACCACCTGATCCAGAGTTCTCAACTGACACTACAGTAGTCTGGGTCTTTACTGAGAGTCCTATACAGACACAGCGCGCCAAAAGAGCCGTGAGAAGCTTGTAGGGCGATACCCGGGCTGCAGGCGTGGAGAAATAGCCTTTTGCTTCTCGCAGTCCTGTACGCTGAGGTGCATCGTCACCCTCGTAGAACTCCACCACATCCAGCAGGGAATTGCTGAAAGGCGATACTTGCCTCAAGCCCTCGTATGCCTCACGGACCATGGAGACTTGTCCCGGGGTTGTGAGAACAGCGAGACTCTCCGTCTCCTCAAAGTCGCAGTCGATAGCTTCTTCCTTGATAAGGGCTCTTATCACGTCAAGATGACGGGCTTCAAATTGCACGATCTCAGCCGCCGCAGAGGCGCTGTACCTCTTGGAGTTGCTCGCAGCTCCCATCAGGTAGTCAGGGCGCAGATGTCCCCCATTCCGTCCTGTAGCGCCAGAACACGGATCCTTTGCCTCGAGGAGGAACACACTGGGTGGTGGAGAGGTTGTCTTCAGTATGTGGTATGCCGTAGCGATGCCTGAATAGCCACCGCCCACAATAGCCACATCACATGAGCTTGGGAGAGGTTCGCTTGGTGCAGGTACTTGTTGCTTCTGGGCCTCATGCTGCCAGTAAGATTGCGGTGATCCCTCCACGGGGAGGCCTGGGATGCTCATTGTGATGTGTGCTGCAATACCATAGACGAAGGATTAGAGCTGGGTGCGAACATGAGAAGGCTGCTGTAGCTAGGGTCAGTAGGCGATTACCTATACCGATGTCAACTTATGACAAAATGGTGTAATGTAGTGTCAGAACCGGTCTTTGACAGGAATGACTTGCATAAAATGGATAAGAGACAGAGCCAATGACCCCGCAGAATGTTGGCTTATACCAACTTACACCAATAATGATGCTGATTGGCGAACCCTGCATGAATGACACTGCATGCATACTCAAAGCGCAACCTTGGTGACGTCCAGTGTTTATGTCCAAAGCGATGTATTCTTCGCTCACAGGGCATGGACTAATTCGGGGACTTGAACGACATTCCAGCGCAACCGTTGGATAGCATGTTATATCAGAGGCTCAGAGGCACTAAAATTCTATTCAAACCCTTGCCTCAGGAACTATTCACCCATCCAAGTCGGCCAATATGTCAACAACAGCCACAATCACCAAAACAACTAAAGTCCCCTCACCCGAGTCCGCTGACTTTACAACCATCTCGTATACAAGGATCAAGCAGGGAGACGCCTGTGAGCTATCCGCTCTCCGAAGAGCATGTGAGAAGGATGGGTTCTTGTACCTGGATCTCCAGAATGCTGACGGAGAGGCTATACCGGTCATCAAAGAGGTACCATTGGTATATAAGGCCGTGAATAATTTCTTCCAGCTGGACGAGGATGAGAAGATGAAGTATGACGTCGACACAATCGGCCCCTGGAAGCTCAATGGGTACGTTTATCCTCAACTTGGCACCAGCTTTGCTTGTATTCTGACTTGTTGAGTGTAGGTACACCCCTTTCGGGAGGAACGCGGGCCTGGCTGGAGATGGGAAGAAGCATGGCGTGGAAGGATACACAGTAGGTATTCCAATAAGTTCATTCATCGGTAACCTGCGAATAACACAGCACTGCCAGTTTCCCCGAGATGGCATATGCAACCCTATCGTAGACGGGCATCCTCTTTCCCTACCACAGGTACTGCAAGGTGAAGCCCCCCTTCTGGCCAACGTCATGGATAAGCTCCATGAGATTGGTATAGGACTGCTAGATGCCCTGGACCAGATCAGTCACGATGCAAGCACACCATTTGCGCCCAAACACCCCCCCACAGACCCTTCAACCTCATGCATGACAGTCCAGCGGTACCCCTCCCTCTCAAGCGAAGGTCCCAACGCAGGCCTCAGCGCCCACACCGACGTCGGCAGCCTCACCATCCTTTTCTGCGGCGATCGTGGCCTGCAGACATTCAACCAGGACACGCAGGAGTGGCGGTCTGTGGAGCCTCGCAACGGCTGCGCGATTGTCAACGTAGGCGACTCGCTTCGCTTCCTCTCGGGGAGGAAGTTCCGGTCTGTGGTGCACCGCGTGGCTCCGTACCCGGGGGAGACGATTGAGAATAGGTTCTCGTGTGCGTACTTTATGAGGCCGAGAATGGATGTTGAGTTTGAGGATGAGAAGGGCAAGCGGTGGAAGAGCATTGATTGGCATATGAGGAAGTATAAGAGTTACCGCGAGGCGGGCAAGGCGTCTTGAACTTGGGTTACGCCATGCAGGACGACTTATTTACATATTTACAGGTGACTATCACAAGTTCTTTCTAGATAGAATACAGCCATTCATGATATCTGTCGATAGCACATTGGATGCTTTGTAGTTTCCCCAACAGTCTGCTGACGGTCATGAGGCTAAACAAGCGCTGGCAATGCTGAGTGGTTAACTGCTACGTATAAATAGTTTAGCTCAGTATTATAACTCAAAGTCTTATGCCAGGTTCAAAGAAGTAAAGTCTTGACTTTATAATACTTGTAGCCATCTTAAGAATCTTCTACTAAGTTTTGACTCTTCTTGTAAATGTATCCATGTCTGTAGGTAATTTACAGTGCCCAAGGTACCTACTAAGGGAGGAAAGAAAACTCAGGACCTAAATCCTAAATGATGAACAGATTTAGGTAACTTGGACCCAGCTGAGGAGACTGTTTGCTACCTTATCAGGCGGAATTCCTTAAACCATTCCCCCAACTTCGAGTTCTGTACATCATCGTCAAGCCCGAGGATATCATTGAGCAGGTTGTCAACCCACGACGGTCCAGCATGACGAACTACCATCGGGATTACACACAAACTGTACATCAGTTCCCTCCGAAGACATTCAACGCCCGTCAGAGAATATACTATGAGATGCCAGAAATGAGGTGTATGGGCTTGGAATGGCTCTACAATATGATAAAGCAGACGTCGAGCCGAATATTGCCCTCGCTTGTCAATCCGGGTCATGACGTGGAAACATGCTCCAGGAGTCCGAGGGCGCTTCGATCGCGATGAATAGCAATCGATAGTAAGCGTCTTCAAGGCAAGAAAGTAGCGAGATAATAGAATATTCATGCTCCAAGATTACCAAAGTTTAAACGAGTTTTATAAATGTAATCATTAATCCTAAGGCTGTTCCAAGAGATTTAATAACTAAGGTCTAAACTTTACAAGCTTACAATTAATTCAAGAACGCTCTTCTAAAATTGGAAGATATTCCAATACAAGCGTTAGTTAATGGAGTGAAGTCGGCGATGTAGGTTAAACCTCCGGCCCGTGCGGGAAAAACGCGGACCTGACCCACATTATTTTTCTTTGCAAAACGTCCAAACCAATCCGTTCCGGCGCATTTGATCCGATCCATCCATGATCAATTACGCCATTTTCTGTAACCTTGCAATTGAATCTCTCGAACCGTCACCCAATTCTTCCCGACGACAACACCGCACATCATCCTCGTCATGGCAGACAAAGACGCCTGTCCCGTCGATCACAAATCCCGCGAAGCATGGCTCGCCCAAGCCCGTGAAGCCGAAGCCGCAAAAGCAAAGGCAGCTGGATGTCCAGTCGACCACACAGCGCAAGCACAGTCGAAATCATGGTCGCAAACATTCTCGTCATATCTCCCATGGTCCTCGAGCAGACCTACACCGCCGCCTACACAAATTCCTTCGAACGATGGTCTAGATACTGATCGCGTTGTATCCACAATTCCACGTACCTCTGGCGGACCTGCGGCGTGTCCGGTCGATCATGGAAAGGAACCTGCGAAGCCTGCGAATCACGAAATGGAGACTGGTTTAGATCCCTCTGGAAATTGGGTTTATCCTTCGGAGAAGATGTTTTTCGATGCGATGAAGCGGAAGGGTTACGATGCGAGGGTAGCGGACATGAAGACCGTTGTGCCGATTCACAATGCTGTTAATGAAAGAGCTTGGAAGGAGATCAAGGAGTGGGAAGCGCCGTATCTCAAGGGCACAAAGTAAGGCTACATCATCTTGATTGGTAGGAGGGGAACTAACTGTGCTAGGTGTGATGGCCCCAAGCTCGAATCTTTTGCCAACAAGATGGATCGCATGACTCCCACCGCTCGCTTCAATACTATACTCGGCTACACGGCGCCTTTTGACAGGCACGATTGGGTTATCGACCGATGCGGTACGAGGGTTGACTACGTTATCGACTTTTACGCCGGACGACCAGATGGAAAAGGCGGGCCTAGCTTCTATCTCGATGTGAGGCCGAAGCTGAATACATGGGAGGGCGTTAAGATGCGAGCCAAGAGGTGGGCCTTCCTTGCATAGCGACAAACTGCTGTATAAAATTTGTATGATCTATGAATCAGGCACTGGGGGCGTTTGGGAAAATGTACAACATGGGTCGAAAGCATAGAGGGTTGGATGACTAGCATAAATCTCCATTGAATCAATTTTCATGTTCTAGGGTATTATTCCCTTTCGCCTTGACGCCAATAACCTCCAATCTAACTACCTCACTGATCCTTCTTCCCCTCCAGCTGAGCAAGCAGACGGACAGGAGCACCTGTCTCAAAGGACTGCGCCTCGATGTTCCATCCCTTGGCAAGCATCTCATCCCAGAGCTCTCGCTTGTCGTACTTCTGTTCGTAGCCATCAACGGTTTCCTTTACGCGGAAGATCTTATCCAGCTTGTCGGTGTAACCCTGGCTCTTCTCCAGAAGCCAGGCCATCTCCATGGCCATGAACCAAGCACTAATGGCGTGGACGGCACTGGCGTCCTGCCAGAGCATGATCTTGATGGGCGTGTAGCTGCGCTTTGAGTGATAACAGACAAAGAGTGAGTTGCGGGCCCCGTCGATGATGACGATGTTGCTG
Source organism: Fusarium verticillioides 7600 (assembly GCF_000149555.1). Lineage (NCBI taxonomy): Eukaryota > Fungi > Ascomycota > Sordariomycetes > Hypocreales > Nectriaceae > Fusarium > Fusarium verticillioides. The sequence goes on along the minus strand of NC_031679.1, from coordinate 769,938 downwards.
TTGGGAGCTTTGGCACCCATGGCGTCCCAGTAGCTTTTGGCCATTTCGATGCGTGCGATTTTCTGCCCATGTTGGTTGCGGACGACGGGTCGCCAGAGAAGGATGTTCTCTCGGCGGGCGACTTGTTTGGGGGAGAGCACGTTTCCGGTCTTGAGATACTCCTCGAACAGGATGGTTGCGCGTTGCTGGTTAAGGTTGTCCATGCACACAGCCCGGACTCCAAGGTAATTCATCCAGAGATGGGCCAAGACGAGAACAGTCATCAAGAACAGCACGCTGTGGTGGTCCTCGACGTACTTGACCACAATTGTTCCAAAAAGAAGACCGATAAGACCTACGGCGGTCTCTTGGCTGGCCTCTTTGGCATTGAGTTCAGAGAGGTTGTCATGCTTTGCAAAGTGTACACTAAGAGCAGCTTTGCTCGCGCCAGCAGCCACGCCACACAACGCCCGCAACGTCTCTCCAGAAGTCAAAGCAAGAATCTTTCCATATGGCCCAAAGTACGGGCTGTAAAGCTCCAGAAAGAAGGCAGTGTCGTTGAAAAGATCAGCCAGGAAGCGGAAGCGCTTGGCATCGGGTTCAATACGAAGACCGAATTGGTGGGCAAAGACGATAGTAGCGATGCGAGACATGGCGTCCTTGAGGACTGTGAGCAGCATCGCGAATGTAGCGGATGAGTTGGCATCTCCGACGCCGAGACCTTGGAGGAGAGCTCGGTTTGCGAGGAGGGAGGTGATTGTTGAGAAGAAAGCTTGGAGGGAGTCGAAGAATTGGTAGTTTAGGTAGTCGGATGACACAGAGTGAGGGTATCCGACTGGCATGAAGGCCTCGCGCAGAGAGGGAATGAGCGGGATGCTAGGTTTCGACTTGGCAACGACCTGAAGCTAGATTAGCCATGATGCTCATACTCCAAAGGCGTAAAGCAACGTACATGGTTGTCAACGGTGTGATTCCAGGTTCGTGAGACATTTCCTGATTTATCCAGCTCCACGATCTCAACAGGTTCACCGCGACCCAGGAGGCTCGTTAGACCATCCATCGCGATGGTGTTGATGAGGTTGTAAGGATGAGAGAGAGTTGGAGGACTGTGAGCTATAGGCAGCTCACAGTGGTGTCACGGCACATGTTGCAGTGACACGAGCAGTGCCCCGCAGGCGAAGACGTGTCAGTGCGACCGGCTGGTACAATGCGCCCTTAAAACTGAGTCTTGACTAGGATATTTTAAACTCAAAGATGCTTCTTTTGTAGGTCAGGTAAGCATTGATCCTACGGTGGAGATAGAAAGTCCCCGGAACCGATTGATGGCGTAGAGGTGAGTTTGGACGGCCCCACACGGCGATGTGGAGGATCAACAACGGTTCAGCTCATGATCATGATCAACAGCATTAGAATCACTTCCCAAATGTGACAATTAGTAATGCGTTGTTTTTTTCAGCGTCAAACTTCTGTATATCATTCCAACATGCTATTTACTCCACTAGATCTTTTATATCCCCGTCTATCGTCGAACAGCCTGACCGTCCTCTCCAACAAGGAACTCATCAGTCTTGATAGGACCCTCACCAACACCAGTGGAAATAACTCTGCTCACACCCTCCTTCAAAGTAGAAGCAAGACCACTCTCAAGCTCAACGCTAGACTTGGCGCTAGCAGCACCCTCCTTGAAACCGCCAACACCCTGGAGCGCTTGGTAGAAAGTACCAACCACGGTATCAGCGTCCTTCTCCTCGTAGTAGACAACACAGTTGGGACCAGCATCGAAGGTATAAGCGGCAATGGTCCTGCCAGCCTTCTCATTGATGTACTCAACAGCACGGATGGCGGCGCGGGAAACGTCGTTCATGTAGAAGATGGGAGGGTAGGTGTCGGCGCAAGTAGCGTGGAAAGAGTTGGAGTCGCGCATGGTGACCTCGGCGAACTTGGGGAAGTCCTTGTTCTTGATGGCCTCCTCCATCGCGGTCATGTTGGCGGGGACAACGTTTGCTATTCTCTCCTTGAAGAGACCGGATGTAGCGACGGTCTGCTGCATGCCCGAGGTAGAAGAGACACCCTTCTTGGCGGCGCTGACAACGAGGATCAGAGCGCGCATGTCAGGCCAGTGTGAAGCGGGCGCGACGAGATCGGCCTTTGAGTCGCTTCCATCCTCCTTCTCGCCCATTCTCCACGCAACATATCCACCAAAGAGACTTCGGCAAGCAGATCCAGATCCTTGTCTAGCGACGAGCGAAAGATCAGAAGGCGAGTCAGGAAGCTCGTACAGAAGAGCGATAGCCTGGACGAGCGCAGCGAAACCAGCAGCTGAGGAGGCAAGGCCAGCAGCAGTGGGGAAGTTGTTCTCGGAGACGAGTTTCAGGGGGTATGTGGACAGCTTGGGGAGCGAAGAGTCGGCGGCCTCGAGAGCGGCGCGGCGGGATCGAAGCTCGCGGAAGCAAGCTTGGGTTCGGGCGCCAGAGATGTCGGAGGACTCTCCGTTGAGAGTGAGGCTGTCGCCATCAGTGAAGGTGCTCGAGCACGAGGCTGTTGTGAGAGTTCGGAGATCGGCTTGCGAGAGGGTTACGGAGAGGGAGCTGTTGGTAGGGAGGTTGAGCTTAGCATCGCGCTTTCCCCAGTATCTGTATCGTGTTAGTGAAGGCCTTTGAGATGCGATAGGGGTGTAGTGTTTACTTGACTACGGCGATGTTGACGGGCGCAGTGGTGCTGGCGCGGTAGACCTTTGTATCGGACATTATGAAGCGGGGTATAAGGTAGATGGAGGAAGGTTTTGGAGAAAGTTTGAAACAAAGATTGCAGTGAAACAAACCAGACGCTCAATTGATACGAGAGACGCAAGATTCGGGACTTGACAAAGAAGGAAATTTGACTTCACCGACTTGTTGTATCTATGGGGAAATGAGCCGTGGACGGGTTGCTCAGAGAATTGGTCGGATTGTAACCTCATGAAGTCTAGTGCGGGGTCCAAACCCCTCTGGACCCCTGAAGCCCCTCAACACCAAGGGGAGCTCTTGGGGGTCAGCCAATGCACTTTGAGTTTCCATATGTTGGGTTTGGGAACTCAGCAGGATTCGTTTTGAAGTGGAGGTGGAAATAAGAATAGGCTTTAGAACGGCTATTATAGGAACAATGCGTTGAGATATCAATTGACTTTGTAATGTTTTTGGATGCAGTAAGGTAGAGAAAGGTAATTTGGTAGGCGAGATTGCTGGCGAGTAGCGGCTCAACGTGAGCATAAGAGCCTTGGCAATTGCGTTTGAACTTTGATCATGGGTGAAGACACAACAGTTGGATGGATGTATAAAAGAAAGTATTATAAAGATTCGCGTCGTGCCCTGTGGACGGAACTGTGATAGCATGGGTGCTTAGGATTGGATGAAAGATTCTCTGATCTCTAATTGCTGTTCAGCTCGACTTAAAACTGGAGCGGGCTCCAGGCTCCAGGGTAGTCGACTCCATTTCCAACTTACAGAGTTAACACAACCATGATGCAATAATTATATATCAGGTCATGTACCACAAGAATTGAAGTTCGAGTGCGTGCAAACAGGTTCCCTTTACGTTTTATTCTTGGTTTAAAACGCTATTCGGCATATCTCTCGATGTTAAAAGTGTAACTATACAGGGTGGATGTTCAGACAACTGCATCCAGCTTTTGAAGCCACGACCCATCAATTCAATGACAATACCTACGCGAGAGGGGAAGTTTATAAACATGGGTCGCTAATATGGTAACTATGAAATATTGGGACCTGCCAATGAGCTTGCCTGATGGCTCAATATTCCTCTGTATTTCTTGTTGTCACCTCTTCAACATTGCATTGCCTTTTGTGTTCTCCTCAACATCAAAGCTTGATATGTCTTGAAGGCGCACGTGGCAGTGCATAAGAGGCTTCAACAAACAGGAAGTTAACCTCCGGAACGAATCATAGGATGCCTCATAAGAGCGCCATGTCTCTAGTATCTGTGTTCTTGGCTGAGCTGAGAATTGTGGCAGTGATACTGCGTCAACGGTGAGCAGTGGGTTCTCAGCCAATCAGAAACCGAGTGGATGAAGCTTCCAGGGACGGATTAAGCTTGGCTGGGGTCCTGACGTCACAAGCCGCAGCTGATCGATTGATCGATGAGATAGTGGTGACCGCACCGGGCAATGAATTCCAAAACAAGCAAGGCAAATCTTGGCTGTAAATGAATGACACGACCTTATTTCCACGTCCTACCTCGTCTCATCGTCTGTGTCCCCCCCTGTGCATGTGCCTCCCGCCTTGGCCAGAAAGCTTACTTGCACCTTGATCTGCTGCTCCTTCAACACACGATCTTTACCTTGACATTGTAAAGGCGCAGTCATGAATCACGCTTTGAGGCGCGCTGCGCTTGGAGTATCTCCTGCTTTGCGAGCATCACGGCCACATACACAATTTGCTTCTCATCAATTACCAGCGTTGTACAGATGCGAGACAAAACAAACAGCTTTTAGGCGCGCCTTCACAACGACGAGATGTTTCAACCAAGAAGCTGCTGCTGCTGCTGAGTCGCAGGAGGAGACAGCGCGAAAAGAAGAGTTGAGTGAGCAGGCGCGCAAGAGAGATATGAAAAAGGTCACATCTGGTGCCAGCGCTCAGACCTTGGAGAATGACCGACCATGGCATAGAGTGGACTCAGAAGCTGAGAAGGATTCCGATATACCTGACAAGACGGATATGAAGAAGGGTAAGCTTGATGAAATCAATCCACAATATGTATACTGACCCGCACAGGACGTCTATTGACAACCCCAACGCGTCTATTGAAGCTCATTCTGCCAATGCCCTTTCATCCTGAACAGGAACACGTCAACAGACCAGTACAACAAGACGTCGAAGACAAAGGCGAAACAGTTGAGCCCTTAGCTCTCCTCGTGCACCCGCACCAACCTCTTTCTTACCTCGAGCGATTGATCCAAGCCGAAATCCCTCCGGTCCAGTATAAGGGCCGTGAGAAGCTACCCGACATCGTATTCCGAGCCGAAGCAGACCAAGAAGAACAGCATGGAAAGAAGAACGACAAAAAGAACGGCAGCGGTAATGTTGCATCATATTCTGGTCTTGGCCATGAAGGCCCTTCCCGCAAAGAGGCGAACTGGGTGCGCTGGAGTGGCAGTACCGAGATCGGAGACTTTATTCGAGACGCTGCTCGCGGTCGAGAATTCGCGATTGACGTTGAGGGCTTCGACAAGGAACTTCGAGTTGCGGTACCCAGCTTCAGAGACCGAACATACTACATGCGCATGAACCTAAGACGCATGTCACGCGACATTGAAGAAATGTCAAAGGTCAAGAACGAATGCGACGCACTCGCGCACAAGGGAGCGCATCGATTGGCACAAGGTGGCTTTGCTGCATTGGCTGGATGGTGGGGAGTTGTCTACTATGTCACTTTCCACACGCAATGGGGCTGGGATCTGGTCGAGCCCGTTACGTATCTCGCTGGTCTGACAACTGTCATGGGCGCTTACCTCTGGTTTCTCTACATCAGCCGCGACTTAAGCTACAAGGCGGCCATGAAAGTGACAGTGTCAAAGCGACAAGCAGCACTTTACCAAGAACGAGGATTTGACCAGAATCGATGGGAGCAGCTGGTACACGAGGCTAACCAACTTCGAAAAGAGATCAAGGTCGTGGCTAGTGAGTACGATGTTGATTGGGATGAGAAGAAGGACTTGGGAGGCGAGCAAGTGCGAAAGGTTCTCGAGGAGGAGAAGAAGGGCCGAGATGGTACCAAGATGACTGAGGGCAAAGACGACGACGAGGGACCCGGATCCGCCGAAGAGGTCAAGAAGAAGAAGAAGCAGTAAACGACGAGATCTAGAAGTGAGTAGATGCAAAGTTTGTACACTAAACATCAGACCATGGCGAATGGCTTAGCATTGGGGGTTCAGAACACGCAACAATTATTGATGGTGGGTGTGGTGACTGACACCTTCAGAGGGAGGAGACTGCTGTAAATTGAAGGGGCTGGATTTCGGATGGATTATGGAGTACGCATAGCGATAGGCAACAAACAATTGATTTCATGTTAGATTTATGACTTGCATAAATGATCTGTGACATGGGGATTCTGATAAACGAAAACCTTGAGACAAGATTTTCGTATTGGGATCAAAGCCGCCGAGATAGAGCCAAGCATTCCAGATCATGGCGGGGTATGATATGATGGATGGACTTATCATGACGTACAAGACTGAGTGCATGTCCATATTAATACTGTGTCAGACGTAGTACTCAGGTAGGGTACAGTGCCCATATTTACTGTCCCTCACCTCCAACCACGCCTATATAACATCTCTCCACCACCTCCATCAGCGCATCCAACCACCGCCTCGGCGTTTGTCACGATCGCCTCTTCAAAGGTCAGCATGTGACCCGAAAGAGGCAGTCTTCTGGAACTCTTCTCCAGGAGCTTTAGCACCGACCTAAAACCAAGTCAAACATAAGTCAACTTTTCCCCTCCCGTCTCCAGCCGATCCCCCGCAAGCGCAACACTACAGCGCCCACCACCCGCCCGATTAGTCTACGGACAAGCCCCCGAAAAAGGAAGAAGCGCGCGATTATGGCTCCCCAGGTCATTCGCCTGCCAGACGGGCAGACCTTTACCGTCACACCAGTCTTTGCAGGTCTCGGCTTCAAGAGCCATGAGCTGAATACGCATCATAATGCGTTCCCTGTGGGGTGGACTGTTGTGCTGAACACGCAGAGCGATGATGCATCTGATGATGATACAGAGAAGCAGGATGGCGAGAATAGAGAGAATGGTGTTGCGCTGGATGGGAAGGCAAAGAGGCAGATTCACTCTTTCGCTAAGCCGACGCTGCAGGGCGATAACCTCTTCATCTCGTCTATCGCGAACCCTTCGAGCTCCGAGTTCAAACCCGCTGCGAGTCCTACACGACAGATTGCCATGATGCTGTGGATTACACTATACTGGTACTTTCACCAGCCCGAGCCTGCGCCGCAAGTTCCTGCTCAGGCGGCGGAGAAGACCCCTCAAGCTGCGAAGCCTCGTGGTGAATGGCGGATCAACATCAAGCGCGATGGAGTTCTCCGAGGTCGGAATTTGATCCCCAAGCTTGAGCGCATGGGACTTATAACGTCGGGGAGCAGTGCTGTTGGAACGAGCTTGGATGATAACGGGGAGGATTGGTCTGATATGTTTGTCTCGAGACGCATGTTTTGGCAACTCCCCGGTCGGCTTTTTCTCTTCTCTTTGCAGCCTAACAAAGCCGGTGCGAATTACGATTCTGTTCCTGGATCACCTATTGGGAGTCGCCCGAATTCACCTTTACCTATGGAGCCACCATCGTCATTCCACAAGACTTTCCAGCACCATTCGCCGCATTCATCTATTAATCGAGTAGATTATGATCTTCCTGGTGGACCAACTCCAACGTCGATGACAAACCCGCCAAGCTTCCCTATTGGACCTTTCTTTTCGAGCTCCCATCTTCCGACTTACTACCCACCTGCTCCTCTTCAATATATTTTTACGAATAATATCCGTCACCCGATGAGACCAAAGCCACCTAGGATGGGCGAAGTTTTCTATACGAGATTTGTCCCGAGTGTTAACCAGTACCTTTCATTCCGAGTTGCTTCCATTTCACCTAACCCTGTACCCTACCTTGGACCCGTTGGACCCAAGCCTCCTGAGCAATCCCATCTTACTACGATGAATGATGCGGCTTTATTAGAGATGTGGATGAAGAAGCCTCGAGTGAGCGCTTTCTGGGGCGAGTATGATGAACAATTCCTCACCAAATCGTTGAACCAACCTAACTCGTTCCCTGTAATTGGACAATGGGACGGCGTACCATTTGGCTACTTTGAGATCTACTGGGTCAAAGAGGACATCCTCGGCCAGCATCTCGGTAGCGATGCTGCAGATTGGGACAGAGGTCTTCACGTGTTCATCGGAGAAGAGTGGGCAAGAGGACGAGTTCCAATCTGGCTGACGGGATTGGTGCATTGGTGCTTGACATCGGACTACCGAACAATGAGTATATGCCTTGAGCCGAGAGTGGACAATGCGAGGTGAGTTCGTTCCTTGAAGCATGATTGTTCCGCACTGACAATGAGTAGGTTTCTGCAGGGTCTAGAGTTTACTGGATTTTCGCGCGAGAAGCAGATTTCGTTCCCGCATAAACAGTCCTGGCTTGTTAGACTGCGTCGTGAGCAGTGGGAGGGACCTGCGCTTTGAACATATGGATGTGGTGATGAGAATACGAGAGACGATTCATGATGGAGGTATTGGGTATTAGGACGGATACACGAGACATCTTTGGGAATTGAATACGACTGTTATGACTGATATCTGAACATTTGCTCCAGTAATGATTTTTGTGGTCTGTTCTTGCTCACCGACACGGATCGAAAATGCTTTGTGTTGAACGGAGTACACTTGGAGGACAAAGCATGTCGCGTCTCAATTGAACAAGACCTTGGTTCACTCACACACTCAAGAACAGCCTAGCCGAAGACCAATGCCATATCTTCTATAAGATAAACTGGCTCTTCATGTCGAAAGATCTCGACGTCTGGTGGCAGTTCCAACACCAAGGACTCAAGACAACCGTTTCAAGAAAATCACCACCCAACTAATTCACAATGTGTCGGCAAGGCAACACTCCCCAATCACCCGTCACAATGACTGACGAGAACGCATCATTCATCCGCCAGTCCTTTCTCCGTGGCTATCTAGCACCAGCGTTCAATCCCCCAATCCGCAGCTGTCCCCGCTGTCATGCCTCTTTCACCGGCTCCAAGACAATGTGTCTCCGGTGCCTGAAAGACATATACATCAAGCAAGTTGCCTCCAAGCGCGAAATAGAAAGAGATACATTTCTCTCTCACTGCGGAAACGCAAAATGCAATGAGACTACTCACCACCTCGGCCCGGGGTGGTGTGTTCCCTGTAATGCAGAGGGGAAGAATGTGTATCAGGTTATTTGCCTGGAGTGCGAGCTTGTCATGGATGTGCCGTATGTCGTTAGAGATGATCCGGGGGGATTTGTGGATATGCTCAAGGTGAGTAGTTTGTGGTGTGTCAAGTGTAGTGGTCTGGCGGATTCGTGGGTTAGGATGGATGATTAGTCGTGCTGGCCTGACATGGGGGAATGGATATATGGGCTAATTAGCGCTTGGGATAATACCGCTGATGTGATATCGTGATATTACTGCGGCTTAGAAGTCGGGTATCTCGGAAGTGAGCATGTCAGATATTCAGATAAAGGTAAGCACTAGATCCGCCGACTTGAAGGACAGAGTATAAGAGCGGGACTGCGTCCGATAAATAACAAATAATACTATCCTATTGTCTCCAGTTGTCTTTGTGAATATGTCTGCTCAAGTCAAGGGCATTGAATCGCTTCAATGCGAATATGTCATCCCTGACAATAATACACCACAACTCCCTCGCTGGTCTGATACACAGATTGGGCGGCCTGCTCTTATAGTTGCCCCAAAGATCGAGAAAGATGTTAAAGATGCGATTGGTGTCGCGAAAGAGAACAAGCTTACAATCGTGGCTGCTGGCGGGGGCCATGGAACGTTTGTCAGCGTGGACTCAGCATCACTGTACCTCGACATGAAGCTCTTCAAGAAGATTGAGCTGAACAAGGATGAAGGAACTGTCAAGGTTGGCGGTGGAGTCCTCGTCGGAGAGGTGTTGAAGGCATTGGCAGACCAGGGCTACTACACTCCCATTCCCAACTCTGACGCCGTTGGCTTCGTGGGAAGTATGCTTGGAGGTGGGAACAGTGCACAGATTGGTCGTCATGGATGGATGGTCGATAACATGGTTTCGTTCCGACTTGTTACTGCTTCAGGAGACGTTGTCGAAGTTGGTTCTTTGTCAAAGGACAAGGAACAAGCTCTCTTCAATGTACTTTGCGGAGCGGGTCATGGTCTCGGTGTCGTCACGGAGCTGACGGTCTCTGCCTTTCCACTTTCAAGTCTCAACATGGAGGACAATAAGATCTGGACACGGTCGCTCATATTTCCTGCTCCAGCGCTAGACGTTGCTATCAAGACTTTTCTGCATTTGAGTGACCCTCCAGCCGATGGATACATGAGCTTGGCATTTGCACGAAGTCCTCCCGGTACTCCAGCAGCTGGGTCTCCGATCATCATTCTTGGGTATCAGTATTTTGGTCCCGCTGAGCAGGCTGAGAAAGCAACAGCGCTGCTATTCCATGACGATATTGTCAGCAAGGCCGTCGTGGCAAACACAGAGCTATTTCCATTCGAGAATGCCAATGCCAAGATGAATATCTACAACTCTCACCACGGCCACAAAACCATAGCATCCTGTCGTCTTCACAAGACAACTGCCGAAGCCATAAAAGCAGGCTTCGAGAAATGGCGCATCGCAACGGAGGACTACCCAGATGCTCAACAATCAGGCCTCATTATCTCAGCCTACAACATCGACAAGACTGCTGCGATAAAGAATGAGAAGTTCGTGGAGGGCAGGGATAGAAACATCAATGCGTTTATGGTGATGGTGGCCAAGGAGGACAAGACACGAGAGGCATTTGGGCCAATTCTGGACGATGTAATTACGGGATTCAGGAAGAGTGATGAGAGGATGGTGCCGAGAAGTTTTCCGAATAATTTGAGGCCTGGGAAGGACTTGAGCGATATGTTTGATACGGAGAAGTTGGAGGTTTTGAGGGATGTGAAGAGGACTTGGGATGGTGATGGCGTGTTTTGGTCGCCTTACTTTAAGACTGTTTAATTAGCGTAGCCCGATTTATGGCTTGAAATTTGATGGGAACCCGTACTTAGAGGCTATTCATGCTTGAAATGCTGAAGCCTGATGAAGGAGTTCTTGGTGCTGCCCCAGTTGAATCATCGCGACATCTGATTGGCTTCGTATTCCGTATTCTCGTATCGCGTATCCCGCGTGTAAGCCTTGATCCACTATATAACATGAACCTGAGATCTCATAACCACAACACAACTCGACTCACTTCCTCATTATTTCATTAATTAAATGCTCAAAATGTCAGCGCAGGCGGTTCGAAACCGTTCAACATCCTCAACCCAACGCTTACTCTCCACCTCCTCCCGAACCCACCACACCTTTCGCCTCTCAGACGGGCGAACACTAGGCTTTGCAGAATTCGGAAAACAAGATGGAAAACCTGTCTTTTACTTCCATGGATACCCTTCCTGCAGACTTGAAGCTAAGCCTATTCATGAGATAGCTCAAAAATGTGGTGTTCGCCTCATAGCTCTCGACAGACCTGGGTTCGGACTTTCCACGTTCAAGCCTGGGTATCAGATCTTGGATTGGCCAACTGATGTGATGGAGTTTTCTCAAGCACATAAAATTCCCCAATTTTCTGTTTTCGGTCTCTCGGGCGGCGGTCCATTCGCTCTAGCTTGTGCTTACGCGTTACCAAAGCGTACGGTGACCAGCGTGGGACTCTTTGCAACTGCACCGCATTGGGCGGCTGGTACGAAGCACGTTGAATACTACCGCCGCGTCTTTAAAGTCTGGGCGGACTATTCTCCATCGACTCTTCGGGGAGCATTATACATGCTGTACCTATCCATCAGATGGGTTGTCCTATCCAGTCCTGTGTCTAGAAGACTCAACAAATGGCTCGAAGCTGAACGCAAGAAAGAAGAAGCTGAGGGCGGGGAGCCAAAACCAAAGACCATGAGCTTAGAAGAGTTGGTAGACACGGTTCTCGACGAGCCATTTCGTCAGGGAGCTGATGCTGCCGTACACGAAATGAATCTTCTCACGTCGAAGGATTGGGGGTTTGATCTTGAGAAGGTTCAGTATGATGGCATTCAGATGTGGCATGGGAAGAAAGATGCGAATGCACCTATACAGATGATCCGTTATATGGCGGAGCGGATACGGGGGAGTGAGTTGCATGAGTTTGAGGATGAGACTCATTATACTATGTATAAGCACTTTGAAACAGCGTTGCGGAAACTGGTAGAATAAGGATCTGCTCAAAGACCTAGAGTGTTGGCTGAGAAGGGTATGAGATTGAGTTGGGATTGAGGTGATAGAGTGGAATAACCAGATTTTGTACAATAGAATGGCTGAGGATTTCATCTCAGATGGCTTCCATACTTCTCATACACCACCATTAGAGTCTCCGTTCCTAGATATCTGATGACGCCCTTTCAAAGAGCCATGGCCCCGTAAAATATCAAACACTCCTACCCTCTCGATCTTGTCCAGCTTCTGCCCGCATGTCTGGCACATCAATTTTACGCCTGGCCGACCAATATCTTTCAAAACCGTACTTCTTGTTGATTCCTGTGGGCTCTTAAGTATAAATACTTCGTCCGCTCCAAGCATTCGCTCTTCAATCATGTTTGTGGTGTTGGTTGTCTTGGCGATAGCCTCGCCGGCCATGATCGCTAGAACTGGTAGGCCCCTCATAAGAGGTGGTAGACCGCCTTGAATGTTGGACAGTCTGGCTAGTTTGGAAACTTCGGTTCGAAGAGCTCGTGATGATTTGTTTGAAGACATTTTGGGAGTGTGAAGAGACGTTATGAAGGAGATTGATTCAGCTCGCCCTTGGGTGAAGAATGACAAAACGTGACAGTGGGAAGTCTGAAAAGACGTCGAAGAGGATATTCTGGATTATGAACTGAGTATCCGTACATCAATGTCTAGCTACAACCTTTTGATGCTTGGGAGCCAAATCCATGTCCTGCCGTGGAGTAGTCCAGCCTTATACGGAATACGCAGCCAATAGCAGAGTCAGCATTACACCAGGTTTCAGGAAAGCAACGACAGTCTTGGCTGTAGATAATAATAATGGAACCCCTTTCTTGTATTTTGGTCTACCTCTGAAATATGCTTATTGGCTCGTCTTCAAATCAACCACCAGCTTTCCTCCACTAATCTCCCCTTTCCTCATCCTATCTAGGCCCCTGTTCACGTTGTGCAGACCATCCTCAACATCGATGATTCTGGGCGGCACAAGCGCACGACTTGACAATAACCTCTCCAACCATCTCGATAGCACCTCGCCAACCTCCGGTACCTCATGATATAGCTTGAAAGGGATAGTATGAAAGATAACACCAGCTGACTGGCCCGTTTTGGGGAGACCGCTCATACCGACTAGATGAGCGGGCACTATAGGCTCAGCGGGCGGAGTGCTGGGCGGCGAAGTGATGTTCGCTGCGTTCCGATGAAGCTCTTCAGGTTCAAGTGCGCGGAGCAAAACCTCAGCTGTATCTTTACCTCTTGTGTCGATACCGAAACGGAGTTTGCCTCTAGTGTTGGCGCGAAGAACAGCAACAGCTCGCTCGGGATCATGGCTATCAACCAGAAGATCCGGTCGAAGAACTGGATTCTCGGAAATTCGAACTCCATGCTTTGCATTATCAACAACCAAAGCAACCTTTAGTCCAACAAGACGAGCCAGTTGAACAGCAAGAACAGCTGAGGTCGAAGACCCGCCCCAGATAGCGATCCAATCCCCAGCTTTAGCACCCTCATTCGGCAAAATACTATTCAGACACTCTCCCCTGATATCTTCCGGAAGTGCCTCCTCGGGCACTTCTCTCACGAGGTTAAGAATGTGTGGGCCATCCTGAACAGACGTAAAATCAACGCCGAGACAAATTCCTAGCGACAGAGCAGCAGCTACGTATGCGACTCCAAGTGTAGCGCCCTGCTTGATAGTGATTTCCTTTGGAATTCTCACAACGTTGAAGTCTGAGGCGACTACGTATTGTTGGTATGTTGCTTTGCGGAGATCGCGGTAGTCGGTTGATATGACGATTACTTTGTCGCCTGATTTGATTCTTGAGGGGGTTTGGGGGGCGAGAACGACGGTGCCTGATGCTTCACGGCCGGAGATATATGGTAATTCGGGGATGGCAAAGCCGTAGTCACTGGGTTTTGTCAGTGGTTATAATTATATCATAGGCGTGTATCCGACTTACGGTGACTTCCAGTCGATGGGATTCAGTCCAATAGTATCAGTACGGACTAGTAGTTCATGGTCGTGTTTTGTGCTAGGGACGGGGTGACCATCGGTGATTTGATAGGGTTGCCGTAAGCCATGTAATAACAAAACTGTCTGAGAAGATGGTATAGGATGCTTAGTCTCAGAGTCGCTTGCTTGGTTTTGTGTTGTCAAATCGGTAGGTGGTGTATATCGAGGCCGAGAGTCTGATGGTGTCTGAGACACAGGATGTTCTTGCGATGAATCCGTGACAAATGAGAGAGGTATCCGCGCTCCGAAAGCCGGTTCGGCCGAAAGGGAGAGGTATGCGCTCATGATGCTGATATCTATGCCGTATATCTTCACGCAATATCAGACTGATTAGGCGGGCCCAAGTCAGCAAACACAACACGCCTTATTTAAATAGCAGCACTTCGCTTCACGAGTAAAATTATAAATCCAAACCTTACGAGGGGTAACGAGCCTTTTCAATAATCTACCGTCCATTCGACAAAACAGGCAATCCGATCCTTTTCAACGGATGCAAGTAACCTAACAGACTCCCGAAGAGCATAGCGCATGGCGTCATGTAGGGTTCATCGAATCACGCTTGGATATGTTATCCCATGCCCGCAATTATTCCAATGACGTGACGAGCTTTTTCTCAAAGAGACGTCGTGGGAGAGACCGGTGTCGGGGTGTGATCCCCACACGGGGCGATGGTGTTATTTGGACTATCAATCACTCAACTCCAGGGATGCTACGTGCGGAATTAACGCGACAGTGAGTGATAGGAGAGAATTTATGATTAGAGATGATGATTGGAGGTATTGAAGGATTACTGATTAGTTTATTCTGGGCTTGATCGGGTGTATCCCGGTTGCCTATATGGCAGACGGGAGCAATGCAAGATGGCCAAGCATCAGACACCTTCAGCGGAAACTTCTCATACTGATTATCCATTTCAAACAATCACATTGAAGAGATCCGAACTCTCAAAGTGGTAGCCATTTGCTCCCTTTCCCGCATTATTCGGCACTGTCTTCTACCGATCACCAAACCACCCACTCACAAGTGAAACTCAACATTGCCGAGATACCGGCAAGAATCCGTGTTTAGCACTCAAGGTCTGCGGGGAATATCCATACAGATCGCCTCGTGGGTTACGCTCGGTTATAAAAAGGTTCCAGGTAACCGGCTTGTCGATGGTGCAACCCCTATCAGAATCACGCAATCCCAAGATTCGCCTATCTCGCAACTTTTGGTTTTGGATACCCCGCGATGGCAGCAGATAACGCAAATGACCATTAATTTCATAGTATAAATAAATCTGAGTTTGGAATGATTCTTTGGCTATGTTACTCGCTACCATTGGATTTCGACTTGAAAGAGGCTGAGAATGGTATCGTGATTCATTACGATTGCCACGACTGAGGCCCCCGTCTGGATAGAAGAAATCTATAATTAATTCAAGGCTACCGAAATACATACAGTATATATTAGAGAATATCGTCAGGCGGCAATTCCTACAAAAGGGAACTCGAAGATAGTCCAAAATATTTACATAGCAAGGATTCTGACCAGAAGGTTGACCAGAGCTGATACGAACTTCATCTGACCAAGTTAATATAAAGATCAGACAATACTACATAAAGGTGAGATGCCTTATAACAGAATAAGCTGGGTTTCACGAGAATCAAAACTCCCGATTTCGCGTACGTCTACCAGCATAATCTAGAAGAACGATAGCACTCATTCTCAGCTTTCACTTAGCAGAAGATACTATCACGTTGCTAGAGGACTGAACTGAAAACACATCACTTATTCTAAGAAATAATCTTTGTTAATCTAAAAATTCAGTATTTGTTAAACTCCAGGAGCGGCTATTCTTTGAGAACGCCACTGGCTAGAATACTCTCCGTACTCACATAGTCATACAGTCTTTAGCTACTAAAGAAAATCGGGGATTATTGCCTGTAAAACATAATATCATATGTTGTTGAAGCCTATGTGCTGAATATCTAATAGCCATTGGAACTCGACGTATATCTATTATCGCATCCAACTGAGGACATAAATATTTCCAAGAGCAGATTCATAACTCATATCTAGCTAGATTACATATCGGGCTCGCAAGTTTCAATCTGATAATATGAGACAAGGTGTTTCACATTCGATCAAGAAAATGAATATTATATGGTTGGTATTGAGACTATGTATCAGTGTTTTATATATCTCTACTGGACAAAAGGCTTGACAAGTTCCTTGAGCTGCTCATCGGTAACACCCTTGACACCAAGTAGCTCATTATCAAGCTTGGGGAACTTGGGAACACTAGTGGGGTCAAAGATGGCCCTGTATAGGTAGGCAGCAAGAGTAGGCCAGTCAAAGATACCCTTTGCGATATTGGCATCAGAAGCAGCAGTAGCATCGTCGATCTTGGCCTCCTTGACAGTCCACTGCTTGTTGGGGTTGAGCTCCTTGGCAATATCGAGGATCTTCTTCTGAGAGACGACAGTATCTTGAATGTAAACAACGCGATCCTTTGTCTCGGCAGGGTGCGTCAGAACACCAACGACAGCTTGGCCAACACTAGCGAGAGTAGTTGTGCTGAACTCAGTGTTACCGCCATCCCAGAGAGTAGCCTCAGCCTTTTTGAAATCAAGGAACAAGCCATGGTTCAAGCCCCAGTCAAGGAAAGCAGAGTTATAAACAAAGGTATAGCTAATCTTGCCTTCACTTGCAAGAGCAGTAAGCTTATCCTCGATATCGACCTTTGTCTTGAAGACGGGAAGCTTGCGAACGCTGGGGATGACAAGATTGGAGCCAAACTCAGAAGGGAGGAAGCGCTTCACGCCAGCGGCTACTGCGGCGTCGATGAGGAGTGTTTGGCTGGGGATGGCGAGACTACCAAGGGTTGAGACGACGGCATCTTGGCCTTGGAGGGCGGATGTGAGAGAGTCGAGGTTATCGTAGTCGACTTGGATGACTTTGATGTCGGAGGGGAATTTGGAGGTTGAGCCGGCGCGGGTTAGGACTGTGAGGTTGAATTTGTTGGAGTCGACGAGGGCCTTGAAGACTGCGGAGCCGAGATCACCTGCGGCACCAGCGACAGCAATGTTTTTGTAGGCAGACATTTTATGTGAGTGTAATATGCGATCAGTTAATTGAGATGTTTAGATAGTCAAAGTAGTAGTTGTTTGAGTGAATGAATGATTGATTGATTGATGGATGGATGTATGGAATGGTAGGCAATCGAGAGGAATGATTGCATCTATATATGATTTTGAAATCAACAATTGTCGACTTGTTTGGCGTCATTTACACAGTTGCAATGCTTAAATCATACCATTAGTCGTGCTACAGACGCCATCGAAGCTCCGCTTAGTTAAACATAGAAGGTTCGGAAGATTGGCGATCATAAGGCTGCCTGTCAAGCCAAAATGGTTGCATCCCACTTCATTACATGAGCAATAGATTGCCCCAGAAATGTCTCCGGCACTTTAATCTTTGGCCCCCAACTTACAGAGCTGTTCTTCTGTATTCTCGACCGCCACAGAAGGCTGTGCTATCTGTCTTGTGCTTGTGGCTGGATGGGATGGGATGGAGAATTGGAGGTGGGATAGACTTGAAGTGGGATGAGATCATGAGAGAGATGAACCGAGTGGGATAATGGATCTATCCGCGGGCTCCATTAAAACCTTAATTGTGCATATGACACTCTGACTGGTCGAATGTAATCGGACTACCCCAATTTTCTGTCCCATCCGCGGAGGCCGAGCTGAGATATCCCACTTGAACCATCGGCAATCCCACTCACGATTACCAAGTCGACCTTCAAGGAATGGCCCCCAATGCAAGGCATACGTAACAGTGCATCGGCTTCAGTTTTTTTCCAGTCAAACTATTCGATAAATAATACACCGAGTTTTTGGCTTACGATCCAATCCAATCCCACTCGGTTCGATACCCTCATATCAAATCAAAGTCACTCATAATCCACCATCATGGAGATATCCCACAGTGATCGTGATAGAAGGTATGTAACGGCCAGCCACAGGTGGGATCACCGAGTGGATTTTGTATTCTGTATTCTGTATGTAATGTACCATGACTAACAAGAGTGAAATGATGTATCAGATCCTCCGCTGACAGTGCTGAGCCTACGCCCAGTCGACATACATGCCACTGTGGGAAGAGCTTTATCAGAAAGGAACATCTGAGACGCCATCAAGCGACCCATGGAGAGCGCAATTTCGTTTGCCAAATTTGTCAACGATCCTTCACACGCAAGTTAGTACATGTCTCGTATTCTCCCAGCTTACAGTGTTAATTTGTTTTCTCCCCCTATAGTGACTTGTTACGACGCCACCTGACACGGCATGATATGCCTACAGCTCCAGATCCAAGAAGAGGAAGGGCTTGCGATGCGTGCCATGCGAACAAGACAAAGTGCGACGGTGGTACAAAGTGCACTCTCTGCGTCAAGAGGGGAATTAACTGCACTTATAAACATGCGTCCAAGAGTAGCAGCGGGAGTAAGAGTCCAAGCGAGGATATCACTGCAGATCCTAGAACGGTGGCCAATGGCTTTACTTCGCCGGCCCTGATACAGAGTCTCACACCAGGAACACCGCAAATCTCACCAAATGACGAGATCAAAGCGGGTTTCAAACGAATCGCTAATCATGTTCGATCTGGAGAGATTCCGATTGGTGAAGATACACCGGTACCTGCACTTGACAAAAATTGGATCGAGGGAAATTCAAAAGAGTACTTTGGGAGGTTTCATGATACATGGCCTATTCTCCATGGACCTTCTTATGTCACTATAGATACTTCTCTGCTAGTATCCGTGTCAATAGCTATGATCAGCTGCTGGCTCAGAAGTCCGGATGAGTTTGAGGATGTAGTTTTACAACTGCACGAGTCGTTGATGAGCGCGTTCTCTGATTGGATCGTAAGTCATTTAGCCTGACAGATGTTCCTAGATTAACATGGACTTTAGGCGAACCCCAGATCTCGACATGAATACGATGAACCATGGCCATTTGAAACATATCAGGCCATTCTCATGAACATTATCTTTGCTTTTTATCACGGTGTACGTACTCTTCGTACCGCCGCTGTGTATCTGCTGACCTCAATTTCAGAATGAGAAATTGGTGTCTAAAGCATCGTTATTGCGAGGCACATTCGTTGTAGCTCTTCGAGAAGCAGAGTTCTTCAACAGCGACAACGCAGCCGAGCAACAACGCGTTCACTACCCCGGAACATTTGTCCCATGGCTCATGACTATCCGAGATCGTTGGAAGCGGTAAGTCTCTTGTCTCTCCCTCATTCATACAATACTGACGTTTGTAGACTCATCGTTTCTCTCTTCAAAATCGACACCTACCTCTCAATAGCCCGATTTCAAGCCCCAACCCTCTTCCGAGAAGAGATTGACCTCACAATGCCAGCAACTTACTCTCTCTGGAACGCTTACGGTCTCAACATCTTTTTCAAACGCATCACCCTCGAACCAACAGACCGATCAAATTTCAAACTCTCAGAAGTCATCGCCAACCCCAACACCCCAGCAAAACCTCTTCTCCTCTTCGAGGATATTCATCTCGCTCTGTGTGGCTTGCTACCTGCCATTTGGAATCAGACTCAAATTGTTCGTCGGAGTACAGAAGCGGGTCGATCAACGCAGAATTGCACTTCTTCTCTTGCCTGGCAGCTTGAGGCGTGGAAAGCTGATATTGAGAGATTGAAGCATCAGTGTTTTCATGCTGCCGAGGTTGGAGAGTTTCCTTTTACTGCTTACATTGGTGATTATGACGAAGATCCGGTGAGGGCGAAAGCTTTGGCGATGTCAAACATCAGATGTCTGATCTCGGAATGCTTGATGACGTATCATCTTCAAGGACTTCAGCTTTACGCTGATCCTCGGATGATTAACTCTGTAGCCATGGCCTCGATTGTATCTCCGGACCATGAAGCTGGTGTTCGTCCGAGATTACAAAAGCTCCATACCCAGCTAAACATCTGGGCCAAATCATCAGAAAGTCGAAGAGCTTTACTCCACGCCCTCGCCGTTCTTCGTCAATACGAGTCCGACCTCCAAGCAAACGAACCCCAAACCCAATCCATCGACCCAACGTCTTATCTCACCATTTCTATGAGCGCCTTGGTAGTATGGGCGTGGCTCATGTTCTCCGAAGCAGCATGTTCCTGCGTTCCGATGATAAACCATATAAACATCGGTGATGATCCATTGGATTTACAGAATACTGCGAGGTTGGAGACTTGGATTCAGGCAGAGGGCACTGCGGGGATGAATAATATTCCGCTGTGTAGATGTGTCTCTGAGGGGTGGATGGCGAGGTTTAACGCGCTTTTGCCCTTAGGGAGACGGAGATGGGAGATGAGTGATGAGGTTGCGCCTATTTTGAATTCTCTAAGCGCTGGACGCTAGAGATTATTGATACCCTTGCATTTTGCATTTTGGAAATAGACTTCAATAGATTTTTGATTTGGAACTTACTTTGATTCATGGTGCCGGTGAAAAGGTGAGTTTGTGTATGGTCTTATAGCAATTGTATAATGCCTAAGCTGTTATCTAGAAGGGTTATTTGCAGTTGAGACTTGTGGCTGAGAGCTTATTCCAGTAGATAGAATCTAGTTTTACGAATGTGTAGAGGTGAAAGCACCAGATTTGAAAATCGGCGAAAGAAAGAAAAGGTACCAGTTGAGAAGGAATATTAATTTACATGGGAACTGATCCTACAGTTATTGGCATTTGTCAGCTCGTCTTGGTATTGACCCGAAGGGCGTTGCTATGACGTTGAAAGGACATATTTCCAAGTTGCGCAACGTCGGCCACCGTGATATATATAAGATCCTGCAAGGTAAAGCTTATATGGGGGAAAAAGGAAGTATCGTGTTCTCATTCATCACCCGTGTTCGCAGCCTAAAGCTCAACCGTATAGGCGGTAGTTGTCCTATAAATAAGGCTCTCCAAGACGACACTACACGCAGCATACTTGAATTATACCCTATCCCATACGATCAAGAAGTAAATATGGGGTCTACCACAGAATCTATCAAAGTGCGCAACTTAACACTGTACCGAGCAAATGGAGCCCTGCTCTCTTGTTCCTCACGCAATCCTCCGTCACTACAAGATCCCCTTCATCGCAATTGAACTAAAGTTCGGACCTGACGGACTCGAGGCAGTTGATGGAAGCTCCAGCAATGCTCAACATCGATCCATTCACCCCAGAGGATATGTACCCGCCCTGCTTGTTGACAAAGAAGTCATCACCGAGATGCCGGCCGTTCTGAGCTTTATATCTTCACTTATTCCAGAAGAGAACCTATTTGGTATAGGTCCCGCTCAACAAGCTAAGATTTTGGAGTGGCTTGTCTTTCTGTCTGGTACGCTGCACGGCCTTGGATATGGAGCTTGGCTGCGTCCTGGGAGATTCAGTGATGACGTTACTGCCCATGATAAGATTCGTGCGAACGGAAGGGAGATTATACATGAGTCTTTCAAGAGGATAGACGAGGGGCTGAAGAATCAGGAGTTCATTATTGGAAATGCTTTGACTGTCGTGGACTTTAATGTTTACATCTTTGCTCGATGGGCGCATGAGGTTGGGATTGATCTTGAAAAAGAGTATAGTCATTACTATGAGCATGTTAGGAAGATTGAGAGGATGGATGGCGTTAGAGGAGTTGTTGAAACTGAGGGACTTAAATTTTTATTTCCTTAGACTTCACCAGTCACAGCTGAGGAACTTCATGTCTATGTACGGTCTTGCTTGACCCCATGTTATAGCGGGCTTTCAATTGAAGATATAAACGGCTCAAAAAAGAGGAGAAAACTTTGTAACGGTCGTCGATATATGCAGGCTATTGTCTATATGAACTGAAGTCCAACTCTAAAAACTCGTATCCATCTCAAAATCCCTTCGCATGCCGTCTCTTATGCTTCTTCAAAAACGCCAAAGCCGAAGACTTGTTAATATACAGATTCATCCTTGCCAGCCCACCACAGTACGCAAGATTATTTCCAGGACAGCTAATATTGCAATCCGTCATGGAAACATTCTTACCCTGACCGAAAGAAGGCAGAAGACCTTGCCAATTGATATTGTTGCCGCACCAACATTCGCGACCGTTCTCGACACCAGCGTATTTATACATCCAACACTTCTCAAGGCACGCATCGATCGTCATGGAATTACCGTCGCTCATGACAAGTTGAGGCAGTAAACGACCGAGGAAAGGCTCCGAAACGCATGAGTAGCTCGTGAAGTTCTTGTTACCCTGGTCCACAGAGGGAGTTGTAGTCTTAGCGCCAGCTTTGTAAAGCTGTAATCGAAGAGTTCCACCGCAATAGTCTGTCTTGTCACCTGCGCAGGAAGCAGAGCAGTCCTTTTGGTTAAAGGCTTGATAGCTTCCGAAATTGAGCTGATTGCCACAGTAACACTCCCGACTGTTCTCGGTACCGAAGTAAGTATAGCCGTTACAGAAGCTGGCGCAGCTTTCGAGGGTCATGTCGTCGCTGGCGGTGGCCTTAGAATTGAGGGCGCGGATGAGGAAGCCTTCTGTCCAGCAGCCTTGGAAAGCCCATGTTCCGACTGTTTCGGATACTGAGGGGCCTGTTGCTGTTGGCTTAATTGATGTTGAGGTGGTGGAGGACGCTCTTGAGGTTGTGGAACTACTGGTGGTTGAAGTACTAGAGCTAGTGGTAGTCGTAGAACTGGCCCGCGATGTTGTGCTAATGGACGAGCTTGTAGCCGAAGACGTTGATGAAGGTGCAACGGAAGTTGAACGAGTTGTTGTGGCAGCAGATGTGACGCTAGATATGGATGAAGCACCAGCTGGGCCTCCCGCAACCAGAGAGCTCAGTGACGAGACCACTGAGAGACTTGAGGATACCGTAGCTGATGAGGAACGACTGACGATTGAAGACGCCGCCAATGATGATATCCCGCTGAGAGACAGTGCGCTTGGGGCGCTTAACACGCTTGAAGGCAATGTGTTTGAGGATACTGCACTCGAGAGCGACGAACTGGAAATTGACGAAGTTGTGCTGGTGGTTGTAGTGGAGGCACGCGAGCTAGTTGAGGAGAATGTAGCGAAGGTTGTCCATGTTGTTGAACTTGTGCTAGAAGATGTCGACGAAGACATAGTGGCTGACGAGATCGCCGTTGTTGAAGTCGAGGTCGTAGCCCGCGAAGCAGCGCTGGCGCTCCTGGTGCTGGCAGCTGAAGAAGCACTCGTTGCAACGCTTGTTGAGGTCAAGCTCCCAGTAGAGGACGCTGATACAGAGCTGGAGGCGGAAGAAGCGCTGTTGAGGCCGCCGGCGATGTTACCAAAAACGCTCAGCGAAGTGCTGAAAGAGCCCGTGGAGCTTGTCGACATACTACTTGAGACACCAGCTGAGGTCGAGCTGCTGGCTGAGCCTATGCTAGTAGAAGCACTGTTTGAGGTCGAGCTCGATCCTCCGTCGGAGGAAGAGCTTCCACTGGCCGAAGCCAAAGACGACGAGAAAGAGGCGCTCGAGAAACTAGATGCAGCTCCCATGCTGGTCGATGCAACTGAACCAGAGCTCGAAACGGAGACAGCAGCATTTGAAGAGGCAGCTACTGAGGAACTCACGCCACTAGCTGACGAAAAAGCTCCTATTGATGTGGGCAATGAACTACTGTAGACCGCATTGAGTTCATAGACGTTCAACCGGCTAGGACCACCACAGTATTCGCTCGAGTTGCCTAGGTAGTCACGTCAGTAGTTGTTCAAACGCACCCAAGAATGAGACCTTACCGTTACAGAGCATGGCGCAATCAGTGATCGGAGCAGGTACTGATCCATCCGAGAAACTATTTCCGCAGTAGCACTAAACTCGTTAGCACATATCCATTCTCAAGACCAAGCCTTCAACTTACCTCTCCACCATACTCGACACCAGCATAAAGGAAGTTGTCATTGCTACAAGCCTGCACACAGTTCGCAACGGTAGGGGGATTATTCCCCCTCCCGTTAGTTAGTGCTCTAGCGTTGGTCGCCTCAGTATAGCACCCAATGCTCGTGTAGCCACCAACGCCAGGATTGACAGATGGTCCTTGGGGCGTCGCAGCGCTGGCACTGCTACTCGAAGTGACACTCGCATACGACCCGTCCCACTGAAGAGTATCAGCGAAAAGACTGATGTAAGCTCCACTGCCATCAATGCCATTTCCACCGCAGATCTGGTTCAGACTACCCGCACAGTCGAAGTTGCAGTTCTTATCGTCAACCTTTTGAGTCGGGATCTTGTTGCCAGCCCAGCACTCACTTCGGTATTGCGTTCCGCAGAATGTCAGACCTTCTGAACCACAGGCGTTGATGCACATCTCATTGGTGTTGGAGCTGTTAGCATAAAGCTGGTTGGACAGCTGCCGGCCGGGGTTGTTTTCCTTGAAGCAGCCGACGTATTGATACCGTCCTTGACCATTGGGAAGAAGAGGAGCTGCTTGTTCGGACACGGCGTTGCAGAAGAATTGCACTGCGCGCTTTTCGAAAGACCAGGTTGGATCGTTGGTGTTCATAGTCCACTGGGCGGTGCCGTTGTATGATGGGAGGTTCCATTGGCTTTTGGGGACGGTGCAGGTTAGTGTCGCTGTTTGGCTTTGACCTGGTGCGATGAGTGTTCCTTCAGCGAGATCGATTTGGTTTGCTGATTTGATGATGCCTGGAACGCCGAAGGGTGGCTTGGAGACTGTGAGACCAAGCTTGACACCACCAGGAGCAGCCGTGTTTGAGACGCGGAATTTGAGAGAGCGAGATGTGTTTTCTGTGACGTTCCCGAAGGTGAAGGGATTGTTAGGATCGTACTTGACCCAGCCGCTTCCATCTGGTGTTTGGAACTCGAGAAGAGCTGTTGGGGGATCGCCAGCGGCAGCAGATAAAGACACAGTAGCATTGCCTCCAGTGGTGACGAACTTGACCCAAGCTGTGTAATTGCCAGTGACAGAAGTCTCTGGTTTCACAGAGATGGCAGTGTCGTTTCCGCCAGGGACCGTGCTTGGGATACCAGTCAATGTGAACTTACCAACGGTGAGACTGCCTGTTCCCGACCAGGTGGTGAATGGACCAGATGAAGAGGTATTGGAGTACAGAACTGAAGAGACTTGTAGATCGCTAGATCCATCGTTGCCGATAAGAACGCTCTGAGCTTCAGCTTGAGTACCGGTGACGAGACCGGTGAACACAACAGACTTGGGACTAACATCCAACAACGCATTCGAACTCTTGCCGACTCCCGTAAGCCTGACTTTGACAGACTTGCTGTACGATGCATCCGACACGCCCGAAGTCTGAATATTAATGGTAGTGCCCAACCTCCCAACACCCTTGGGGACGAACTGCGCCGCGAATTGTAATGTATCCCCCGCTGACAACAACAACGGCAGGCTCGGCGTCTGGCTGATGTTATAATTCGTCCCATCCGCAAGCGCAACACCCGTTACACTCAGATCAAAGCCCGCCGTACAATTAACAAGCTGCACACCACTCCCCTGAAAGTCCACAGTGCCAAAGTCAATCGAACTCGTACAATTAAGCGGAAACTTATTCGTCGACCCGAGACCGTAAAAGTATCCCACCGTCGTGCCGATATACGCCATGCCATCGCCAAACACAGGTCTACTGAACTTGGTAATACCCACGATGGTGAAGTTGCGTATGACATTGAGGTAGCCGTTCTGAGGAACTGCGTCGTAGATCTTGAAGTTGGTGTTTTGGACATCGGATACCCAGAGGAGACCTGTGCCTTCTTGGTTGTTAAGGGATGTTGTTGTGCCGTGGCTTACGCCGAGGATGTAGGCGTTGTTGGTGGGTGAGTCGGCGACTTTGGTGAAGTAGGGTGTGTTGTTGAGACAGGAGAATTTGAAGACGTGCGTTGGGTATTGGATCACTAAAGTCGTCAGTACAGATAATAGAGAGATGTTAGGGTGCGTACCGTTGATATAGATGTAGCCCCCTTCGAGAGGATAAACACCAGCACCAGCATACACAGAGTTCTCATTCTGAAACGTCTGGATAACTCTATCCTTTGAGTTAGGACCATTGCGATAACCACCAAGATCATCAAGATTAAGCCAATAAGTCTTTCCCGACTTGCCCGTAACAATCCCCATCCTCTTGACATCACCACACGAGAATTGACTTGGCAGAATCTCGAGCGGACTCGTCCCCAGATCCTTATCCGCACCATCAAGCTCCTGCTTCTCAAACGGCATGAAGAAATCCACAATCGAGAGGGTGCCATCGCTGTTGATGGACATGTGAACAGCCGCTTGTTCCATCGCGGTCGGGGGCGTGAAGCCATTTACGGGAATGGTGGACAGTTGAGAAGCGTACCCGTTGCCAGTGGCGAAGAACATTGATCCTGCGTCGTCGGAGGCAAGACCGCCGCCGGATTGCCAGATTCCTGCGCCGGAGATGTTGCTGCTTACTCCGAGACCTTCGGAGGCCCAGTGTTCGACTAGTTGGCCGGTGGTTTTGTCCCAGCCTATTATCCAGCCTGTGAAGTTGTACTGTACGCAGTGAGATGCGAAGCCAGCGTACACGTATTGTCCTGTGTGGAGTAGCCCAGGCCGTTGATGGTGGATGCCGCCGGTGAACATCCTCTCTGGATTGTTTCTAGCAATCGTACCCTCCAGATCAACGGGGAAGTTCTGTCGTTCCGAAAGATCATTCACGTTGATAGCATGGATCTTATACCTTCCAGCCGGTCTTCCCTGGGGAACCTGGCCCGCATTCTGATTAACATACGTCTTTGAAGTTAAATACCATGTATCGCTATCAGGATCAATAACACCAGTCGCAGTGACGCCAACAGTAGGGTTGACATCAACACAACCGTCCAAATCAGCAGTAAGGAACGGAATGCCAATGTTGCGCGATGCAAGAATCACGCCAGTCTTTGCATCAAGTTTATAAATATTATTCTGAGTCGTCGCAAGATAAACGTATTGCGTCGTACCGCCTGAAGGAGTGTAGATGAGAGGTTGTGAGAAGATCTGTTCTGCGGCGCCGACGTATTTTCCTGGGAGGGCCGTTTTGAAGACGATGTCGAACTGGGGGCTTCCTACGATCGCGGGATCCATGTTATGGTTACTGAGATGTGAGTTAGTCTACGCGACGGTAGAGAAATCGGGATGTGTACGTTTGGTAGCCTGTTCGGGAGTTGTCGCCTCCCCAGGTGATGGTATCTGTCGATGCGAGACCGCATGTTAGGCCAACCAGGGCCGATAGAACGAACGTGAGTAGCAGCTTCATGTTGAAAGGAGTGATGAAGCGCAAAGAATGAGTGAATGAATGAATGATGTCAAAAACGCTCCCCTAGGGACGCTGCGCGATGGCAAGCTCGTTCTATATACCCTCTCCTCCACCAACACCCGCCCAAGGCCATCCCGAGGTCCAGATCTTCACTTCAATCGTCTTGGCTCGTCCACTCCGACTTTTCGGATGACTTCATGGTTTGGCCATGCCGATGCGCCGTTAACCTTTCGGCAGGCCGTCCAGACAGATGATGGGACGTGGCGCCACGAGTCGAATACATTCCAGGCATGATGCAAACTCTTACAATTGATGGTCTGTGGCTTTAAGATGTAGTGTTAGGGTGAAGCCACAGGGGAACGAGGCTGTTGGTGATGCCATTTCTGGTGTGTCTAGGCTATTTGCGGTGGTGGTTGTGGCGACAATGGCTTTGTTCCTGATCGCCGTGTGGGGAATGGTGCCTTTCCATATCCGATTGTACTGGACCCTCAGATGGAGCGACCAGAAGGAGTGTCGAGGTTTGAGTTGTCTGGAATGTTGTAGGTTCTAGTGTTTTGCTAAAATGTTAGTGGTTTCGTGCCTGACTGACATCGGGGGGCCAACGCATGCTTCGTAAGCCTCAACCTTCAGCGGGTGATGAAGGTACCGTTGGCATTTGTCGATTTACGGCATCTACTCCGTAAAATGGTTAAAACTGGCTAAAATTATGTTTAATTTAAGAACTAGCCCGCCAGTGAAACTCGTCTGTCCGAACTCTTTACCAATCTGCGCTGCGAAGTTGTATTCTTAATAGTACCGGCCGAAGCAGTGTTGAAAGCCGCCGTGGTTATTATCTTCGCAAGGCCCAATAATACAGCCGAGCTTGAGCTGATCTTAATGTGTTTCTCACGACTTAATATTGCTAATAAAAACGAAAACAATGAATCAAAACCATAAAGTGATACTTGGAAATAAGCACGTCTCTCTATTTCCTAAAAAAAAAAAAAAAAAAAAAAAAAAAAAAAAAAAAAAAAAAAAAAAAAAAACTGCCGAGCCACTCGTCACGACATGACGACTCTTGTAGTAGACCAGTAGCCGCCCTGCAAACCGGGACATTTTGTGCGATTACCTAGTCACTAATGGCCTCCCTGAGAGCGTTATAATTGCAGTGAAGGGCCACCTTGGGCGACTAGGTTCTCTCTGCCGGAATAAGCTCTCAGCCACAAGCCTCAACTGCAAATAACACTTCTAGCCCACAACTTAGACATCGATACCACGATGACTGACCAATGGCTACAGCATAAAGCTAGCACCTTGGGCGACGATTTGATAGGTAGATGGCCTCATGCATGAACCCAGTTCGCGAACAGGGATAGACCGCCTTGGATGTACCAAGCACTTATGCAGTTTCACTGCATTTTTAACCCATCCCAAAGCCTTCCTCTCCTGCTCAGATGAGATAAGTGAGAATTTATGAGAGCCAACGCTTCGAGATCGCCCTGTTTCTCTAAGTCGCTATAGTAGCCGTGACTGCCAAAATCACAAACATGAACAATTCACAGCATTTGCTGAATTGTCGCAAGATCATATAATAAGGAGTGGTTGTGATTATTGTAACCTGTTTTCCGTCTAAATGATCTTGCTGTATCTCTATTAATGTTCATCCAGACAATTTATCGTCTTTAATCAACGGTGACACCTCATATCCAGCGACTGATCCAGGCTTCATGTAACTTGTAATGGTAAGATAGAATCTACTAAATCATTTACTACTACTGGGTCCGTGTAAAGTGTCTCGCCATCTGACCTATTCCACGTTAGCCAATTTATAAATCTCTGGAAGCGAACTGGTTCATGTGTCTATTGAAAGCTGGGCTGTTAGGTGACATTCTTGTGCTCATTTACATTGAATTCTCTTTTTCTTTTCCCATTCAGTCCTTCTCACTGGAATTTGGTCATTTTTTCTATTAGAATTCTGGTGGCTGACATGTGGCCAATCTATTGAATTTCTTAACTTACGGTTGGTTGAAGGTTCGCTAAGATCCGGAAGGCCTCCCTCCAACGAGCTTTCCTTCACTGCAATTCTAACCCATCTCGACATCCCTTGCCCTCTATCAGCAGCCAAGTAGCAATGGCTCATGTGTTCCACACAACGTACCTGCAAAGGCCACGTCTCCCTAGAATTACCAATGCGACAATCTTCATTGTCAACGCATGGCCTGGGATGGGTTGTTGACATCGCCGTTCACATGATATTCACTCTATAACGAGACTATACTTTAAGCATGGTGTAATTAACTGACACCTCAGCATGGCCAAGCCATCATGCCCCTTATGATAAAATCGCGGGTAACTCGTCCTTTGATTTTTGTAACGAGTTTCTTCATTGCATTTTTAGCACACTGGGAGAACCAGGAACAGTGGTGGTCGACTTGACTTGCTTGTCAAACCACCACTGATAACATTCTCCAGGCCCTTTTCACTGCAATTTTGGCATGCTTGGGAGCCTTCCAGGTTAACCATTACAGTCCAGGATTGACGGTGGTTTGAATGGTGGCTGTTTTGTAACAGTCCGATTATAGAAGACTCAGACATGTGTAATTTCTTTTCGTTTCATATAAATAAAATCAAGAATAAAGAAAGATTTAGGGAATACTTGTGGTTTTAATTCAGAAACAAGAGCATTGTCATCTAGAAAGGAAATAAAGAACCCTTCCTCAGGTCGTTATGTATACCAACCAGCTAATCGATTACTTCTTCAAAACCCAATGCTGCAATATGCTTCTTGTACTCCTGCTGTTTCCGTATGTCCTGAACCTGTTAGTCATACTCCACATCGACTCATCAAACTTCGTACCTCTTCCACAGTGTTGCTAATGATATATCTTGTAACTCGAACTTCGCTCTGTTGCCCGAGGCGAATGGCTCTCGAAATCGCTTGGCTCTCGACGCTGGGATTCCATTGTAGTTCTGCGATAAAGATTCGGTTTGCGCAAGTCAAATTCAGTCTGAATCACATCAGTCTACTAATACAACTAGAAGGAAGAAAACCTACCCAAATGCTCCAGTCCCTGTTGTCATGATAAGAACAGGAGTTTCATCCTCGTTCTCAAACTTGAGTAACGTGGCCTGCCGTTGAGGCAGTGGGCTGTTGCCGTCGAGTTGAAGGTATGGAATCTCAGCCAGCTCCAGGTGCCTGGATATCAAATACAGCGTCCGCGTCCAGCAGGAGAATATAATACTGCGTTTTGTTAGAAGAAAAGGGAATACCAGGATTGGCATACCTTTTTGTGGTCCAGAGATCTTTCTGCACATCCTCAACCAGAGTTTGTATTTTTGTTGAAAGACCTTGCTCATTGAAGTAGTTTTCGTGATTATCCTCTGCTGCTGCTTTCTTTCGTCGCTTTCGTGGTCTGTCGCTGTGTCCCAAAGTTCCTTCACCTATAGAAACCGAAGGTTCTTTGTACCATCTAACGCAGATCGGACACCGATTTCGATTTTCGGGCAGGGACATGCTCGACTCTTCAATGCACTTCGAACATAGAACATGTGAGCATTCGTCGTCAAACATTCCTTTCGTCAAGTCGCATCCCAGCACGGGCATCGGCTGCTCACATCCCACGCAGGTGATTTCGCCGAACTGGCCGGCTGTTCCAACTATTGCCTCTCGTTCTTCCATGAGGCTTCTCCGATGCCATGAGAAGAGCTTCTGATATGTTCCGTGGTTACAGACTATTCGAAGCTGAAGCCACATTTGGAACATGCCGAACTGGGAGCTCTTCTTGACCTCGCCAAGGCGATGCTCCATGTTGCGTAGAATGACAGCTTTCGTTTTGTCGTACTGGTCCCTCTCTTGCGGACTGAACTCTAGATGTCGAACAAACTGCCGCGTTCTGGGCAAGTGCAAGACCTCTCTCGTTCGACGTAAACACAATGCTTCGAGGAGCATAACTAGGCGATTCTTTACGAGCTCAGACTCATCGAACGAGTTGTCGAATGGCGTTTCTATCCACTTCCTAAACTCTGATGCCTTATCGAATGGTTCGGAGCGAATGAAGCGGAACAGCGAGCCTATGTCAGCAAGCTTGTTTTGGATGGGTGTTCCAGAAAGACACCATCGAGAGTTGGCATGGAGATATTCGCATGCCTGGAAGAACTTTGTGGATGGACGACGGATAATATGGGCTAAAGGCCTCACAGTGAGCTTTCTGGATAAGCGCTGCAAATTTGCTACTCACCTTCGTCAAGGACTATCCGATACCAACCCAACTTGTACAACGGCGATGTCTTCCCTTTACCTATCAGGTACTCAGCAGTAAGCGTGTGGTATGTTGTCACTACAATATCGGAGTCTTCAATGACGGAAAGCTCCTCTAGAGTCTTCGGCCTGTTCTCACCATGGTACTTGACTACTTTGAGGCCTTTCTGCAGGTGCCTGTACAACGTCAGAACCTGCCTCTAATGAGTTTCTTACTTACTTTCTAACCTCATTCTCCCATTCAACGACCAGTACTATCTACCTTCAGCATTGAAGTAGTCGATATCGAGGAGATACTCACAAGCTGCTGAGACCACGATGAGAGTAGAGCGAGACAACCTGAGAGACCTCTTGCTCTTGTGCTCTGCATTTTTGCCCTCCGCCCACTCTTTGCCTTTGTCCAGAGTCTTCATGATTAAAGCTAAGATAGAAAGCGACTTTCCCATTCCCATGTCATCAGCAAGAATGCCGCCACCCCTCTCATCGGGCCGTATATCTTTGCGTCTCTTGGTAATTCTGTGTCGATATTGAAACCTTCCGTTCTCATGTTCGATCTCTTCCCAAAGTCTGTACCTTTCGTTGATATGCCCAGACTCCCTCTCGAGCATGAAACCTAGTGCTTCCTTCTGATGCCTATAGTTTTGTTAGTGCTACCGCCAACTGGCTCTTGAGTTCCGATAGATCACCTTAAAAGCTGACGGGTGACTCTCTCTCCACCTTCAACCATCTCAATTTCGCGGTTGTTCTCGACTGTTTTGTAAACTTCATCTACCATCTTCCGAAGTTGATCTTCCTTGCTCATTCTTTTCTGGACGCCATCAGTAGCAGCATGTTTCGTATCCTGAACTTCATCGGCTACAGTATCTTGGATGCTAATGCTTAGGAAGTGAGGATTCTCATAAGTTATACCATGTCTTCCGTGGCTAGATCTCTGAAGCCACAGCTTTGCATTCGAGAGTCTTTTGCCAATATCCAAAGCTTTAGATCGTAGACCATAGATATTAATATCGACTTTGACCCTAGCGTCCGCGGGTTTGTTTACGCGACTTATGACTTCTCTCAGGTCACATTTCAGAGCCAATGGTTGAATATCGACTGATGGCTGGGTCATCAGGAACAAGAGAGTCTGACCTGCCGCTGAAGGCAGATGGCCGAAGTGCTTATCTTCATCAGGAAAACAAAGCATCAGTTGGCTCTGGTACTCCGTTGGTGTGAAGTATTGATAAGCTGAGCCTTCTGTTGCCAGTCGTTCATCTATGAACAACATGTCATCAGGTACTAGTTTCACTTCCATATTGTGGAGCTATGATTAATGAGTATTCACCCTGAATTGTCGAACATCATTCAAGGTGTATATGCTTACCATGCCATAGTGAACGACGATGTCGTCGTCTCCCGGTAATGTTATAGGTGTCTCATTTGACCGACTTGGTACAGAAAGTTCTTGTGTCATAGCTGACCCTTCCCGAGAGCTTTCGATGGGCAATTGAAGGAATTGGAAGCTTTCGACTGTAGCAGACGTATCCGAGGGGGCGTTTTCTTCTTCATCGGGCTGAGGCTCCATTTGAATACCGTTCATATCCAACTCGATGTCAAAATTCACTATTCCAAGTTGTGTATCAACGTCCAAGTCGTTATTTTGAGTATGGTAGTGTACAAGGGCACCATTTTGAGGAAATGGAGGATCACTATTTTCCTTCTTTAGCCTGAGATTGGATCGATACCTAAAGCTACCTACACTACAGTGTTTGCAAGACTGAACTGGAGGTAGTCGCCAGCCTCAGTGATGTCTCCATTTGGAGCGCACCAATAGGCTTGTGACGTCCCATCAGCCAACCCATTGATGCCGAATGCCTGAACACTAGGCGCATCGCCTATGTAATGGTCTTCGTCCTGGTCTACTCCCAGCCAGTTGCTGAAAAATTGAGACACATGGTGCTCGTCGTCGTCTACAGGATTGAGGAGATCCCGCAAGTCAGCCATATTGTCAATATCATGAATTCTTCGAATGCAATGGAAATCTTCTGACTGTGAGCCACGTGTTGTTGAAGGATGAGAGCTTTGGTAGCCAAGTTCTGGCTGACACACGGAAAATACAAGAATCAGGCTGTGCAAGCGCGTGTCTTACTTGTGCAGGAGATCCCTGGAGTCGGTGACCCAACGTCGAATCAGAACCTCTATTTTCAGCCAACTGCAGCTCGCTCGGCCAACAAGGCAGACCCGTGCTATCATAATATGGTTCGCTTTGCGCTTGTGTTGCCCAGCGATTGGATGGAAAGGCTTGAAAATCCAACACCGTCATTAAAGGCTCTCGACAAGGCGATTTTGAGGCTCTCCTCACTGCAGCTGGGTTGCCTCTCCAGCCATTCACCGCCAGCTGTTCCTGTAGAGCCGATTCACTTCGAGTCAACATCACTGCCCTATCTTTCTTATTACCACAGTGGTCTATGAATTATCTCCCAGGGCTTTAGCCAGTATCACTCAATTGATCATCACCATGGACCGGCTTCATGAATTAGCTGAAGGCTTCAGAAGATCTCTGAAACCCCACCATGAAGAAGAGTTTGAAAACACGACTATTGAGGACATGCTAAAGGAGATTCATGATATTCAATTGTTACGAGACCGAACCAGCAGCATGATGGATATGAATCGACTGCGGATGTTTCTTGACGGTATGGAAGAACTCGAGAAAACTCTTTTACACCTAGAGTTTCCTGGCACGAAAGGCGTAATGTCAATCGTCTGGGGCTCCTTGAGGTTCTTCCTCAGGGTAATCATTGGTCTTCGGTTCATGCACAGAACTCTGCTAAAAGTTTTTAGAGTACCAACACTACCGATAGGGCATTTGACGGACTACTCAACGTTTACGGACTCCTTGGAGCCCAACTCTTACCCTTGACCAAGTTTAAGGAATTTTTCCAAAGATTTCCGTCTGCCATAGAGTGTATCGCCAATATCTATCAGGATATACAGCGATTCCATTCTGCAGCTTACAGGCTTTTCTCACTTACAGCGACGCGTAAGATATCCTTTCCAGAGACTAATCTCACACCGCTGACTTATCCAAGTATGGCAGCGTCTCCAGAAGTCTGTTTGGGATGACACAGGCGACTTCTTTTCAAGTCTATCCGATTCTCTAGGTTCACATGCCAAGTTTATCAAAGAACACAGTTCTTCTACAGAAGGTAAGTCTCCAAGTAAGTAGCTCCAGAGAATATACTAAATCCAAAGACTATGGCGCCCTTCATGCGGCCTTCCAGCAGTATTCATATGGCCTTCAGTCAGATTGGAAGAAGTTCGAGGCCGATGAGAAGGCCCGACGTCGTGGAAGGAAAATCGAAGTCACTGAGTGGATCGCTTCTTCTGTGAAGATGCCACGGTTACAGGAGGAGTTTCGCGATATGGTGATCTGCCCTAGGAGTGGTCGCTGGCTTTTCCGAAACTACAGCGAGATCTCGGAGTGGATGGGCGAGGAAGACCCTCCTCACTCAGCCATTTGGCTACATGGAAACGTGGGATATGGTAACAATTCCCATAAGACCTTCAAGAAGATACTGATAAATCTAGGTAAAACGGTACTTGCATCGCTGATAGTCGATGAACTGAAATCGTCTAAACTTCAGAATACGATGCCATCATTTCCAGAGGGCAGTAAAACATGCTACTTTTACTGCCAAGAAGACGACATTGAACACAGGAACCATCTTGATATCTTGAAAGGTATACTCTTGCAGATGATAGAGGCCGAAGATTATATAGTCCCATATTGCTACCAGGAAAAGGCAACAAGTGGAGGACCCATCCTGATAGATGCGAAGCTGGCTCAAAAGCTCATCAAGACGTTTATCGAGTTCTCTGTAAGACACTACATCGTGATAGATGGGATGGATGAATGTCACGGAGCTGAAATTCAGCAAACTGCCAAGTTCTTCAAGGATCTAGTGTCGGTATATGACACGCAAATCAGATTGGGGCACTTGAGGCTCCTTTTAATCGGCCGAGAAACAACAGATACCAAGAAACATATACCCGGAGATGATTGCTTCGGCATATTGCTTAGGCCCGAGGACAACCACGATGATATCAGAGCTTTTGTACTGGAGAAACTTCCAGAGTTCTCAAAGTCGAGTCACGGTATTGGTTTCAGTCTTTCTGAAGCTGATAAATCAGATGTTGAGCGGATAATATGCCAACAAAGTCAAGGTTTATACTGATGAACACCATAACGATGAACATTTAAGGCTGACATAACCATTTAGACTCCTTTCTATACGCACATCTGGCCATTGAATTCCTTTTACAGCAAGATACCAAAGGTGACCTGCTAACCTTGCTGAGATACGGAATGCTACCGACAAAACTTAGAGACATGTAGGTCACCGACTCTAGTACTTGACTTCAACTCACCTTTCTAGGTACGAAAGATTGCTCGACTCGGTTAAGAATAGTCTCATGGCACAAGCAGGAGGTCCCGCAAGGTGGGAGAGATCAAAGCTACTATTTGGATGGCTCATCTGTGCCAAAAGACCACTTAGATGGCACGAAATGCAGGCAATCTTATGCTTTGACCCCAACAAGCTCCAGATCGACTTTGAGAACAACATGCTACGACAGGATATGGAGAAGTATCTCGGATCCATCGTCCATGTTCTTGACGGAGGTTATATTCGACTGATTCATTCAACTGCGCGCCGGTAAGTATATATTCATTAACAATCGGTGATTGCAAGTGGCTAACCCTTAGGGATCTCAGATATATCATAGAGAACAGACATATCAGTGAGAAGCAGGTTCTGTGCCAGTTGACTACTATTTGCCTCAGATACTTGACACTCCCATGCTTCATCCATGACACCAACTACCGGGCACATCAAAGAAGCGAGCATGCCAAATTGGGCTGGTTCTCTTTCCAGGATTACGCGTGTGCTCATTGGCTCTATCATACCGACACTTTGATCAGAGAGTGTAGTGAAGTCTTCACAACCGAGACTTTTCAAGGCGTCGCAGAAGACTTCGCATCTGCGTTGAAGCAATTTGTCCATATCCATCGCGCGGACTTGAATACCACCAAGCACGCTGAATTGGTTGAAGAGCATATAGAGAAATTCGTTGACTTGGAACTCTACGAAGACCTTTACTTGCTGTGGA
The DNA here is from genome assembly GCF_000149555.1 of Fusarium verticillioides 7600. Taxonomy (NCBI): domain Eukaryota; kingdom Fungi; phylum Ascomycota; class Sordariomycetes; order Hypocreales; family Nectriaceae; genus Fusarium; species Fusarium verticillioides. The sequence goes on along the minus strand of NC_031679.1, from coordinate 733,273 downwards.
ACCACATATACACCCACCAGCGAGGTGATTATGCAACACGGAACACTGTTGGTGTTAAGCAGATTGAAAATGGACTTAAGGATAATAGGAAACAGCTAGAAATTTTCAGGCCCGACGAAAAGGCTGGTGATGAGGATACCATCGGGGACTATTATGGCTCGAACCTCTACAAGTGTCATCGCACATTGTGTCGCTTCTTCTATGTCGGTTATAACAACAAAAGCGACCGACATAACCACGGAAGGCGACACGAGAGGCCATTTCAATGCCCCGTCTCCTGTAATGCTGCCCCTCTTGGCTTTGCCAGCAACAAGGATAGGGATCGACACGTCAACATCTACCATCCGGAACTCAGCGAAGGACCCGCCATCTTTGAGGCTTTGAGCCGCCGACAGATCCCAGGTAAATTCGTTTGCAATATGGATGGGTGTAGTAAGACATTCACGAGGAAGGAAAACTTAAAGGACCACGCACGGAGTCATTCTGGGGAGAGGCCTTTTGCTTGCACCACTTGCGGGAAAGCCTTTGCCAGAGTTGGCGACTGTCGAAGGCATGAGAAGATACACGCAAGGAGGGGATAGACTAGTGGTATAGAGGCGGGGAGACTAAGTTTTAAGTTCCGCACGGTAATATGAGCTATGGGGCAAAGATCTCGACTGAAAATGATATTATTTATACCGTGATTCCACTGATTCCTGAGCCAGCGCCTTTGTGAAGTAATTGAGCTTGACATACTAAGTTTTATTATGCCTCTATAAGTACTCTCATCACTAAGGAAAACGGTATCAGATTTTCTTACGTTTTCTGCAGTATAAACTCCGATGAAAAACGGGGCGTTGGTAATTGGACCCCAGCCAAAAGCAAGATCCTAGGCGATTGTGAGGGCGACGAGTATTTTGCCCGTATATGTTTATTGGTGTCCTTTACCTTTGTAGCCTGGAGGCTGAAACCTCTTTTAAAACCCTAACCTTACCGCAGGTGATTGAACCCAAGTCAGGAACACCGGGTAGATACAACATACTTGAAAAGCTGGCCTACTTTTCCTTCGGCTCAAGATCAACACTCTGGTACTCGACATCAGTCCAGACTGCCATATCTTTAAACAAGGCTAAGCCGACCCTTCTATAACTTCCACTAGCCGTTTTGAGTACCATCAGAGCAATACCGGGTTCACAATTACTATAGCCAGTGAACTTGCCCAGGAGAAGATAGTCGTACTTTCTCCCTGCGAATTCAACTTTTGACGCTGACTTCACAAGATCCAGCATTATAGACAGCCTGTTCCGCTTGGAAGGGCTTACATCGTCAAACCGGAGTATCCGGCAGTATAGCCTGACCTTGGCTGCAGTGAGAATCTCGATCTCGGCGTCCTCAATGTCCATCGTGGCTGGGAATCCAATAGTGCCATCGACTGAAACCCAAGACCAACTGGGAGCCCTCTTGGTGTGTCTTTCACGGGTTCTTGCTTTATTTGGCTTACACCATGCCAGAAGTTGAATAAACCATCGTTCCCAGTGACCGTAAATATGAGAGTCTCGCCAGACCTTTTGTAACTCGGTTGTGATACCCGTGACCGCTGGTAGTCTATCTTCGGGGTCTTTCAGTTGCCTCTCCGTATACTGAGATAAGATGGTCTGCCAGAGATAGAGTTTCTCTGAATCATGTGTTCCGAAGGACGGCTCACCCGTCTCATCGAAAGAAGTCCACGGCAATGACTCAAGACACTGCTGGTATACTATACCCTCATTATCTCCCGTGACGCTCTGTAGTTCAGTTTCCTGGCACTGCCATAGGAGTTGGTAGTTTGAGAAGATGAGCATGCGGGACGACAGCATATACTCCTGAAGCGTCCACCCCCTTTTATCAAGAGGATGGTGGGGCTGATATGGCTTTTCGGACAGATGGATAGTCCCAGTACGCCCATCCCTCATCGGTATCTCAAACTCCTCGTGCGGCAGATACGTAGGATTCTTGAGAGGCAAGCTTCCCAAGAATCCTTCAGATGCGTTTTTGGCAGTCCCGGCAGCCAGCGTGATTGCAGCGTTCTTATATATCATCGCCATCTTGACAATTTCTCTTCTCTTGTCTTCTGGACAGTCTTGAATGATGCACAGTCTATCCACCCAGAGATAAGTAAATCCTAGCTCTCGCGTCGCGCGTATTGCGTCTTGTACAGACTGTTCCAGCTCTTCAAGTTTGATTTCTTGCACTAGATCTTGCTCGTTGTTCAAGCGAAGTTCTGATAGCCGACTTTGCTTGTTCGGGTCTGGTTCACCCCAGCAGTAGCTCAGGGCGAGATAAGATCCTCGAGTTTCTGTCTGATTGATTTGTAGCTGTGCAGTCTGATCGCTGACTTTTATTACGCGCGTAGGAAGGACGATATCTCTCGAGTATCGGCACTTTTGATGGCCCTTGTCCGGTGCATCTGTTCTCATACAAGCCTCTATCAGCAATTTGGCTGATGAATAAACTTCTGGGCTCGAAACATCTCTGTGAAGTGGCCGCCGTCTAATCAAGGTGGAGAGGGGATCATCTGAGAAGACATGTTAGAGCAAGAAGAAGCTTAGAAGAGGACAGATCCCGACCTTCTTTCACAAATGGATAGAGCAGGATACGTCCATTAATACCATTCACTCGACCAACCAAGGCGTTGATATACGAGCTTTCGTCTCCTGGATTCAATTTTAAGTTCCAGAAACGTAGGAGTCCATCCTCCTTCCAGAGATGCGCTCCGAATTCATTCAAACCAACATCAAAAATGAACCTGCACATGTCACAGTGATTTGGAAACCAGATACCCTTTCGGGTTTTATGAACAAAGCCAGAAGATGAGTTCAGATCCTGTAGCGCTTGTTGGGAAAACAAGCGGGTACAAGCATCGCATCGCCATTCGTATCGTCCTACCCGCGCTCTTTTGCGTGGTGGTGGGCTATCGCCAGGCCACTCCATTGTCTGGGTGAGATTTTGGGTGTCCGATATGCACACTGTAGAGTTCGTATCCTAAGTTCAGTCGACCGGGATGATCACTATGTAACGAGCGACAACGTTGGGCATCAGGATCGGGCTAATGAACGGCTTCCAGAAGAAAGTTCGCAAGGCCAGACCGACTCAGCGTTGCTCCCTCGAGGCCTATGTCATTGGTTTAATAGAAGTGGGGCTTGAAAAGTCGGTGGGGCGCGACATGTCGCTGTGTGTTAAAAATGCAGTGAAGGAGACGGGGCTTCACAGACTCTAGAGAGCGAGTGGGGCTTCCGTTAGGTCAGATCCCCGAGTAGTGGTGTTGCACGCTGAAGACCTATTCGTTTACAACTGCTGCTGAAATGGGGCTATGAATGCAGTGGATGCCGAGATGTGCTAAAAATGCAATGAAGGACTTCTTTCGGCAAGAGTTGCTGCAAAATAGTGAACATCAAAGAGTGAATACCCCGCCAACTTCTCATACTAATTGGCATTATAGGAGCTTGGCTATGCTGAAGTGCTCGATACTACGCCATATCGGAGATTTCGCCCTTCAAAATTATCGACTTTGGGTCTCGTGACTGTACGTCGAAGAGTCTTCGGATCTTCATACGGCAGTGTAAGGGGGCTAATAAATTGCAAATGCATTATAATCAAGATCTTTAAACTTTTGTATTTTCCATTAGGATAATGATCTCTATTCAGTAAAGATATTTGAATATTTAAATATAGATTTCTGAGGGAAAGTATAAAAAGTTCCATAGTTACAAGCAATTGCCAGTTCTTTGGTATTCCAGTGGTCTTCGAGGTTGCGGAGCATGCTAAATATGCAGTGAAATTCCTAAATTCCAAGCCAATCAAAATCCAAGCTTTGCAGGCTACAGAGCATGTTAAAAATGCAGTGAAGGAACTCCTCAGACATGGGATCCTAGTCAATGGAGTCTGGGGGCTAAATGGGGAATATCGAAGGCCGAGCACTGATCCTATCATTGTAGGAGCTAAGCATGCTGAAATATCTGATAATTCGCCATGCTGGAGACCTGTCCTTCGAAATTATCAGCTTTCGGCCGTGCGACTATAAAGAGCATTCAGAATCTTCGTATGGTACCCTATAACGGTGATCTGAAATGGTAAATGCATTGCAATAGGGATCTCTAGACATATGGTTTTTAGAAAAAGGATTCGATCATCAATACAATAAGTTGAATAATTAATAACACAGTCTTTATTCTAGTATGAAAAATTATGATTGAATGTGGCTGCCAGTATCATCATGATACCTGAAATGCATTCAGGTAATCTTGGAGGTCTCGGAGCGTGTTAAAATTGCAGTGAAGAAAGAAACAACACCGCCCCAAGATGCAATTTATTGTGAGTCTAGCGGATCGGAGGTGTTCTCATTTCACCCTCCTATTATGGCCTAGCCTTTCCCCCAATTGCGACTAGCGTTTGCGGAGTCAAAGCTGTAACAGATTCCCCGCAACGTCGGCCATAGATTCCCGGGTCCTCATGGACTTGATGCTTGCAAATTCCTCAAGAAAGAGGAATTTTCCCCTTAACTCTTCCCCAGCCACGCAAGTACCAGCTGTTATCTCCCCTGGGATACCGAGTTTCGTGCGCCGAGCGTCGATCAGCTTAGCTCATCTCGGCTTTATCCGATGCCTACGATGCCGCCTAAGAAACGTGCATACGTACCAAAGACGAAGGGTCAGTACAACCTCACTTCCTCTTGGCAGTGCCTAACCGGTGAATAGGTTGCCATGAATGCTCAAAGCGGCGAATTCATTGTGATAGGAATGAACCGAGCTGTAATAAGTGTACTTCCAGAGGCTTGAGTTGCAGTGGCCTTGGTATTCGACATCGGTTTAACAAGGGTGTCGCTGCGAGAGGAAAGTGGGCTGGCAAGACTATCGACAGGGTTTATGAGGAGTATGCACAATACTATCTCGGTGTTCTCAATGAAAATACTGACTTTATCTCAGGAATGAATGGAAGGTCTCTTCAGCTGACAAGGACGCATCAGCATCTTCGGGATCAAGTTCAGCCCCAGATACAAATCCGGAAACCACGGAATCCTATCATATTGACAATGATGAAGATGATATCGATTATATCACATCGGAAACTGGTACCTACGACCTTGTGCTAGCAGATTCACAATCACCCACAGACCGTGAGGTTTTCATGACACTCTTTTTGAAAGGAGTTCCAGATAACATGCCAGCGTGGAAGAGGAATCTCTTCATGACGTGTAAGTCCGGACTTCACTTGCTTCCTCTTACATACTTACACCTTCTAGTTTCACGGTGTATATCAACGGAGATGGTAGCCATAGACGGCGTTCACAACGACTGGCGCCACCTCCTTCTTCCACTCGCTCAACAAGACGAACTCGTCATGGATGCCGTCCTTACCGTCTCGGCTTTTCACTTCCACATCAACAAGCTAGACAATAATTTCAAGAAGAACCAGAAGCAGTACTCTGCTTTCGGAACGAACACATACGATACTTACGTCCCTGATCCATATCAACTTCTGGGCCGAACACTGCAAGGTCTACGGCAACGTCAGGAACTGATATGCAATAATCAAACTACCCAGCACTCGGTACTCATCAGCCTTTTGCTTCTAATGACATCCGTGCTTGTCACTGGAGGCTCAGACTTTCCTGTCCTTTTGCGAATGCTCGAGTCAGCGCTGGACGCTATTGGAGGAAAAGAAGGGCTCGGTACTGGCATATTGGCCGGCTTTATCATGCGTGAGCTTCACAAGTGAGTACACGCAACTTATCCCGAGCCGAATGATGGACATTCTAACAAGATAATAGGATCCGAGTTTATGCTGCCCCGCATCTCGGGGAAGAAACAGGTCTCCAAATGATCTCATCTCAAGCCCGAACAGATCAACTCTTCGGCTGTCTCAACCACTGCCTCCAACTCTACCCAGAACACACACCACTCTTCTCCCAAGTCGCAAGCCTCGTCTATCAAGCCCGAGATATCTATCTCCAACAGGTTCTCTCCGACCATACCTCCAACTTCTTCGACCTAGATCCCATACCCACCAATCCCGAGTCGGTAGCACGCGTGCAGCGCTTCATTGAAGCCCTCGAACAGTTTCCAGAGACTTCTCCCGTGGCACATATGTTAGTCTGGACGACATTTGTAGCAGCGTCTGATGCCCAGCTTGAAGAGCACAAGGTGTATTTTGAGAATGTTTTAAGAAAACATCATGCGAGAAGTGGGTTTGGGAATTTGTTGAAGGGCATTGAGGCGTTGAAGAGGATGTGGGGTAGAAAGCCTGGTGAGAGATGGACGACTCTTTTACCGCAGACAAAGGTTCTTGTTGCTTGAAAGGGAAAGATTGAGATCACGTAAAATGGCGATTGGAAGACTTGGCTTTTGATAATATCCTAATTTCAGATTCTTCAGTTTGATACAATTTGAGTTACAGTCGCTAAGGCAATAAATATGAATGCTCCCAATGAAAGACCTGACTTATTTCTTCCGTGAGTCGTGAATGACCGAATCTCGTTGAATCCGAAAACACCATTGATTGATTCACTTTACCGCCTCGAGTTCCACTGAACATAGATGTCTTCATTAAAAGTCCTCCACGCGATAAACCTGATACGGACATTCTTCATATGGATGCGCCCTGGAAAGTCAGCTAATATCCTCCTCACGAACCTTAAACTTACTCTTTCAACGCCGCAACAGCCTTCCGCACCGTCTCCTCCCCAACAACCAACGTCTCAACCCTAACCTCCGGCGTCTCCTCCAACTCCCCAACCCTGCCAATAGCCGGATTCGCCGCATCTCCCGGCCTAAACTGTCCAATCCCCAATGTCTGCCACGCGCACTCAGTATACCCGCCAGGACCGGGATAGCGGCCCGCGCCGGCTTTGAAAATAGCGGCTTTGCATGCGGAGGCGCTGGCGGGTGGGACGTAGAAGACGAGGCTGAAACGGCGTAGTGATGCCATGGTGTTGCGAGATGCTCCGGGACCGGGAAGAGAAGTTACTTCAGGGGATGGTCCGAGATTGTTTGGTGAGTGGGGTTGCATTGACGGTGATGTGTATCATGTGACGTTGTGACACGGAAAATAATCTCGCAGGCTGATCTGATATCTGCATCTCGGACACCGCCGATGTTAGATATTACATCAAAATATTGACGTCAGAACCGGAATCGTTGCCGGTCAATATCAAAACATTCTCAATACCACACCCAAGTCGAGTAAGAATTATGATATTATTTTCTATGAAAAGAATTTTGAGCCGCTTTCATCCATTATCGCAGACCACGCATTTTCCACCTCGTTCGGAATGCCAATAGGTGACTTCGCTCTGATAACTCCACCTTGCTCGCCGATGATCCGGTCCAGAAAGCGATCCATAGACCAAAGTTCCCTCCGGAAATCTTTCTCGGGTTGCGCCTTTTCTTGTTGAGCTTCTCTTGTTTGCTTAAGCCGTGGCCAGCAAGAAATATGAACCGCATCATTCTCGTAGACTTTTTCAAATGAAGTTATTGTCCGGCTGCTCATGGCTGGGTCCTGCACAACGACCATAGACCTCGGAGAGCAAATTCCGTTCTCTTCCAAAACCGCCTTGGCCTCTGATGCATCTGCTCCGCAGTTATTTGAGCGGTCGGAGACCAGGATTCGAAATCCGTGATCTTGACTCCCTGTTTGGTTGATCTTGAGTTTGTAGAATTGTTCCGCCATTATTTTCAACACTTCGCCTTCAGGCTTCCCATTTATCGTGTCAAATATTGTGCAATACTTCTTGCTTGCTCTGATAGCATCGTAAACGAATGGTGTGCAAGGTCCAATGCCGCCACATAACACCAGTACTCTGTCTGTTTGTTTTTCCTCATATTCCCTCTGCTGCTGCACCGCCCACTCAAAGACGGCTTCGGGAATAGCCAGGATCGCTGATGCGCAAAGAATGATGACATCAGTTGATTGATTTTCAGAGTCTGATTCCTCCTCTCCGATATGTCGCAGCGACTGGAGATGTGAGTCGAGTTCCTTGGCGCTGTAAATCTGCTGTAAAGCTAGGAAGCGTGAGATGATATCCGCCGAGTCGGACCACTCATTCGGCGTGTCACTTGTTCTTGAAGGCATTATGATAGATCAAAAGTGATGTGAGAACTGTCGTAGCAGACCGAGCACACCGGAGGGGCATGTGCAGGTTGATATATCTCGGTGAGCAATAACCCGATTCTTCAGCCTCCATCTCTGCCCAGAAGCTCAACTCCAGATTTCCCCACTTCAGTACCCATCAAAATCGATTCAGGGATGATTTCTAATAGTATTAGCCAGTGGGAAAATTCCCCTTACACATAATTCAAGCACTAATCTTATCACAGCGGGAGTTACTAACACGAACCGTACGTAACGTGGATCCTCTAGGCCTATTTAGGAATACCACAAACATGGACACCTCAACGTTACGTCAAATGATTCATTTTTCGACGCTCGATAGTAATCAGATTATCAGTCATCACTAAATCCCATCAAAAATAATGGCTCTTCAGCTTTGCCTGGCTCGGCAGCTTGTGACAGAAGCAGCCCAACATCCAAGGTTTCATGGAAGACGATCAACTGGTCTAGGTTGCACAAGGACATGAATTCATGGTGAAGGGGACATGGCTATAAAGACAGTCATAGAGTCTATGTAGTGTAAGCAAGGTGAGGTGGGGTATATAATATCAACAAATTGATGAAGCTCTCCGTCAACAGTAGGAAGGTACTCAGTTCCTATTAGACGGGCGGCCTGCATAGATTTGGGCTATAAGGCTGAGAATTGCAAACACAAAGGCTGCCACGGTTAACTCTTGGTTACGCTGATCACGATACATCTGCTCTAGCCCTTTCTGCTCACGACTTATGGAAGTCAATTCAGCTTGCAGTTGTTCGTAGGCGAGCTGAACGTCATGCAGCCGACCATATAACGATTTTATGCGGCGTAGGAGTGTTTCCATGTCATTTGGCTTACTCCCATCTGGAAAGTCACCGCCGTTAGGAACACCCCCAAGGTCCTTTCTGGGATCATTTGATAAGAATTCTAGAACATTCCATGTCAGAACTGTTATCGAATTGAGCACTTGGCGCAGGGCTTCCTTTAGCTGACGCCTGTTCTCTGCGAATTCATTCGGTTGTTTAGCACTCTTCTGGGAGATAGTTAGTACTTTTCCACGTTCTGTTTATCGTTATCAAGAATTTGGGAGAAAAGACTTACCGACAAGTAGCGCGCTTGCCTCTTGATAAAGTCCTGGAAAACTTCCAAGATCATGGTGTGCTGGTCCAGCACACGAGTGAGACTCAAAGTCATTGTGTGCAGGAAAAAGGTTCGGGGGGAGTGTCTGAGCATCTCTTCAGGCGTTCGTAAATCGCTCTCCGAACCAGATTCGTCATGCTCGAAGTCAAATCCAAAAATCGATGTACTCGTGTCGCCATCTTCAAAGCAGTACACGTCCCAGTAATCAATGCTATGTACAGCCATCCCAAATGAGATTACTGATTCGCAAAGACTGGCTTGGCTATCTTGGCAAAATAAAGCCCCCGACTGGCTTTCGGTAAGAAATGAAAGGCTCAATCGAGTTCTGAATGGCTCTCCCGTCTTGGACATGGTTCGGGGGTCATTATAGCCTTCAGAAATGAGTGTAAAGAAGGGAAATTGAAACCTGAGATGATGCTGACGTGATCCCCACCATTGCTATAATAAAAGCTTGTTAGTCAAAACGCGCCATAATTTTAGTTTCAATTAACTTGCAATTTCACTGATCTGTATGCAGGGGCTGATCTTTGTCGTGGCATAGGACATGATCATTGGGCGGAGAATGGCTACTTGGCGGCAAGACATGGTCCTGATGAGAGCCATGATACTCGCCCCATCTGGGTTATGAATGTAACTATCTCAGATTGTCAGCTCAGTGGCATCTTACGGTGTCTATTCATTGCGTACATTCGTCTCAGTTGCTTTATCAAGGCCGGACCTGGTCCTGTTCCTGTGTGAAATCGCTGGAAAGATAAGTGACAAGCCCTTTTACCGTGCTGGCAAGAAGATTCCTAAACACATACCTGTTCGTTGAGCATCTCGTTTAGCCGGAGGCTTGATGCAAGTGGTTTGTCTTGACTGGTATAAGAAAGTGTTTCCTGGCACCAACCAACATCAGTGACAACCGCAAAATATGGGACTTCTATGCTTGAATCCACAGCTCTGGTATCTGAGCTGGCATATGGACCTGATCTAAGTGGATGAGATATGAACTTGTCCAGAGCGAAAGAAGCACCATAGCAAAAGTCTTGTATACGCTCTATGCTTCGTTCTGTAAACCTTGTGTACGGATGGCAAAACAGAAGGTTTGTAACTTCCACTTCATCATCCAGCACTCCCGCTCCTGCCTTATTCAATGTTTGCAGAAGTGAAGTGCCCTCCTGGTCTGGACGAAAGGGTCTTTCGAACCTGCGGAACTGGGCGCTGTGGCGTCTCGGATCCTCCGGTCGCTTCCATGTCTGTGTGAGTGGGGAGGACCCGAGAGGGCATTTTGCGTAACCGGAGTGAATATGAGTGTGCGCATCAGCCGAGTGTAATTTATTGAGAGAAAGCGTGGCCTGAGCAGTCATGGTATCTTCAGATTTGTTGCGAAGTGGCAGGAGAAGGTTCTGTGAGGGTAGAGCCACAGTGGTTGCATTAAAGGCAACTCGGATTTGTTCAATAGTGCCTGAAAGTGGAACAACGAAAACATCACCAATGATGTTGGAGCCGATAACGTGCCCATATATATCGAACGTAGTCTGGTCAACAACGATTGAGCCGCACTCTCCTGGCTCAAGACCTAACATATCGATTTAGTAATAGTCAAGCGAGACTCAGACACATTTCTCACCTTGATCAGAATCCAGTATCATTTTCCAGGCTCTACATGGACTTCGATCCTGCAGTGGACCAAGCTCACTGAGGCCACTGAATAGGCAGCCCTTTCTTGTGCCATTTACCCCCGAAATCATGTACACCGATGTCGTATGAGACAGCGGTTGTTTCGATACTTGACGAAGGAGTACAGGACTCGACATGGAGTCTACGGTGATAATGTTAGGTAGTTGTAAGTTCGCTGAAGAGCTGTTCAAGTCGACGAATGCCCAGTCCAGGTATGGTGCGGGGGGGTCCAATGTATGTGGGAAAGGAACGGGTTGGCCTACCAGGCACTCGGCAAGACGAGATCGAGGGCGGTCCGTCGTGTGCCACGCATTGAGGCTCTCCTCATCTCCACTGTCATGCGTGCTGCTATGGCCAAATTCCAAATTTTGTTTTTCCTGATCTGGATGGGGATTTTGGGGGATGACGGAATTGTCCTGATGCGCATTTGTTGACTCCCCCGTAGAGCTGCTGGGATGGATTGGCCCATCATCATGAGTGAAAAGAGAGTTTTCATCTCCCAGGCTGTTATTGAAGAGATGGTCGACAGTCATCATGTGACTTATGCCATCGACGATAAACGTCAGACCGATGGTGGCCATGCGGCCCTCATACTGGACCAGAGCACCGCAGAGTGTATCGCTGGATGAGTTGCTCGCTGCTCCTGGGGTATGTGCCGCGTACTGTAATATAGGCTGATATGCGTGCGATAGATAGACAAGTTGGAATGACGGTTTCGACGATGGAAGATCGTGGTGTAGCAGGGTAGGCCAAGTTGAGTCCTTGCGACAACAGAGTGTCGCAGCGTGCTTGTTGAAGAGCTCTCTCAGCATCTTGAGATCTCGTTTTCGACATTCTATAAGTATAGAGGGTAAGGCCGTATCCCTCGAGTCGCCAATCATATGGCAACTGTAGATGATATGTCGACCGCACATACGAAGTTCATTATGCTCAGCGACGGCCTTCCTCAATTCATTTGTGACATATTGAAACCTGTTTTGGAACTCTTCTGCTGAGCATGTCGTCGAGCACACCTGAAGGTCGTAAAAGATCATATTGCGACTTTGAGGCAGCGCCTTGACGCTTGTAATTGTCTCCTGGGGGGAGGAATCTGCAGCGAGTGGTATGCTAGTGTGATGAGGGGATCGCTGAAGTACTTGAGGTGCTGGCTGTTTAGAAGACTGCGATTGTGCCGACTGAGATGATAAGAATGCTTGAATCGCGACTCTTCGGTGCGATTGTCTCTGGCTCTGGGAAAAGTGTATTCGATGGTTATTTATGGGATCTTGCAAAGGTTGAATTGCCTCGGAGCGTTTTGTCTTCCGAAACCCCTTCTCAATTAGAGTCTTGAACCTGAGCGCAAATTTATCCTTGAAAGAAGCGTTCTCGCTACTTGGAGGCCCCCATACCATGGTATAGACGCATGTCTGATTTCTAGAAGTTGACTGAGGTCAAAGAAAGATATTCAGAGATCGCTAAATGGCGGGGCGACATATGGTAGCTAGGACTCTCCACTATCTAGGGCTTTGAGGCTCAACTGGCAGTTGCATTGTAATTGTAATTATGTATTGATACCCAACGAGGCTTGACGGATGGCCAATCGAATAGTGAAACATGTCCGCGGTCAGATTAGGATTTGTGGTCCTCGAGGCAATGCTGACAGGCGGACTGGGCGAACCATGGAGTGGTGGGATGAAGTGCAGGTAGCAATTCCGTTGAATATTGGCCTGAGAAACAAATATTTAATGCTCTGATCCTCGGGAATCATGAGACGCGGCTCCATCAGCTTTTTCTTCTAACAATATGAGACTAACAACACCTAAAGAGCAAGATGAGATTTCTCTCAGACTTCTCGGAAGGAAGGGCAAGTTTGAAGCCTACTTCACGCTCTTTGATGAGCTAGCTCTAAGGGAAAGCACATTTAGTTGCAACTATGTTTCCTCCTCACCTACCCATCAGCACGTGCTATCAACTGCCATCCTGCTCAGAAATAACGTACAAAAGACAAAAGAAGAGACCATGAAGCAAATCTCCCATGAGAATCAGGCAGTTGGAGAGAATGTTGGCAACATCATCAATAGGGCAGTACAAGCAATGGTGATGATTGACTCGGCGGCTCAAGAATGGCACCCTGCAAACTTCGTGCTTGGAGGATACCAACCTATTTCCTGGCTATCGCACGAGTCATTTGTTTCGTTCATCGAGCGATCAATTCCCCGTGCCCCTGAGCAATCATGCAACCGGTTTGAGGATGTCATTGGGCATAAGTCAAAGCTTAAAGCATGGAAGCTGAAGAAACGGCTGGGGATTCGCTTTCTGCCAACAAATGACCTTTCATGCCACCTTCTTTTCAATGAGAAGGACAACACGCTCTATCTCTTCCATCAGGTGGCGTACTTGAAAGCACATTTAGAGCAGTTTCAAAACCATGCAAGCCCTTTGGATATAACTGCGCTTGAAAGTCTAGGCCGGTATGCTTATTTATTCAATTACTTATTACAAACGGGAGGATCATTTTGTAGCTAATATTGGCGACAGGGGAACTCTACCGCCCCAGCTTCTTTTTGAGACTTTACATTCGTTGCAAGATATCCTCTTCCCCCTGAGAGATTATCGTTCTGAGAAGATCCTCCGGAAGCTGATCAGTAGAAACGGCTTTGACCCAGAATGTTGCGAATACGATGGCTATAATGTTTTCCACAAGGGGATGAGATACATGTACTGGGGAGAGCGGATAGCCAGGTTGTATGAGCTTGCGAAGAAACGACCGCCACGAAACAAACTGGAACGTTGGTTCGACCGTAGAAGTACCGATGGTAATGCTTTCTCTATTGCTCTGCTAGCTGTTGGTATCTCAATATTGGTCGGCATTGTAACCATTATGATGAGTGGATTCCAGTCATGGATTGCATGGATGGCTTGGAAGTACCCCACAGAGGTGCAGGCGTAGGTTTGTGCAGAATGTATGTTACTAACTTATTTCATTTAAACGCTGTTGCTATCATAATTTAACTCTAGTTTTCAATCATTAGCAATTAAGAAGGCCGCTAGAAGGAGAAAAGGCTGTACATTATAGTGCCGATTTTCTCAATCTATAGATCAGCTATGCAGTAACCACTTCATCCCCGTTTTGGTCTCATCTTCCTTTACATGAGGCTTACCCCCCTGCAGTTACTTGCAGCTCTACTCGCTTCCCTGGCTTCGCCTGTATGGCCTGGCAATACTGGGCTGTCAAATAATTTCAATTGCTCGCTCGCTATCCTTTTCCACCGTTAAACAAATCCCTACAGCGCCATGAATACATATCTAAAAAAAGTTTCAAGGGCTGGAACATTCAGAGTCAGCCCTCTCATCAACCTGCTCAATACGACCAGTCTTGACATCATAAACATATCCGGTAATAGGCACATCCAAAATCAACGGACTCTTGCGCAAGAAGGCAACGTCATCAATGACGCTCTGCCGCAAATCAGAGAAGGGAAGAAACGCCATGTGGTCCACGTCTTCCTTTAGCTCTCGTCTGATCTTGGACCGGAAATCTGTGTCGGAGAAGCTCTGCATGCCGCAGCCGGTCTAGAAGCGTGGGGTGTCAGCCGGGCCGGTCATTATCTCCATTGGGGGGGTAGCTGAAATTATGGCCTTATGATAGTGCCGTGGGAATGGAAAATATCGAATAAAATGAGATGAGGCGGTCTTACATGGTGCATGACAATAATCTCACGCGTGCCCAGCATCTGCTGAGAAATCAAGATTGATCGAAGTGCTTCTACAGCACGACCACCAGCTGTAACTGTCAGCTTTGCAGGCGAGACAAGAAAATTAGGTAGGTACCATTTCGGATGACATGGGCATCGCCAAGGTCTAGACCCAGGACTTTCTCAACGTCCAATCTGCTGTCCATGCACGCTACCACCGCTACCTTTCTGGGTAAATGTTAGGCCCTCGATCCTAGGGCGCGGGTATGAGATCACCTACCGACGGGGCGGAGATGGTAAGTGGGACTGGGTAAACTTTGCTGCATATCTGCGATTCGCAGCTTCAAAGTCCGAAGTGACTGAGGGATAGAGAACGGGTGAAGACACAGGTGAAGTGTCAAGTGCAGGCATCTTGGTCTTGAAAAAGGCCATTGAGAAAAGCTGTGCAAATGGAGATGTAAAAGCTTGTTTTTCAAAGAGGGTCTTGTCTGTCTGTTAAGTAAAGAATAAAGCCAAGAGCCAAGATAATGCCAATTCTTGCGTTCCATGCACGACTTCTTATCCTCGAGCCCGCACCAATATAAAAAAAATCCTTCGTTTCACAAGACCAACCCAGCTGGCCCGTCCGGACCGTCATCCACAAACAGCGGCGCCCTCCGACCCCGAGATAAACCCCCGCACACACACTTTTTCTGCAGTAATATTGTCTGAGATTCTGCACATGGTGTTGACAGATCATGCCATAAAAAGAAATGTTACCTGTGCTGTCAGGTACACCCACGGACCGGATGTGGCAGCCATTAAGAAGCAGGCTATTGCATGCCATGACACCATAATGGCTCGGCGATAGCTCACTTGACCTCGATCTACGACTGAAAAAAGAAAGTCTTTCGGAGTTCCAAGGAAAGGGCCACGACTAGTGAATTTGCCAAGGGTGTGTGTTTGCTGGCCATGATGCTTGGCTTTACTAGGCGGATTGTTAGTGGTTGGGAAAATCTGGGGTAAAATGACTATGTTGCCGCGTAGATCCCGGCATAACACCGTATCACTATATCTGTGATAGCCAAGACGCTTTTTACTTATAGTGGTGTCTCGATGGTACTCTGTGTCCTCTACTAGTGTATATCCCCTCTTTCACTTCTACCAAATAAAGCCGAAGATGATGCTCTTTTCAAATATGACGAACCCGTTTGCGGTTCGCTCTCGATTAGCAGAGTATCACCGCGGGACTGAAAGGCTATCATCGGCCCGGTTGAAGTCCTGTACAGAATCCCGGCGGTCTAGATGCACATGTTGTACATGGCTGTTGAAAAATCTCGCAGCTGGATGTCGAAGATTCGAGAATAATCTTAGTAACGGGGGACAAGAGCTGCACCCCGCGTATTAGCGTCACCTTTGTGAGCTGGTGTAGCCAAGGAATCTTACGGGATGATTATGCCAGCCATAGAAAAGTGTAGCCTGCTTCATCTCACCACCCTCCCTCGAGATCCATGTCGTAGAATTCATCTGGATGTTGAGAGGCTTACAAGTGCCAATACTATTGGTTTCGTTGACAGCACGATGGAAATTTCACCCCGAAAAGGCATGTCGATAACAAGCACCGCTGCTAGATAACAGCTCACTCGCGGAGCATAGATTCGTGTACCACCAAAAAGGCGTAGCAAGCTGAGTCCGACGGATCCCGAGCCTGTACAGTGGTCAGATATCAAATCTAAGCCGCTCGGACCAAGATACTCGACGTGTCGGACTGTCGATTAAGCATCCGGCTTTTACCAGGGTCGCTTCAGATCACCCGATCGACCATCTTATTCCCCTCTATTTAGGCAGCTCATCAAATATTCGAGAATGACAGCTCTATAATGTGGGTTGTTAAATACCGCTTATCGAACCACCCCTGCTTTCCACGAAACAAGCTTTCGATGTTGGGGTAGACTCGAGTCATTCTATAGAGCGGCAAAGGTGATATCTCACTTAGTCTAGATATTTCAATGTACAGAATATGAAATTCAAGTCTACCTGCTGTCTAGATACCATAGTGAATGAACGGAACCCAGGCTGGTGATGGCTCAATCTTGTGCCGCAGGAGGATGGCTAAGGAAGCCTCTCTAGACCAGCTCTGACCCCTGGTCTCGACCCCGGACATGGTCTTCTTGCTTACCCGCATGCTTCTGGATGCTTTGGTGGTGACTCTCCTCCACCTTGTACCCAAGGATCTTGACATGCCTTTAGTCTTTGCTCTACTCCGAACTCGTCTTCTTTCCCACCTAACTCCGTGGACCACAGGTTCTCTGATAATCAAATTACTGAGCAGATCATCATCTGCACCTCTACTAGACCCTTCTTGCTCCCTCTTCTCCAGCCACTGATCCCTCAGCCGACGGCTAGCCTCATGAAGCCCCCAAGCCACAGATTGATCTGACATCCGACCATCCTTGATACCTTCATACACTACCTTGGCTATATCAACACAAACTCTATCATTGACCTCCCATAGAGTACCTATAACATGTTGGAAGCCGGCGAGTTGGAAAGCACTGATAAGATGGACGGCTTCATCCATGAATTGCTCCTGTTGAATACGGCCTGTTCCACAAGCTGACAAATATGCTAGAAACGGTGGCTGATCCTTTAGATTCAAGTCCAGTAGCCCGCCGACCCGCAATGGATTCGTCACGACATCCTCGAGACATAAATAACTCCTCAGGGGATCTTGGGGGTCGGTACATCCATGGCCTGCAAAATGGAAGAACTTGCACTGGCGAAGTTGTTCAACAAGTGCTGCCTTTCGTCGTTCAGGTTCAACAACATCTAGTCCAATCGACGAACAAACATCTTTGACCACTTCCAATTCCTGGTTAGCAAATGCCAAACGTGATAGCGTTGGTGTAGTCTCCATAGCCACAAGCACTACCTTGCTTGTTTCTCGTGTTGCTGTCCGTCGCTTTCGAGCTTGTATCATAGCCTTGACTGACGATGCATAAGACGAAACAACCCTGTCAAGTGTCGTCTCCTTTGTTCTCTTCCTATGATATCCAGCTGCATGTAATGGGAATTGTTTCAGAAGGCCAGTAGGGATCCACCAAACATGCGGCCAGTTGTCACCTGTCGGAGTCTCTGAAAAGCCAATTCTGTCCAATACAGGACAGACAATAGTGTCCCACAGCCATTCGAGGACATGCGGACTACCCCTATCTCCGCTCAAGACTTTCTCTTCGATGTCGGCTCTACTCAAATCAAGTAATGGCACTGTATAAATCCTGTCGATCATGATGATGATAGCATCGCAACATATAATGCCGACGTTGATGATGATAACCGGCCCCCGATCTGTTATGTCCTGCATTTCATCAAGCCCTGGTGTCTGTAAAAAGGTATTGAAGTTTGGTAATTTGCGAATCTTCTCGACTAGTTCATCAAACTCCTTTCCAGCATCATAGAGTCGTAGCGCCAGTCCTTCTCTTAGCGCAGTAGTCTGGGTGGCAGAGATGTCCGGGTCGACTGGGCGATTGATCTCCTTGCGAAGACGATCGAATTCAGCTGCATATTCTGGATGCGCCTTTTCTAGGTCCACGATATCCGTCTGCATTTGCTCTGCGGATGCTCCGAGTAAACCTTGACCCTGTTCAAGGAGCTCCAGGGCATCTGCCACTTGTCCAGCCTGTATAGCAACAGCGACCGCATCCGATGTAAAGCCAGCCAGTTCAGCGAGAGAACTCTGACGATCGGAGTTGTCTTGCTGCCGTGGTATGATACGTGGAATGAGCCCCACCACAAGTTTCGCAGCATCTAGACTTCGCTGTCTGTCGTGGCATATTGGCAGCAGACACATGCAGGCCTGGATACGGCAAAGTGGAGGGGCGTTCGACTGCTTGATAGCTTCTTCGAAACAAGGTATGGCTTCGTCGATGCCAGTTAGAGTCTTGCCCGTTGCGTGAGCTGCCAGAAGACCAAGACCTAAGCTGTAGAGTGACTCTCCTCGATCTGGGTGAGATTCCGGTGTAGCTTGCAATGCTTCCTTCGCAACGGATATCCACTCATCAACACCATCGCCATCAAATGTTTCAGAGCCTTTTTGTATCAGTGCACTTGCCAGGCTGTGTAGAAAGATAGCTCTGTAAGGATGTGATTTCGGCGTGCTGTCGACCGCTTCTCTCAGTGACTGAATTCCGCCATCGAGATCTTTCATGTCGTTGGTGATGGTGAATTTTCGAGCCAACTTGATCCCAATATCATGCTGGTGTCTTGATCGATCGGGGTGGTTATCAGGCATAGTATTCAAAGCCCGCTGCGATAACTGGGTCGATTCTTCGAGATCGGGCAGCTCATGAGATCTTTGATATCTTAGTTGCAGAAGAACAGCGAGATTGCCTAAACTCGTAGCTAGCATCGTCGAGTTATGGCTTGGTATCTTTAAACTTCTTCTGGACAAATCGATGGCTTCGTCAATGTCTATCAAGGCACTCGTCAAAGAATATCGCTGCCCCAAGAGTGTCGCCAGTGAGTTTAGTGAATCTGCCAAGGCTGGTTCCTCTTCTGAAGCCTCCTCAACTGCCTGCCGAGCCAATCGAACACCTTCGTCCATATCAGCCAGCGAGCCTGTTCTGAGTGATTTGTGCCCCAGTAAACTGCCAATGTGCGCTAGCAGGTGTAGTTGCATGGATTTGTTGTCAGCTACCTCTCCCTCTATAGCTTTCCAGCCCATGGAAATAGCTTCATCAACATTCTCCACAGTACCAGTGGCGAGATACCTTCTCCCAAGCAGGACTAATAGATCGCCATATTGATTTGATACATCCGATGCGCCATCGTTGGTGATGTCGATCGACTGGCGAGCCGTATCAACGGCTCTATCAAGATCAGACTCTGACCCTGTTAAAGCATAGCGGTCTGTGAGACGGGCACGAAGCGCCTTGAGGACGAGGGGGTGTTGGGGATGGACTTCCTCGAGCGCGTTGGCGATTCCATTTGCCTCTCCTGCTAGGTCAATGGACTTGTCGAGATCCTCAATGTTGTTTGTCGCTGTATACCTGTCCTTGAGCAGATAAGAGAGATATAATAAGCAGCTGGTACGGATTCCAGGCTTATCATCGTGAGCTGAGTTGACAGCTTCCCATGACTTTTCAATTGCTGCTTCTAGGCTTTCCACATTACCAGATGTATGATATTCTTGATCGAGCTCTTTGATGCGAGTGAACAATGGGTTCAGTCTCCCAAAATCAACGTTTAGAATTGACTCCGGATCAGCGCTTCCAAGACTGAGGACAGAGAAACTGTTATCCATCTTGCATACACTCAGAAACTTGATTGATATGATAAGAAAGTCAGCTTCGAAGAATCAGTCAGCGAACTTCAAGTCACCTTGCGCCGCCATGACTGCATTGACTTGAGCCTCAGGGCTACAAGTTAGCATCCGATAAACTGGAAAACATTGGGGCTTACCATTACTGCGTCATCTATAGAGTCATTTTCTTGCCTGCGGGGTTGCATGTCTTTTTCCACAAATGTTGCATCATTTGCCTGCTTAAACGACAGCCTGCTTATGCTGTGACACCGTCAAGGCCAATCACAGATTCCTGCTTCTGTCACATAGTTGATGCCAAGAAGTTTTTCATTTCAGCTGTCAGATTTCTGCCTAAATGTCGACCAACCTGCAGGAGATGAAATTACAAACAGGGCATTGCGCAGCCCGACTGTACCGAAATTCGGTAAGTGCAGACGTAGCTTGAAATCACAGAGTAAGAATGAGGCTTTCTCTGTTTTTTGGCATACACCGTCGAACTGAAAACGAATTCTTTGATATTTGAGTCAACGTTCACAAAGTCTTTGGGAGTTTAGTGCCGATGGGTCCTCCAGGATCAGAAACTACACGATGGGCCATCCTCATTGGAGTTGGCGTGACTATCTCCAGAAAGAACAAAGACTCCAGGGCTCTCGTCTCGGATAGATCGCTGCAAGGAGCCGTTAATGATATTCATTCCATGGAAAAGTACCTCGATTCGAGGCGATTCGCTGTGAATACAACACGTCTGACGGCTACCAAATCAAAGGACAGTCCTCTAAAGTCGGCTGAAAGCTTTGATCAATTACCAACACTCGACAATGTGGTTTCAGCTTTAAAGAAGGTTCTAAAGACTTCCAAACAAAATGACCACGTATACATCCATTATTCTGGCCATGGCTCTTGTCGGGCGATGGACGGTGCAGTTGCGCTTGAACTTGTTAACCCTCTGACCCTTGAAACGGAGTACTTGTACGGAACCGTTCTACGAAGCGCCATGAACAAGATGATAGAAAGGGGCCTCACTGTGACTCTTGTTCTCGACTGTTGCTTTTCGGGAAGTGTACTTCGCGATGATAGACCAGATGTTGGCGATATTCGATATATGGATCACCATACAGACTATGATACTTCGTTCGATAATCCTTTTGATGACACCGAGCCAGAAGAATTGAGAGATGGGGTGGTCACTCTCTCAAGGCTTCTAGATCCTCAAGGTTATACAATCATTGCCGCTTGCGGCCCTCACGAAGTTGCTTCAGAGTTGAAGTTTGAAGGCGGAGCTACAAGCGGAGCATTGAGCTACTTTCTCATCAACTCACTCGTGCTCTTGTCAAGACGTGGTACACAAGTCTCTAACGAGATGCTTCATCAGCACCTTCGAGCACAATTTCACGCCCGACTTCCAGACCAGACTCCGATGCTCTATGGTCATCGTGGATTTGCATTCTTTGGAGACTTCTCGGGCGACACTAGACACGCCAATGTCTCTACCACATCTATGCATCGGAGCATGGAAGATGACTGCCTTATTCTCCATGCTGGGCAAGCTCATGGAGTTCACAAGAATGACGAATATGCTTTGACACCTTTTGACACAACCATCAACCCAAAGCATAGAAATTCAATCCGGAGTAGAGTCTACGAAGTCGACTGCTTATCATCCAAGATGGAGACCGTCGACCCGATAAACAAAGCTGTCATCGCAAGAGGTTCAACGTGGGAGGCCAATCTCTTAACATCCTTTTCACGCCGAAAGATCCAAATTTGTCTTGACTTGGACAAGAGTGTCTGTGCGGCTCTCATCCAAGCAGCATCAGCTACTACCTACCTTGAATTATGCCACAAATCCTCAACCGACAGGATGAGAACACCATTATCGTATGTCGTCATTAAAACGCCGAAAGATTATGAGATCAGAGACCTTACGGCCAAGCATGCCTGTGTTGTGGCCAGGATCCCATACGAATCGAAAGAGAATAGTGGAGCTCTATTTGATACTTTGGATCACATATCCAGGTACAAGTTCTTTGAGGGTATCGAGAACCGATTGTCAAGTTCTGCCTTGGAAAAGTCTTTCTCCTTACAATACTCAGAACGTCCAAGTCCTGACGGGTGTTTTGACATCAAACATGGACAAACTCTAACTATAACAATGAAGAACCTCTCAAGCAGACCCTTACATCTGGGTGTATACTTGTTTACTGAATTCTGGGAGATTCGTAACCTGATGTCTGAGAGTGGAGAGGATGCACACGTGACTATAAAGCCAAAAGGTCACAAAGATTCAGGAACCCAGGAACTCCCTTTCACTATGACAGTACCAAAGATGGCTTCTGACCAACGGTTGTCCGGGACGGAAGATATAGTCAAATTGTTTATTACTAGCCGACCATTCGTATTTCCGGGCATGGTTCTTTCAAAACTTCAGCACGGAAGAAATCGGGAGGCGGCAGACCCCTTGGATTGTTTACTGCAGGGACTAAATGGCGATCTTCCGGGCAAAAGAGGCGATGAGAAGTGTGAATGGACCACGCGGAACTATCTAATTCGCACATATCTGTAGATATTTGCGCGTGTTTACGCAAAAGGATCATACAGCTCAAGCTCATCCTCCAGATACGACCTTCCACCATTTGCAGTGATACCATAATCATCGCATAGAACGTAATTCCCGCCGTCGGCCGATTCTACTTTATAGGGGCCTTCCTTTCCTCCAGAAGTCACAAGATAGACTTTATCTCCGGGTGAGTACTTGTAGTTGATATCGTACGCGTTGACACCTGGTCTTTTGTTATCAGAGATAACAAAATTGGTGTCATTTGTGCTTTCTATATGTTAGCTGATATCTTGAACCTTGTTGGAGATTCAACATACGAATCGTCGTTGGCGCTCATTTCAACTACAAAATGGCGAGCAGTGATGTGGCTGAGTTTGTGGAAGTGTTTGAAAATTACAAAACAGTTGCAGATCGGGCGGGACCTTTATACCAATGATGGATAGGTACGTCTTGAAAGTGAGGCGATGGATACTTTGCTGCATGCGGGCTGACACCAAGTGCTGCACGTCACTGCAGTCAGGTATTCGAGGGTGTGATCAGGCATCAACGAGCGGTTATAAATTCATTTCTATAGCATTGATAAGATATATCAATACGTTACGCGACAGACTCATTTCCCTGGAATATCGATATAGAATGACCAATGATATCGAACGAGGCTCTCCAGAGACCACAATCAAGCAGACATTTGCCAGGTCGGTTTTGACATGGGCTTCCTCTTGGCGGGTTCCAGGAGTATTTAGCCTGAAGTCTCACAAAAGTCCAGCATCTGGCGTGGTTAGCCATACCGAAAGAATTACAAGTAAGTTGTGCTCAAGTTCTCATACATATTTGCTTCATTGGAGTGTGTGTCTGACAGCTATTACTATAGTCGAAGACCGTCGAAAAGGATACCCACGATTCTCTGCCTTGATGGCCGGACATAGTTCTTTTCAGATATACAGACGTTTCTCAGATCTTCGAACGCGCCTCTTGCTTCTCACACAAGATGAGATAGTTGAGCTCGAAGAACAATTAAATCATATAGATAAGACGGAAAAGAGTCCTCTATTCTTGGCATCTCGCCGTGACGATAGGAATTCAGATCGATCTATGGTCACCACCAAACTACGTTCTGCTCTTTCAGCTTATGGTACGAGTGCCACTTGGCCTTTCTATAATTATCTAGCTAACCTTCCCAAAGACGAGCTTCTTGATGGAACTCAGCGGTCTTTGAAGTACGAGTCACCTCATGAGAAGTATGTTTCCTGTCTTCAGCGGTGGCTATCCGGGAATAGCTGCATTGCCAGAAGCGAAAGAAGGTTCCTTAACAACAGCGATGATTTGCTATCTCTTTGTCCTAGAGAAGACGGGATCGTAGCATGGTTAGAAAGAAATGTCTGCGATAAGATTGTCCGTCGATTTAGCAAAGTAAGCAGATTCCATATTGACTGTTCCAGACTAACACGACCCTAGAATTCTGAGAATGTTTCCAACGATCCTCACGTTCAGATCTTCTCTCGTTCATCGACCATGAGAGTAGCTCGAGCGATCTTGAGCCCACTTATTGTGTTTTTACTACTGGCCCCAGTCGTGATTTGCAATATGATCAGTAGCCAATCAGCTAGATTAGCCATTATGATAGTATCGACGGCTGCATTTGTTTGTTGCATGTCTTTGCTGACGAATGCCAAAACGGTTGAGTTGGCTGTAGCTGGAGCAACGTGAGTTCCCTTTCTCATGGCTTGGGGAAGTACTAACTTTAGAGACAGTTACACAACGGTTATGATAGTTTTCGTTAGTAATACTGACTGAAATTGAGAGTCAGCTATGAACTTTTGCCTTCAGTGACCATACACAAATTTCAATTTCTTCAGAAGTCATATTCTCGAACTAATCCATTCAGTATAATAACCAAACAGCCAAGCTTTCACCCCATCGCCAGTTTAGAGCAAATGATCTTAGCCTCAGTCTCTGAATCAGAAGTGTTGACAGTTTGTACCCCTTCAATACGGTAATAAACATTTATACATGACACGAGTCGAAGCAAGGTGTAGAAAAGTGTGTCCAGAAAGAGTTGGCAACCCAATATTCAGCTAATTCAGGAAAATCGCATCCCCCAAAACACATGCTTCTCTCCTGACTTTTCTCTCATGTTCTGCATCACCCACCCAGCCCGACACGACTGCGGTGATCCAGCATGGCATATAAGCGGCTCCTACAACGGGGGCGAAAGGGGGAAATGCGACTGGTGCAATCGCAGAAGCTTCACAGCCAAACGAAGAAGCCCAAAAGGTCACAGTGGCAGCTGCTCTCAGACTAATCTGAACTAAAGGCAGTACACCAATGAATTCGAGCTGTGGGTTCGGAAAACTTGGGTGCTCACCGAGGTTGAACCAAACGAGGTCCGTCCCTCGATGTCGGCTTCCGGTAATAGTGAGCGGAAACAGCTCTGCAGCGAAGATGATAGGGGTTTCCATCGCAATTGGATAGTAAGTCGGAATAATTAGGTGGAAGACAGCATTGTTGTTGCCCTCAGAGGTTGCTAGAAGTGCTTGTCTGCCCGCTCGCATTCTGACACAAATCGTGGCCAGATCATGATGATAGCCACCAAAGTTGGGACCCAGAGGATCCTCTTTCTGTCTTCTTTCAAAATCAGGATACCAATCGGTATCAGGATTCCAGACATAGAAGAAATGACTCTCCCCCATTGAGCGTCCCTCGACCGGAGCCATTTCGCTTTGAACAAACCGGTGCACGTATGTCCCGAAGCCATGGCCAGCCCAGCCTTGGACCTTTGCCATGTTTGAAATCGCGAGCTCGTCTTTGATGCCGTCGAGGCCTGCGCCGATTCTTTTGATAGACTGTGCTACATCCAAAAGAATAAGAGGCACAGCACCAACGGCGGCGGATTGGAAGTAAGCAATTAAATCAGGGGTTGAATTGAACGCGTTGGTGACGAGCTGAATCTCTCTCTTTTCGATAATCTCAAGAAGCTTGGGGATGGCCTTCTCCATTTCCTTATACATCATCTCCTTCTGCGCCGCGGCCTTTCCTTCTTTTCGCTGAATCCAGAGAGCAAGAAAGCCTTTTGCAGCTGACGGGCCGTGTTCCCAAACTAATCGGGCGAGTTGTGCTCTACCGATTGTATAGATTAGGCTCATTTTGGATGGTGGGATTCAGGATCAGATCGACTATTGCAGTGTGATGCGGAGGACCGCAAATGTCACCTTTTCGCTAGGGTTAGCTTTGATGAGTCTGAGTCGCTTTTCAGGCTCAAGATTAAATAGACGCGACTGAAAAACGCCTTGTCGGCTTCCCCCTTTCCTATATCTCCAGAGGACATAGCATGAGCCGTAAGCGCCAGCCGAGCGCAACCTGGCCTTCGGGCCGCAGAAGCAACCCTCTCGAAGACCCGTATCACTTTGGATAGTTCTAGCTGAAAATCTTCTTTATTATACTTGCGATTCGTGGGTTTCGACTGAGATAACGGTGGACGGCCATTCTATGGGCCAACACTGTTCCTGCGCGCTGTGTCTGGCCAGTGGCCACAACTCGGCCCTCAGAAATGGACGCTGGGCTTACAAGGCAGATTCTCTCCCGCCACAAAATTAAACTGATAAGCCTTGAATAAGTGTTACATTTCCAACTGTGATCGAATGGACATCTATAAACTGGCCAGTGAGGCTGAGAGCAAAAGCTGCTAACCAACAACAAATTCCAGTGATGCATCCATCAACGAATTCTGAAACTACAATACGTATTGGAGGCCTACAAAGACTTGATTTACACGTGTAACTAAGCCATTGGGATGTAGCGAGACTTGATGTGCCTTCAGTCGCTAGCAAGTTCGCTGAAAGGCACAGAGCAGAAAACAGGCAAGCCTCGTTCATTTCACCCTCGCAATCCCGAGAGCTTCAATTTAATTTTTTGTTACTATTTTCTCCGTGCATATGTCATATTGGCTATCAAGGTTATCCATATCTAGGTAGACCCTGTTGCACGCCAGCTTGTTGTCCTTGATTCCAGGCTTGTTTCTGCCGTAACGTTTCACTGTGCCAATAATCATGAACAGCTTGATTCTTATCCGCCATCCTGGGCCATATCGACTCTGGTAACACTGCTCCCGATGGTTGTTGATGTCCTTCTAGTGGTGCACTCTTGTCTGTCATTCTGTTCTGAGATCTCTCGGCAGCTCGCTTCCGCTTAGATTTTCGTCGTCGGTCACATAGAATGATGCTCATGATGAGGAGCAATACACCAGCTGTAACTGTTAGATATGTACTTATAAATGAGAAGACTGTCTTACCTAGCACACCAAGAGCAATGATAATCTCAAGTGCTCCAAAGATCTTGGTTCCAGGCTGACCAGGCGAGCCATTATCTGAGTTGCTTTCCTGTGTAACTGTAACAACAGGTGAATCTGCAGTTGTCGTACCCTCTGATTGGGCAGTTGGCTTGGGTACAATGGTTGTGAATATCGTGGTCTGTTCGACGGCGGAAATGATTCGCGAGAGCTGTAGATCCAAGGCCGCATCATCCATATTCATTGAAGCCATTCGATATGAGACGAGAAACCGAGATATGTTTAACCAGAAGGTGTTTTGTGAGACTTTTTTATCGAAGGGAATGCTACCAGAGCTGAACTGTCTGAATTAAAATTAAAGAATTAATAAAAAAAAGACCGTAAGAATGGAATTATTTTCGAAATGAAAGTCGTGTCGCTTCGTGATACCAGATCAACGTGCGCAAGAAAAGAAAAGGAACCAAAAGTGAAAAAGTCTCGCGGATATGGAGTTATATTCCTCTCGTATAGTTTTTTCTGTTAATAAACACAGCCATAATAGCAGGTTGAGGCGAAACCGGGTGGTGCCTGAGGTGGCATTGTGAGACGGGAGATCAAACACGCCCGTTGACGACCCCTGGTCACAGGCGGTTTCAGTGGGATTTTGGTAGAGAACCAAGCCGGCTGTGCTCTCTTCCGGCGGGCTGCGTCTGCACAGCTGACGACCTGGTTTCAGAAATGTCAGCTTGGCTGGACTGTTTTTACGAGCGCCAAAACATGAGGTCCCTTATTCTTCACCGTATGTATATGATGGAGCTGAGATCTGAGTGAAACCCCACCATGGCTTGTGCTTGACAGCGGTTATCGGTTGTTCGGATCGCACGGTTTCCATGGTCAATTGATGGGCGGTGCAGGTGTCAACTGCGTCAGCTGTTTCATTTCCATCTTTATTTTTGGGTGCCATTGGAAGAGAATTGAATGCTCAGAAAAGGTAGAGTAGCACGCGACTTTTGGTTGAGGGACTGTAAACAGAGCCAAGTCGATCGTGTTTCTGCTTGAGGCGGGGCATCAACTTGGCAGAGATCCAGCACTGTGAGCCTCGGGTGAAGAGCTTTGAGGCTGCTGCTGTAGCATTGTGCGAAACAATGGTAGGCATTCGTTGTCAATTGCGTGTTCGGAACTTGAACGAGATTCGAACAAAGTCGAGCGCATAGAAACTACAGAGGTGGAAATGCACATGAAGCTCATATCACAAAGTGCTGAGTTTGCCCGGGGATCTCTATCACGTACCGATCTTCCATTTCAACACTTGAAAATATGATACTATGAGGCCAAATTATTTCTCATAAACATAGATTCCTTTAGATCCTGAGTTACAATCTAGAACGCGTCCAATTCATGGTCTTACGTCAATCTTCATCAATCATATTGCCGCCATAGGGTAGCTCCAAACATCGCGAACCCACATTGACCACCCAACGCTCTTTGCACTCTAGCTCATTGACAGCAACAGGGTATAGGATATCGGCGTTTTCGGAGGCCGATGACGAAACCCTCAACCTTGACTAAGTTTAAATTGAAGAAACGTCATTGGATCCCGGGTAAGCTTTCGTAAATATCTCCATCTTCAATCAACTACCGATCCAGACAAGCCGAACGAGATGCGGGGGCGAGCGTAGGTTTAGCTAGCCCAGCACGCGGAAGTTTGGAGTTGTGTGACTTGATTCTTCCGTCCGCGGGGCGATTCAATTGCTTAAATACTTTTCTACAGCTCCAATTGATCGGCCGAGTGTTGCGCTGTCTTAATACTCACGCTTGAGCTACCAAAGGTGAGCGTATGCGGCAGTAGTATGAGCAGAGCTAACCATCAGCAGCATCGCAATCGTCGCCATGGCTGTTGTCGACATCCTCTTCACCTGGTGGTCAATCCCCATCGCCACAGGTGTCC
Organism: Fusarium verticillioides 7600; assembly: GCF_000149555.1. Taxonomy (NCBI): domain Eukaryota; kingdom Fungi; phylum Ascomycota; class Sordariomycetes; order Hypocreales; family Nectriaceae; genus Fusarium; species Fusarium verticillioides. Next base: position 704,646 of record NC_031679.1, on the reverse strand, counting down.
TCATCGCGACGTATCTCTACTCATACTTTGTGACCTACGGCCATCTGAGAGACATCCCGGCGCCTTTCCCAGCGCAGTTCACGAATCTGTGGCTTCTCTACGTGTGCAGGCGTGGTGAACGATATCGCGTCGTGGATGGGATTCACAAGAGATTGGGTCCTGTAGTACGAATCCAGCCTAACCACACTTCCATCGCGGATCCTGACGCAATCGCCACCATCTACGGCCACGGAAACGGCTTCTTGAAGTCGTGAGTATCCTGCTCTTCACGTCTTCTCACAACTAATGAATGGTAGTGATTTCTACGATGCATTTGTCTCAATTCGACGAGGTCTTTTTAATACACGCGATCGCGCTGAGCATACACGAAAGCGCAAGCTCATCTCTCACGTCTTCTCGGCCAAGTCAATCAGCCAATTTGAGCCGTACATCCACGCCAACCTTGAACTCTTCGTCAAACAGCTCGATAAACTTGTCGCATCAGGTCAGACGACCGACAAAAATGGAAAGCGACAAGCGCTTATTGATTGTCTCCCGTGGTTCAACTACCTCGCATTCGATGTCATCGGCGACCTCGCGTTCGGTGTACCCTTTGGCATGCTCGCAAATGGCGCCGACGTAGCCGAAGTTCGAGCGACGCCCGATAGCGCGCCTATTTATGCTTCCGCTATTGAGATTCTGAACAGAAGAGGTGAGGTCAGCGCGACGTTGGGATGCTGGCCGCAATTGAAGCCGTATGCGCAATGGTTGCCCGATCCGTTTTTCAGCAACGGCCTCAACGCAGTCAAGAACCTCGCTGGTATTGCGATCGCGCGAGTCAAGGCCAGATTGGATAACCCGCCATCCGTTGAGAGAAAGGATCTCCTCGCGCGTCTCATGGAAGGCAGAGATGAGAAGGGTGAGCCGTTGGGTCGCGAGGAATTGACAGCCGAAGCCTTGACGCAGCTCATCGCCGGCAGCGACACCACGTCCAATTCATCATGCGCTTTACTATACCACGTCACACGAACACCCGGCGTTCTCGAGAAACTGCAGGCCGAGCTCGACGAGGCGATCCCCGCTGATGTCTCAGTCCCTACATACGACATGGTCCGCGACCTAACGTACCTCAACAACGTAATCAGCGAAACCCTCCGCTACCATTCAACATCCGGCATCGGGCTCCCGCGCCAAATCCCCGACAACTCCCCCGGCGTCACGATCAAGGGCCATTATTTCCCGCCGGGCAGCGTGCTCAGCGTGCCGACGTACACGCTGCATCACTCAAAGGAGATCTGGGGTCCTGACGCAGACGACTTTAAGCCGGAGCGCTGGGATAGTCTTAATGAGCTGCAAAAGACTGCGTTCAATCCGTTTAGTCACGGGCCGAGAGCGTGTGTGGGGAGGAATGTTGCGGAGATGGAGATGAAGTTGATCGCGGCGACGTGGGCGAGGAGATACACGCCTGAGTTGAAGCAGGAGGTTATGGAGACGCGGGAGGGGTTCTTGAGGAAGCCGTTGGGGTTGGATATTGCTTTGAAGATGAGGTAGATTGGCTGTTGCTCATTTTAGAGACTGTACGATGTAATGATCTTTGATCAATGCCACTCGTATTTTTGCCCATTGGCGTACATCGCAGATCTGATGGCCGCGGTGTCTGAAGTCCCCAATTTCACCTCTGTGAATCACCCAATCCCTTCATGAAATCATGAAAAGTGGGTACTGCATTGGGCCGCGCCATAACTTCCATTCTCATTCTGTGATGCTCAAAATGTAACCATCACCAACATCACCATCAACAACATCATGGACCCCAACGTGCGCCCGCCCTCCTGGAACGGTACCTGACTCGCAAGGGTTCAGGCCTTCCAGGAGGGACAGCGACCCAAGCCGACGTAGACGCGGCGCAGAAAGGCTCCCCCGATGAAGGGGAGCCAGTCGGGCCTGGAACTTGGCTGACCCGTCGAGGAGACACCCTCCTCCTCCTCAACCGTCCCCAAGAGCTAAGCACTCTCGCCGTCCTCGCCTTAGACGGTGCTCTTCTTTTTGGCGCCCCGGTATTTTTTTTTTTTTGAGAGCGAATTGATGTTTTGGCTTCGCCTCTCCTTTGATAGCTCTCCCGGGAGCTGTGGCGGCCACTTGCCCTTGCTGAGGAAACACCAAAACCCGTGGTATGTGATTTAATTTACCCGAAAGCACTGGAGACGCTGGGTTGGCTAACAATTTGCAGACCACGCACGCTTTACATAGGCATATGTCACCTGACAGCCCACGCCTCGGGCCATGACCTACGGGCTCCTTTGCATTGACATCGACAACTCCGCTAGTAACTCTGAGAACCTCTCAATTCTCAAACTGACAAACTGTCAAACTGTCCATGATGAGCGCGGCTCTGCCTCTCAAAAACAGGTGAGGCATTCATTGAGCCTCACATATGCGTACGTGACTGATCAGTCCAATCCCCAGGCCCCCATTAATTGAGGATGCGCAATATCAACAGCTGCTGGCTACCCGAGCCCTCAGTTGCGGCCAAGACTTTCTTCCCTCTCCCCAACAACAGTCACGGACTTCGTCTACCCTTTGAGGGCCTTTTCCCACCCTGCTTCCCCTTGAGTTCATGGCGAGCGACAGGCCCGAGAATCACTGTCATTATGCCCGCTAAAGAGGGAAAAACGACGAGTGACTACCCTCAGTGGTATTGGAGTCACCTGAGAGTTGAGACGGATGGCTATTGATGGTTCTGGGTTGGGGTTGGACGAGCTGGACTGGGAATATGAATAGACATTACTTATGCTAGTGATGATTGTATGGACGGTAATTACATGGTGCATACAATAATCACAGGTTACAGAAAAAAAAGCCATGATTCTGGTTGTCAATTTGGTGCTAGAAATGCGTCTTGTGAGAGTGCGTCTAACGAATATCGAAGTAAACAGGAGCCAGGCTCACCAACAATGGCCGAACCGATTGCCAGCAGTCGCAGTGGCAACACTCATAACAACTGAATTATTTTAAACTAATTTTGCTTGACGAACTTCAGTTGGTGGTAGTAAAATTTACCGAAACCAAGAGGTTGGAGCGTGATGTTGCTCTCTGGATTGCTTTCTTGCGGTTTATGTTCCGCTCATTGCCCTTCACCATTGTTTTGTAACATTTTTGGCAGAGGATGCTCCTCATTTTTGAATCATCGGCAACCCTCAATATCCACTTTACTCTTATTAATCCTGGAAGATGGCCAACTTGACTTGAAAGACCTTTTAAACTCGTGATCTGATGTTGAGGAACATGAGTTGCATGGAAGCAATAGTTGCGTTACCTGGACCTTCGATGAGGATCCAGATGCGGATTTGAGGCAGCCATGTCTCAAATTCAGCTAAACTCAAGTGTATGTATCTCAGAAACCCAGTCAGCAATGTCATAATCGAGCAAAAGCCAGTTTGCGTGAACCGTTGACCGGAGCGAAGCAGCAGTGAAGGGAGACCCGTGAGGGTGCTGAGAGATCATTGAGGAAGCCATCGGTGCTGGATATTGCTGTGAAAATGTGGTAGAAAGTAAACCAGTCGCACCTGAGGTAGATACATTTCCAAGAGAATCTGGTGCAACAAATAGTTCAGCCCCATTGTCAATGAAGGTTCGTGGTAAGCCAGTGGGGCTTACTTGAAAATGAAACCTGCAACAGCAGTTGCAGCAGGAAATGTCGGTGAGGTAAATTTTTGGCCGCACGCATGTAACAGAGCGTGGATACCGGCAGATCACGTGACTTTTCACATCTCGTTCAATTCTGGAGCATGCCCGTTAATATCATATCCTCATCGTTTTGTTATTCTCACGATGATTTCGTGTTGACTTTTTGCTCCCGGTCGCACAGCTCGGATCGTGGGCGGGGCGGGAGACCCACATCTTTATTTCTCAGCCTTGCGTTTTCATTGGCCGTAGAAAAGCTTGACTGCGATAGCCACGTGATACATTGGCCCAATCGCAGCCTTGTCTGTCTCTTTCTATTCCTTTATGCACTGCCTTTGCATGAACCACCGAATTATGGAGATCACGGGACAACAAGTCTATTGTTCTAATCAAGCTCAAGCACCGGGAATTATTCTGCAATGTCACTGTGCACCAAAAATGTCCAGCGCGGCCTTGGGATATCCTAAATCCAGAGAAATCAACAACTCCAAAGCGCGATCTTGCCCTCACTTTCCAATAGACTGCAGTTGATTCCTGTACCATGTCTGAGAAGTGTTAGCCTTATCTCCAGATTATCTCAAGAATGACTCACAATTTCAACACCGGATCCAACACTCTTGGGTCCAATCTGCTTCAGAATCCAAGGCGTATGAATTCTCTTCGCATAGAGCTTCGCATCCTCAGTCTTGACCTCCTTGTTCAAAATGATACTCGCCGGTAGAGAAGGGTTGATGATCGAAGGCCTGCCGATTCCAATAAGATCGCAAGCACCTTGACTTAAGGCGTCTTCTATACCCGCTCGCGTGCGGAATCCGCCAGTGACCATCAAGAGCACCTTTGGAAACTTAGCACGAACCTCGTGGGCGAATTCGAGGAAGAAGGACTCTCGCGCAGCTGTACTGGCGGCTTTCTTCTCACCAGTTCCGGTAAACATCTGATCATGTTAGAAAGGCCTCAAAAATTCTGTTGTCTGACTTACAGTTGGGTTCTCATAGCTTCCGCCACTGACTTCTAAAAAGTCCAAACCAACCTCCGTGATCAGAGCAATCTGCTCCAGACACTCTTGAAGTTCAGTGGGAGACTGGTGGTCTGCAGAATTCATTTTAAGGCCGACACAAAAGTTCGCTGGCGTTGCTGCTCGGATCGCCTTTACAACATCGACAATGATCTTTGCCCTGGCTGCCGCTGATCCTCCATATGCATCCGTTCGCTTGTTAGACTTTGCAGACAGGAACTGTGAAAGGAGATATCCGTGAGCGGCGTGAATCTCAACTCCATCAAAACCGGCTGCCGCTGCAATTCGGGCTGTATTGGCGAACCGCTTCACAACATCATCAATGTCCTCGAGGGTCATCTCCTTTGGACAACCAAAGACAAAGGTCGTCACGATCTTTGAAATAATGTCGTTCCCCATATCAAGCGGAACAGCACTCGGGGCGATATTCTTAGCCAAGAATGATTTGCTGCCAGCTCCAATGGGCGATTGTCGACCGGGATGGTTGATTTGCATGATCGTTGGCGCCCCCTTTCTTCGACAGACACTAACGAATTTCTTATACGCCTCAAGGACCTTTTCTTCTGGCAGCTTCCCATTGATGGAGCAATCAGAAAATCCACCGAGGTAGCGATCGTCAATCTGAACATTTCCAGTCAAGATCATGCCCCAACCTCCGTCAGCCCAGGCACCGTATGTGCGTTCCATCTGCTCTGTTGTAGGGAGGTTTTGGCGATCAGCCATTTCCTCAGCGAGGGCTGCCTTGACGAGGCGGTTGGGCAGCGTGAGGCCGCATGGTAGCTCAAGAGGCTTTGAAACGAGTAAGTCTGTCATGATGTCGATTTGTGTGTATGGCCTGTGAGGTGAAATTCGCGTGAACTCATGTTGTTAAATATGAAAATCTCGCCTTATTGTATTAGTCGTCGAGCCGAGGCCCGTGTCCGTGGCGGGAGTGGACTATTGCCCAAAGGAGAAATATCTCCAGTGGACTCGGCGAGTCTTTGCTCCGGTTCCATTTCCTTTGGCGATTCAATTGATCCGCTCATGGCTTAAATCGGAATTATTGAAAAGTGTTTAGCTGATGATATGTAAACTTGGAGAAGTTTCTGATCTTGTTATGGTGTTGATATAATTAGGTGCTTACGCTTACATGACAGCCTGCGCAGAACCTCAGCTGTCGACCCGTCGGCATCCCTGGTTAACAAGAATTTGACTCATAGTAAATAATTGATGTAGAGTATACCGAGTGTATCTAAGGCCTTTTCATCTTATTGAAGAAACATTTCAATGTCGCGATTCGATATCTTGCTGTTTTTTGCTCAGCCATGAAAGAAGATGAGGCGCAAAGCCTTGATTGGCAGCTCGGAAGCTAAACTTGATCTGATCACTTCGCAACATTAATCATGCGATCTAAGTTGCTTCCAAAGGCTGATCTTTTTTTTTTTTCTTTCTTTTCAATTGGCTAGAAAATGATTAAAAATCAATTTAATGCGGCAGGTCTTTGGCCCGATTCCTTTTCCTCTCGACATACAACCTTTAGGCATCCTATTGTACACGAATAACAGACGTCATTGAGTTCGTGAGGACTGTGATAGAATTTCCACATATTATTTTGAGAGATGAATGGAGAGAGCTTCACTTCCATATATTCAGAAGTCTTGATGTCCATTCAGAAAGGGAATGACACCTTGGGAACATAAAGCTCTTCGAGATACTTCATCTCCTCATCGCTCAGTTTAACCTGAACTGCTCCCACTGCCTGATCAATTCTTTCTTCACTCTCCAAACCGCAGATAGGCATGCATCCCTTTGCAATCAGCCAAGATTCCGCGATCTGAGCCATCTCGACACCCTTCCTCTGAGCGAACTCCTCAACACGGTCAACGAGGGCTCGATGGGTATTTTGGTCCTCGCCGCGGAACAAAAGCTTAGGAAGGGATACTTCTGCTCTCGAGTATCTGTTCCATCTGTCCAAGAGTGTGCAAGAACTCCTGCGGCAAGGGGGGCCAGGGCAACAGACCGACGCCAGTGTAGCTGCAGTAAGGATTCATTTCTCTCTTCTTCGCGGCGGAGAAGGCTATATAGACCTTGCATGGAGATGAACTTATGCCATCCGTTTTGATGGGCGACGTTCTGGAGTATTTGAAACCCCCAGGCTGCCATCTTCTCGGCCGTTAGCTTTTCCTATAATAATATGGGGGAGGTCAACACACTGAGCTGGCACCAATGTAGCGAACCTTTCCACTTTCGAATACATCAATGAGTGCTTTCTTAATCTCCTCCGGAGCAACATCACGATCCATCCTGTGGATCTGCAATGTAGGTTCCCAATCGTTCGACGCTCTGGTCCACCGCGTCAAGGATATGCTTTCGAGAGAGACCAACTCTGTTGACGCGAGGACTATCGTTACTGGTGAGAGTTGCGGGATCTATAGGGCCCTTGTCCTCATCGACAAACTGGAAGCACTTAGAAATGACCAACTTGAAGCGGGGAACATTATAGTGCTTGATAGCCTCGCCGAGGATCATCTCTGACTCTCTATTCGAGTATATATCGGCGATATCTCAGGTATTGATGCCCTTGTCAAAGGCATACTTGAGGATGGGGAGAGCTTCGTCTTTGTTGAGAAGCCAGGGTTGTCAGTTTTTGTCGCCGAAACTCATGCATCCTAGGATGATCTGTGAAACTTTGAGACCGGACTTGCCGACTCTGAAAGCTGGGTTAGGTGGCATTTCAAGGAATAGAGGGAATCGTAAGATGCTTACCGGACATATCTCATTTCAGACATCATAGTGATAGAAATGAATTTAATAAATTGTTCCTGAATGGCTATTGGTGAAAAATACTGTGTGACAACTTTCGGATGGCAGTATATGCCACTGTTTATATGCTTCTTCATTTTACCATCTCACGAGGTAAGTGATTCGAATCATAGCTTTAGCTTCAAGCCGAGGATTAGCCCAATAAGCCGAGTGCATGTACCGCCGCTGGTTGAACTTTCATATATCTATCCGCGTATAGACCCAGAAAGTCTCAGCAAGCGAGAGCTGATCCGACCTGTATGGCGGCGCTAATGCAAGTGGCTTATCCTCCAGTCGCATCCACGGATTTTAGAGGCAACAAGATTCCGCTTGATCAGATCTTTAAACCTTATGCGACTGGCTTATTCCGAGGACCGAAGGCCCCACCATGGGTTCTCGATGGTTGTACATCGTCATTGTGGGTTGCTTCGTTTATGTCCTGATGGAGTTTACTGTTAAGTCCGTAGCCTCATTGAAGATGGGAGACTTTATCATGGTCCGATGAGTATTAATAGAGAGCAAAGGCTCCCAAAGAACTTTGCATTGAACCATCACTCGAACAAGCCCACAGCCGTATTCTGACAGCAATTCCTCATATCTCACTTTCAAAACCACTACTATTTCATTCACAATGGTCAAGACTATTCCCTTCGGCGACATAACTGTCCCATCGCCTGGCTTTGGAGCAATGGGCATGAGCTTTGGTCTCGGCTCTAACCTGAGTCTCGAGGAGGCCGAACCAGTCTTGCTCAAAGCTATTGAGTTAGGCTGCACCTTCTGGGATACAGCTGTATGTTCAAGTAAAGGAGTATCAGATGGCACGGATATACTGACTTCCCCAACAGGTAGTATATCAGGCTGGCGTCAACGAAAAGCTTCTCGGGGATTTTATCAGGAAACATAACGTTCGAAACAAGGTCTTTAGTAAGTCCACAAAGACTTGAACTTCGATTTTAGTTTGACGTAGACCTTTGCTGACTTGATATGATAACTACAGTCGCTTCAAAGTGTGGTTTCGATGTGTTTGGTAAGGGCGAAGTGACCAATTCCGCATCTCACATCAAGGAGTATATCGAAGGGACCATCGAGAGACTTGGATTTGCCCCTGACCTGTACTACCTGCATCGAATTGATCCTAGTATGTGCTCACTTAGCATAAGCTTCTACAAGACTACAAGAAAGATTAATCTGACCTCTGAATTCTAGACACTCCGCTCGAGGAATCCATTCCTGCACTTGATGAAATCCGAAAGCAGGGAAAGACAAAGTACATTGGCCTATCTGAATGTTCCGCCAACACCTTGCGCAAGGCAAATTCCGGTAAATTTATCGATATACCCAGTGAACTCGACTGAAAAGTATCAGTTGCAAAGATAGATGCTGTCCAAGCTGAATACTCGGCTTTTGAGACACTGCACGAGACCGACGGTCTCATCGATACAGCGAAAGAGCTCGGAATTACCTACGTCGCCTACAGCCCACTTGGCCACGGCTGGCTCGTCGATGACTTTCCTTACAAGAGCCCTGATGATTTCGCACCCGACGACTTTCGACGAACAGGTACGTTTCACCACCGCGGCATCCTACTGCAGTTGCATGTCGATACTGTTTACTAACATGTCAATCAGTCCCCAAGTTTCAAGGAGAAAACTTCTACAAGAACAAGGCTATAGTAGAGGAAATCAAGAAACTCGCTGTTCGCAAGGGATGCACTTTGACGCAAATCGCGCTTGCTTGGGTTGCGTCACAGGGAATGATTGCTATCCCTGGCACAACCAAGGCGCACCGTCTGGAGGAGAATTGGGCATCGAGGGATGTTGACCTGACTGAGGAAGAAAAGGCTGAGATGAGGAGGATTATTGATTCGGCTAAGCCCCAGGGCAATAGGTATGGTGCTACTCATCAGGCTTTGGTTGGTCACTAGATTGTTTTATCAGTAGAGTCAACATAGTAATCGTAACTTATAACTTGAAGCTTCCTCAGATAATGGATATGGACAGACCCATGGTTCTACAGTACCTAGTGTTGTAGTTGGATGGTGACGCCATTACTAACAACTCCACTGCAATAGCGCTAAAGTTTACTTATCTTCCACTGAAGCTTATGCCTGTGCCCTTCCCTGATCAGCCCCACCCATATCCCTCTTGCTGTCCGAAGGCACGGTGGGAGTAATTATTGAGCTACTGATCCGGCGTCCTTCTGTCATGCCTACCTGAGCGGTATCACCCTTCAACACGATATCATCCACTAAGAAACTGACCAGCAGACATATAGCCATGAGAGGTATCGTGGTGATGAAGATCACTCGGAAGCCTTGCATGCGCGCATCGATGATGGCGCTTTCGAACTCTGCAGTGGTGGGGTCCCCAACAGCCCACGTACCGTCCAAGACTCGGTCACGAAGCCATTCCGGCACCGCGTTGGGTTGTAAAAGAGCTTTGCTGAGAGTAGCATAGTATGCGGCTGTGGACACGGCGATACCAACAACGCCACCGAGGGAACGAAAGACGTTGCGGGTTCCTGTTGCCACAGCACGATCTTCGTCCGCAGAGTTGGCCTGCAAAGCAACAAGGCCTGAATTGTAGTTGATCAATCGGGCTGATTGCCGGTCCAGGATCAAACAAAGCAGTCGACATACCTGGCTGATGTACCCATCCTATCCCTGCTCCTTCAACAGCTAGAACCACGACATAGACAGCGACATGAGTGTGCTCATTGAACAGAAGCTTGAGGCCTGCGCCGATTGTCCAAATTGTGAAACCAGTCCGCAATATAGGCATGTATCTGTAGACTAGTGAGAAAGACCATTGGTCTTCACAATCATGGGCCTGCTCACCTCGCATAATGAGCCATGATGGGCCCCGAAGCAGCGCCAGCAAGTCCTTGCGCTAGGAGGAACGGTACAATGAGCGTCGCGCTCTTCAGAGGCGTGAAGCCGCGAACAGTTTGGTAGTACAGAGGAACAAAGTACTGTGTAGATTGCCAAGCGAAGTCGTGCAAGAATCCTGTGAGGATGAGTACAGCTGGGGATATTTGCTTAAACAGTCTCATCGGAATTATGGGGATTCGGGCAAAGAAAGCCTCGATAATGATGAAGACCAGCAGCATGACGACACCGATGGTGAGGATGGAGATAGTCTTGACATTCTTCCAGGCCCACATGCTGCCTCCAGAGTTGATGGCCATCTGTGTCGGCTGTCAATAAGGTACAACTATTGTGATACTCGGAATACTCACAACCGTCAACACGATACCAGCAATTGATGCCATAACACCCATCCAGTCAATCTTACGAGCCTTTTCTTTGAAGCTTCCTGAAACGGGTTTCAGAGGCAAGAGTAGGAGAAGAAGCACAAAACATACTGCTCCCATTGTCGATGGGACCCAGAAGACCCATCGCCATCCGCCAGTGGTCCGTTGGATTAGCCCAGCGGCCACAAATGGACCAGAAGCAGCTCCGATCCCAATGGCAAGGCTAATAAACCCTTGATATTTCCCTCGTGATCTTAGACTAACGAGATCACTGACGATGATAGCCACGGAAGAGCTAATGCCACCCCCACCAATGCCACTGATTGTGCGACAGACATACAGCCAAACTGGCGTGCGAGCGAAGCCACAGAGAAGACCGCCCATTACGATACAGCCCACTGAGAATAGTAAGACAGGCTTCCGTCCGGTGATATCGGATATTCTGCCATAAAGTGGCTGAAATGAGAGCTGGCCGAGAAGGTATGACGTTCCGACCCAAGTAACAGTCGGGCCAGCATCCAATGCCTCAGAAATGGTGGGCAATGATGTCGCGACAGAGTTCATGTCTAGATAAGAGATGAAATAGCAGAAACATAGACAGGTGTAGGCAAGAATGAGTCGGAAGAATGGTAGACGCTGTGATTGATCTTGGAGCTCTATAGTTCCGCTGTTGCTTTCGATGTCGGGACCAACTGGTTGGTCTAACGAGCCAGCAATAGAGGCGGTATCCGTCGTTTTCTCGACATGATCGGGAGTTTGCTGATGAGAATGAATTGGCGCAGGCTCAATTGCGTCTGCTTGAGGTGATGAGGTCATGATGCAAATGGTCCCGAGGTCGAAGAAAATGGTTGGAAGAGAAGCTGATCTCAGATGGAAAGCTGTTTCTCATTGCTATAAGCCAAGTTTCAGTCGGAAGGCCAAGGTATTTCACGTTGCTTGTTGGAAATAGAAGTGCGTTATTTCTGTTATAAACCAAGATTTACGTGATCATGCATCGAATCAGTTGGCTTGGAGATATGTTTCCGTGCTGCCAAGATGATCCTTCGGAAACCCCTCACGACAGATCATATCGGGGCCCTGCAATGTCGGCAATGAATTGGCTTGAACTGAGTCATATTAAATGCGATAAAATGCATGCTTGGAGACTAGAGAGGCTTTTGAATGTCATTTTCGATGAATCTGGTACTACAAATGCCGCTTGAAAGACCATTCTCCGTGTCCCACGACTTGAACGTCAGAGTCGCCATTCCCGAGTACGACCTCCATTTCCGTAAATGGCGGTACGACAACGTTCATTTGTACCTCTCCTTCATCGGCCACCTTCCAAGAGACCGAGACTCTCCCATGCGGTGTCAAATGTGACGTCCTCGCAGCTGTGATACCACCACCAACGCAAGGATCTACACGACATCTCGTCCACGCAGGTTCCAATTGCTTCAGACCTGCGACGCGCTCCACCATGAATTTAGCTACTGCACCGTAGGCATAGTGATTGAAACTGGTCATGTCTCCTGGATTGATCGATCCATCGGGTAGCATACTATCCCAACGCTCCCAAATCGTTGTCGCACCCATAGTCACTTGGTAGAGCCAGGAAGGGCACTTCTTGTTCAGAAGCATGCCATACGCGACGTCCATATGATTTGTCTTTGCCAAAGCTTCACAGACAAATGGGGTTCCTGCGAAGTCCGTACCGACACAGTACTCATTGGCTCGTACAATCTCAGTGAGTCGGTCGCCTGCCCATATCAGCTGAGAAGGTTCAACGAGTAAGTTGAAGCAAATGGCTAGAGCGTAAGCTGTCTGTGAATCTGAAGTCAAGCGACCGGTCTCTGAGATGTATTGCTTGGCGTATTGTTGTCGGGCAGTTGCTGCTTTCGCTTTGTAGATAGAGGTGTCCTCATTGCCGAGGTCCTCCGCGATTTGAACCATTATATCGTAAGAGTCTATCAGAGATGCATTTGCGACGAGCATCATGTCAGTCGCTGACTTCTGAGGAGCGTCTGGAGGAGCACTAGGGTCAAGCCAGGCCTGGGACCCAAGTCAGCTTAGAGTCATCCACAAAAAGGGCTGTCTGGTTCTGGGGTCAGAAGCCAGCAACACCCATTCCAATAAAAATGGTTCCAGCGACAGCGAAGCTTGCAAGAATAGCAAATCTTCGGCCGACCTTGGACATGATAACCCAAGAGAAAGGAGTGCACATCATACTCAAACCAACGCCGATTTGATTCAGTGTAAGAGAAAAGGTCGGGGTCATGCCAGCCATGATGAAGAAGTAGGTAGAGTTCGAGACCAATGTTATTCCCATAAACTGCTGAAGAGTGTTGAGAAAAGCAACGATACGAGTCCGTCGCAGGTTGGTGCCCTCGAAGCACTCTGAAAATGAAGGCTGCTCGGTATTCAATCTCTGCTCTTGTTGGATTGTAGCTTAGATGATGGCGATTCGTTCGTCAATATTATCACAGCCGAGAGTAGTCAGAGCCTTTCTAGCTTGGCCGATCTTGTTCTTGCCGGCGAGGTAGACTGGGCTTTTGGGGACGACTAGGGCTGCGATGACGGAGTAGGCGGAGAATGCCCACTGAGATGCGAAGGGGATCTTGAAGGCCCAGTGTGTCATCGTAGCGACCTCCTTAAACACGACCATAATGGCAATCATCTGGCCAACAGTCTAGTGTCGTATCATTAGTATCATCGGTATGTCGGTAGATAGTAGTACTCACGATCATAAAGGGGTAAAAGCCGAGAAGTATAGTTCGAAGTTTGGGCGGTGAAATCTCAGATACATATGTTTGGCATGTCGACATGCTGACACCCATAGCCAGACCGATGAAGAACTTTCCAACCAAGAGAACACCGCGTCTTTGTTCGACAGTCTCAGGGTTGCCGGACACAAAAGTAATCGCCGTTCCTAGAGAAATTCAAGTTAGATCGGATTGAGTTCAAATTTTCTTGTCTCGACTCACCAACAGCCGAGATGACACCTCCTACTCCAAACATGATCTTTCGACCAAATCGATCCTGCAGAAACCGTTGCTTGCTGTACCAGCCATTATTCCCATTGCACTAAAGGCTTGCCAGAGACCTTGTCATAAAGCTGGGAGGATGACAGTCTCACCGAAAGGTGAACCAAAGGTGATTCTCCATGGTCAGCCTGTATCAGATACTGGTTGGGAGGTTGGTGACTTACGAGAACATAGGGAGGGCATTGATGGCTCCTTGAACGAGAACATCGTATCCAAAAAGGAACGCAACGCAATTGGCGAACCAAGTGAAGATAATCACACGAACATTCTTCCTAAGAAGTTTCCAAACATTTGTGTTGCTCTCCTCCGCAACCTCAACAGCTAGGATAGTCTCCTTGTGGTCAACTCCAATGGAGTCAGCCTTGCTCGTAGTTCGTTCAATGTTCGACATTCTTGAGAAGTTCATTGATGCCGAGTGTAAATACCTGCGATCAAGCCCGGTATTAGGAGTTACTCATAGGGAGAGTATCATGTTTAATCTTCTGGCTCAGTGCCGTGGTTCAACCGACACGATACCATTTAAGCTCATGCTGCATCTGGGGCCCCGGACGATTGGTAGATCTCCCCGCATTAGCTGGGATGTTTTTCGGATTCGTGGAGGAGGAAGAGTCTGAGGCTTGATTTAGAGCACCCTTGGTCGGGAAAGTGGAGGGAATTCGGCGCATCTACCGCCGAGAGTATCGGATAATGTACCATGCGGGCTATAGGATGCTGCTACTAAGTCATTTCGTATTTGAGATATCTCTAAGATCGTTTTGTGATTTTTAGAAGAGATGTGGTAGAATTTCGGTGGCAATGCTTCGTGCAGCGATTTGATTCACTGATATATGAAGCCTCACCACCTCAAAAATGCCATATGAAGTATCTAGCATCGAATTCGTTCAATTTCATCTCAAGCTACTCTGTCTACGGAGCCTCATGAAGTCCATATATCGTTCGTATCTTATTCTCATCCCCAAGCTCTCCCGGCTTTTGCGTATCCCAAAGTTCAGCTGCATCCCTCGTACTATCAAGCTCTGAACTTCCTATTTGCAATATTTGCGTGTTGCCCAGCTCAGACTTTTCAAAATCGGACTTCTCAATGCTATCCACTCGTTCCGTTGTTCGTCTACGCGTGAAGCGTCTCCATAAACATAAGCCCACGCCCCCGGAAATCAAAAGGCCCGCTACTGTGACACCGACTGAAACTCCCACCAATGCCGCCGTGGATAAACCTGGATTGCTTTCTGGGTTGGCCACTGAATGATGAGTCGTCTCTGTGGAACTCGTCGAGGTTTCTGATGCTTGAGACGCTGTAGAAACTTGTGTTGAGTTTGAGGCAGACGATGCCTCTAGCTTTTTGGAATTCGTTCCTGAGATGTTAAAGGATCCGGAATTCGCGAGTGGGATATCCTTGTCTGAAGAGTATAGAGCAAAGTGAAAGACAGTATCTTCGGAGCCTGGAGAGGAACTACTAGAACTTGCGTTCCAAACGTGAGAATTCTCAGTTGTATTTTCTGCCTCTTATTAGCCTTTTGGAAATCAGAGAGATGTCGGTCATATTCACCCAACAATTTGCTGTACCATTCCACAGCCAATTTCGGATAGTCTTGCCACAGAAAGAGATTGCAGCCTTCATGGTCCGTTTTCCATTTTATTTCAATCTCGTCCTTGATTCCATACACTTGATTCTCAGACCAAGGGTCCTTCGATAATTCAGGTGTAATAAAGTCAGAACTACACAGCCCACTGCCCGCAAACGCGATAGCCGCAAGAGACGCTGGTAAAAGGCCAAGTACCATGATGAACACTTAAGGCTCAAAATGATCGAGAAAATATTTCAAGAGGGGAAAGGCAAAGATAGAAAGCACATGCTGCGCCTCATGCACCTCTTAACAAAACCTCTGTGTTTGTCAGATTATAGACCCTTGTCCCGCTAGCAACCTCCCTAGAAAGCACAATACCACGATGTTAGGCCCAGAACTCGATGCGAGGTGATGATAGATGAGTAAGCAGCAAACCAACCAACGAACAACCATGATAGTCTATGAGCGTTGGATTTAGGTGCAGATAGTGACGCACTTGACTTTTGACAAACCGCCGACTAAGCCAATAGAAGCTCAACGTTTGAAGAAACGGCGTGTTCAGAGGCTTATTCCCGCATCTTTTACGCGGTTCAAGCTTCAGAAGGACCAGAGGCTAGTAAGGATATCTTGAGGCGGTAAATGACTTTCGAAAACCTCAATACTAAACCATGCTGCCCCCAAATCTCCTGGCTCTATTGCTCGAGATAACGGTCATAGTCAGGCTGCCGACTTCTCACAACAGAGATGAAGAAGCCAAGAACAGCAAAATAATTACAAAGAACAGGAACCACAAACAAGACAGCGCGACTCCCCCTTGAGGAACCAAGAAAGAAGGCGAGGAATGCTCCCAGGCAGAACCCCGGTAAGACAAGATCGCGATCTTTGGCGTCGTACAGTAAGAAGGGGAAACTTGAAAAAAATGGCTGCTAATAAAGTCCATAGTCTCTGCTGATATGTCGCTCCCAGGGCACAGGCGATGATCATGCTTGCGATGGCGTACAAAACGACCGCCATGCAGAAAGTCCCTTTGTCGAAGTGGTAGTATAGTCCAACAGAACGAAGAGTGTTTTCCAGGGAAATGAAAGCCGCGAAGTACATGCCTTCTACAAGACGCAACTTGTGCCTCCACATCCATCGCCATACACTGAAATGTCCTTGAGGTAGGGGTTTCTCTGGATCAGATTCCTCTGACGATGTAGGAGCTGGTCCCCCTGTGAGAAGTAGCTGAATCTCGTCTTGCAGCTCTTTGTCAGTGAAATTTTCCCAAATAATTCCAGCAGACTTCAATTGTTCCTTGATTTGGTCCGTCATCTTGATAAGACTCTTCCAGACTTCAGGCACTGTTGCAATATCATTTTGTTGTAGCGTCAAGTGTGCGGTCGTCCATAACACGACAAGGCCAATACTCCACGAATGGAGAAGAATAGCCATGACAAATAACTGAAGAAATGAAAATCCCCATTGATATTCGATAGATTCCTATACGTGTCAGTTTTTGGCGTGATTCTGAATTCATAATGCTATGAACATACTCCATTCTTTATTGGTTGACATATCCCTTGAACTTGGACGTCCTTCACATTGTATATCTCATCCTCAACAAGAAACGTCAATGCCGTAATGTCTGGGTAAGGATTAAGAGGTGCTGGAGATATCGAGTCGGTATGGTTAGCCGTCCAGTACCAATAAAACGTGGTAGGAAGATAGAACGCCTTGACATTGAGGGGAGGCCAATTCAGTGTCTTATTACGGAAATGGGTTTTCTGGCCGTGCTTGGTTTTCTGACTACCCATTCCCTCAAATCCATAAGATTGAATGTCTAGCGAGTAGTCAATATTTAATGCCTTGTAATACCATGTACAAACAGGCTTCAGGACACATACATTCTGAGACATCTTTCTGCAGCTGACAGTCAGCTTGTACGTTAGAGAGGTCTTGAGGCTCATCACATGTTTCATAGAGCTCTGTAGAAGATCTTGAAGTTATTGTTGAGTCTGAAGAACTCGTGAGTTTATGTAGTCTCTTATGTGCTTCGTGAGTCGTCTTACTGCCTTTCCATAACACGGGATAATCCCTGTGGAGGGAATCCACTCTATCCCCATCTCGTATCATATAAGCGATAGGGGCGATTGCCGGAAACTGAATAAGCTTTCCACTTCTGCTGTTAACATAAGCCTTGTTGTACGGCGTATATCCTGTCATTGAACTGGCAAACGTCGGGAAAGCAAGAATGAGCAATGCCGTCCAAATCATGAAACACATGACCTTTTTGGATGCGAGTCCAACCTTGGCGAAGCCAGTGGCCAGTTTCCATGTTGCGAGCGCGGAGTTGTCTTTCTGGAACCTGATAAGCCACACTGTGCTGTATGCCGCCGGTTTTGTAAGAAGAGAGAGTTGGAGATATTCGACAAACACTCGCCACGATACAAGAGTCATGAGTGTTTGGCCCCCCCGACCTATAACCTATAGTTTCACGTTAATATTAAAAGCATTAGAGTAGTCTTCGACGCGGATACCCACCAAGTCCCAGATAACGTCCACGAGCTTTGCGGTTCCAAAACTCAGGCGACCCCAGCTAAGGGTGATCTGAAAGAATCCCCTAGGTGCCCACCAATCGAACCTACCAGGCCGATCAATCCCACCGAACCGAAACTCTCCATCTGGCTGGCAGGGGCTTTCAGCATCGCTGAGCCCCAGTGGTAACAGACATAAATAGATGAGCAAGCCGAGGACAGAAAAGTTCCAGCAACCGACCCAAACAACCTGTCGGATGAGACTCAATTCGAACGGCCGATCGGTTCTAGGGGATTTCAAAAAGAAGTTCAGATCATAAAAGACGTCTTTGAATGCCTTGGTTACTGATGTTTCGTCTGATGGTAGGTAACCGAATATCCCTCTCCAAGTTGAAACTTTCTGCGAAAAGGACTGCTTTGATAAATGTTGCTGCGCATCGGATTCCGTGTCATAACTGAGTAATAATGGTCTCGTCGGAGTAGCCATTGCAAGCCTTTTACCTCCGGTCGCGACTCGCGAGGTAGAGGACAGATGAATGGAACCCGAAGCCAGAAGTGCGAGAGCCTCATTTAATACAAAACTACCATCCATACTTCTATCTCTCACTATTTTTAACTCCCTGCAGTTCAAATTTGCATAATCATTTTTCATTCGCTATAATGTAAGCCAGTCTTACCGCAGTGGTGTCTAAGGGGTGTCTAGGTGGATCTATGCACTCCTCGAAACCAATCACGCACTCTCGACACCGATCAGGCTGTGATATTACGCCCTCCATTGGATGCTAAATACCGCTTCGCCTGCACAATCAAGCCTATGATGTATGTGGAGGCTAAGCATTGGCAAGTGAAACATAAATCGTAATTGTAACATAACCCCTAACTATTTGTTGGGCGGTGTCCTTGTGCCACCTGGCTACGTATCTTTACACAAGTACAGGATTCTAAACGAGGAGCAGAACAAGGTGGCTACCCATCGACTCGAGCTGGGGGATCAACTAAGCAAGCTCAACGGGTAACGAAATACACTTGAGCTTTTGAAATTAAGAAACACAAGTCTAGTAGGCTCTTATATATATAACACCAAAATATATTTTGAATAATTTTGGTAGATGATTGAACACATTCGATGAAGGTCCCGTACCAAATCATAGCCTGCTGCCTCGCAAACAGTCAAGGGGCGATTATGTGAAGTTTGATGTTGACGGTATGCATGAAACTATCACCACAGTATCACGCCTCTGCCTTTGTCTGATCTACTTATGGTCGTTATATCATAATTATTCTCCTAAGCCACTGCATATAACTCCTATTGTACATTGAAAACCAACAGACTATTCAGTGTTCACGAAACGCCGGACACAGATATCATAGCCAATACATAATGTTCCTTCAGAATATCATTCATCCGTATCCAGAAGCCTCATGATATAGCTAATCATCGCGGTCCAGGGAAGAGCTCCTTATCCTGAGTACCTCCAACAGCGTTGTTACCCTCAATGTGGCTAGTATCAGGCTTCTCGTGAGGATAATTCCCGTCATTGGCAGCAAACTCATACAGGGGAGGGAAAGGAGCAACATCTTTGCGCAAGATGTACTTCTTGAGGTACCAGGGTAGCTTCCTCCAGTAGTATGAGGCATGCTCTCTGTTAGAGACACCGAAAACGTTATCGAGTTCTTCAAGGGTCAAGTTCTTGGTCTCAGGGAGGAGGAAGTAGCAGAAGACCCAACCGAATATGTTCCAGGCACCATACCAGCCGAAAGCACCAGTGTTAGAGAAGGCCTCTCGTAGAGCTGGCCAGGTAAGGCTGATGATGAAGTTGAAGCCCCAGGTGATGGCTGTACTGGAAGCCATACCAATGTCTCTGATATGGAGAGGGAACGCTTCAGCGCTGTAGGTGAAAGGCACGGGTCCAAGGCCGGGAGAATAGACTGCCATGAAGAGATAGAGGCCCAGAGTGATAGTGCCGATCTTGGGGTCACGTGGTTGGTCGGGAAGTTGGAACACTCCACCAGTGAAGAAGAGGCACGCTGCCATGAGAGGAAAGGTCACCAGAAGAAGGTTCCTGCGTCCAAATGTATCAATGGTGTAGATTGCAGGGATGGCGAAGAGGAAGTTTATGATGCCGCCACCCATAGAGACGAGGAGGGCCTCAGAAAGGCTGTAGTTGGCATCGGTGAAAATTGAAGTAGAGTAGTATGCAATCACATTTACGCCGCAGAACTGCTGCATGAACTTGTGTAGTTTGTTAGTAATTGTGACGCATGCTGGGGCTGGATATCTTACCATGCAGAACCAGGCACTTTGAGCAGCACGTCTGTTGCGGCGTACAGTGAAAAACTCCTTTAGCAGATTCCGACCTTCTCGTTCCCCACGCTCGATTTCCAGTAGTTTGTAAGCATAATACATATCGCGAGTAGCTTGGACAGGTGAGAAGCGAAGCTTCTTGACGGATCGGAAAGCCTTGTCAAATCGACCGCGTTCCATGTACCAGCGGGGAGATTCAGGACAAAAGTACACTTGGAGCATGACAATGAGCGGGGGAATAGAGGTCGAAGCCATCATCCATCGCCATGGAGAGTTCTCTCCACCAATTATAGTGACGTTTTGAAAAGCCACGCAGACGATAAAGCCAAGGGCGATACCGAAAGCAGTCCACATCTGGAAACTTAATCAGCTTATGGTCTTCCACCACTATTGAGGGTATTCTCACCTGCCACATCATAGTTAGGGCTCCACGAATGTTCTTCGGTGTAGATTCGGCAGAGTAAACGGGTGTTGTGCTAGACTTTGCGCCAACAGCGAAACCAAGCATGAAACGAGCAAACAAGAAATTCCAGAGGCTAGCAGGTGTCAGTAAGATCTCAAGCCGTGAGACAGTAGTCGAAAGCTTACGAGGTAGTGATAGACATCCAGAATCCAGTGATCGTAGAGATAGCGCAAGAGATGAAGATGGTTCCGCGGCGGCCGGTGTACTTGTTGAGAATCGGACTGGTCCAGCAACCGACAACGGCAGAGCAAAGATAAGGAGCACCATTGGTCAACCCTTTCATCCATACGTTCGTGATATCGAATTCTTTAAAGTAGAATTCCTATAATCGTCAGAAACTTGTAGAGATCCCAAGATTGATTCGGCATACCTGCGCACCGTTGACGGTGGTCTGATCCATACCCTGAACAATAGCCGATCCGGCGCAAAGAGTGCAGAGAAAGTACAAAGCAAAGGGCTGATGCCATCGCGATGTCTCTTCCTTTCTCAGGATCGCCTTGTCATCTTCAGACAGCATGTCGATTTTCTCAAAGCCACCGGGGGTGTTGTTGACTTGAGCGACAAGAGCTCCCTTTCGGAAATCCTCGCGGTGCTCGGAGAGGCCCTTGGACTCGACGAAAGCGTCAACATCAGCGAGGATCTCTTCTCGAGTCATGCCAGCTAGAGGGTTGCGTAGGAGAGTTGCTTTGGAGACTCTTCGCTGACCGAAACCGGCGCCCTCATTGTCGTTGACGAAAGTACCATTGCTGCTGGAGTTGCGGTAGCTGTCGTTATGGGGGCCAATGTGATCCGTGTCGTAGGCAGGCGGAGCCTCGCTGTCGGCTCTTGGCAGAGGCATCGTGCTTATCTCGGTTAAACAAGACAGCAGATGAGAAGCAGACCACTTAAGACGGTGATAATGTCACTGGCAACTGAGTCTGGGGAGAAGTTGGGGCCCCGAATTCTGTCGAGGAAATACTTTGGGAGCAAGAGAGTCGCAGAAGCTGGGGACGGCCCAATTATTATATATCTTTTCGGAAAGGATTCGAGAAGACTTACTCCACCTGATGAGCAAACGTCCAAAGAGGTTTGAGGATGGAGGAGTGGAGGCTGCCAAGATGATCGTCGGATTATTTGGCTATGTGCGGCTCAAAGCTCAGTGTATCCCTGTCTCGGCAGCACATTTTATGACGTTGCCCAAGAGGTGAGATGAAGTGAGATGCCTCTTTGCTGCTGCCTCTCGAATCCTTCAAGGGGAGACTGTGTGATGATGACGCGTTGGATGTAACGGGACTTAAAGTTACAATCTGACCGCATATGAATTCTCGCGTGGCTATGTCCCCGATAAAGACTGCTTCGATTCATCAATCTTGTCATTCTTTCACGAGCAGGGATGCCCTCATCCGAATCCTGACCGTGGTCAGAAGTCGGAGAATTGTCGATTGAGTTCAGTTCTACTCAAAGTCAATTAGCGGTCATCCTCCACAAACTCAAAAAACGAAGCCAAAAGAGCCTCACACAAACCTGCTCCAAGCCGCCGACGTTAGATCGTCCGCCAAGCCCGTTATGTCTTCCCCCAAGAACGATCATCGGCGCAAAGACCCTGGTAAGCCATCTCGATTAAGCTTAAATGGGCGACCCTCTCACGACAAGGATGACTTGGCGCTAGTCTGGGCGTGCGTCACAGTCTGCCGACCAAACATTGCACTTGACGTCAATTCTTTGACTGTCGCAAGAGCAAGTTTTTGATGAAGAGTGTGAGGTTTTGGGTGTTTTTCGGTTACCCCGGATATTCAGCACGTGGATCTGAGCCAGAGTTGGTGGTTTGCTAAGGACGAGCTTATCTTGACCTCCGCTTAATTCCAGGTGAGCTTGATGGGCGGGGTTGAGATTGACCACATACGTCGGAGTTACCAAGCATTGGCAACCTGACTGCTTAACTTCGGATACTTGGTGACAACTGTACCACTCGGATTACCTGTTATGGTCCAAATAAACTCGATCGATCACGGAATACTGGGACTGGCTAGACTGGCTGGCCGGTAGCTGGGACTTGTGGACCTGGCCCAATTTACCCCAAAGTGCAAGACATATTCCACAAGAGCTTCTTGGTACGGAGAAGACCCAATCTTTTATTCTGTTGCCTGTTGACTTGGCCAGGCTTGTCGTTGAGCCAAGGTCTGAGCCTTTGATCATATGAAAGGCAAGTCTTTCAGTCTGCATGTTGTTTGCTTGGCTTCGGCAAAGTTGTGGACATTGATCGAGTATCCTTTGAGGGGCGGGTTGGAAACTGAATTGTTCCTGGCACTTCTCCAAGCTCTGAATTTCTGAGTGATTCGTACATATGGAATTGTTGCAGCGCAGGTGTCTCGTGGCTAAGGGATGGTTCTTGGTCGATAGAAAAAAGCAACGATCGCCGGCAACAGGCGTCTCGGCTATCTAGGCTGTTAGCTCTGCATTAAGGCTCTGCCTGAGGTGAGCTGACTTGCTTTTTATGCCTACGGCTCGAAGAAGGATGGCGAGAACCAACGACAAAGGGAAGTTTGCTGCGGTTACGGGGAGGCCATCGTGCCGTAAATGACACTGGGCACCATCCGTGAATCTTGAATATTTCTGTGTCTCTCCTGACAATCCTTATTTCTTTGAATAGTCAGACGTACTTTTGTTGTCGTAGTAAAAGCAAAGGGTGAAAGGTCGTCGAGTGTCACCGTGTGGTGTTTTGCTAACACACAAATAAGTTTCTTTCATTGGGTGCCTTTCCACGACCGTGGAAGAGGGGCTGCGATCCCTGTTTGCGGACTGTTGCATTGGTAATGTATTTAGGGCAATCAAAAGTGGAAAACATCGATTTTCCTTCTAGAATTTCAAAGGCATTAACCATGTACTCGACAACACTCGACCTTGAGCACAACAAATGTGAGCCTGCACGAATCCTAGTCATTGAATTTCGTAGCATACATGTATTACATATTTTTGGTCTCATTAGGGTAGTTAGGCGTTGAGTTGGAGAGTACATAGGACCTGATGCACATATCAGATTGCCATCAATCTCAATGCATAAATACAATATCAACCAAATATCACCTTCGAGACCTAAAATTCATTTTTTATCAAATGGAATTGTGGCAGCACTTGACTCGAGCATTGGAGCTCCACCTGCATCTCCTTGTATCAAAATATCAAGAGCAAATAGGGTGTTCCTTAGGAGCTGCACCACCGCCTCGTCTTTGTGATTTATATCCCGCCTTCACCTCAAATGCACATGAATGGCATATGAGCACTCAAAGCTCCTTCATAACTCCCTCCCTTCCTTTCTTCGTCCCATCTGCATCTCTACTTCAGTGGTCTCAGGCCTCGAGTCACCGGATAACCCCCTATCGCCCACTGTAACTTCTATAATTGCAGCTGCTGCCTCGTCAGTGCCTGCACTCCAATTAGCGCCTTCTCTATCCTTCCTCCTCGTTCTTTTTTGTGATTTTATCCTCACTTCTGCCTGATCTTTAGGGCCCACAACTGAGGCACCACAGAGCCCTTCTCCCCTTCCTCTTCTTCTCTCTTCCCCTTCCTCTCTCCTCCCTCCCTCCTTCCTCCTCCTCTCCACCGCACTCAAGGTTCTAGAGATCTTGAGCTTTTCCCTTTTTGCACCGACGGTAAGTATCTCTTCCACCTCTCCTTCATCTTCCCCTTCTCACATCCTGTCTCTGCAGGTCATCCTCGCGCGTCTTCCGCTTTCCCTCGCTTAGTTTCGTCTCGTCGTCAACATGTGCCGCGAGACCATCACCATCGCCCAGTGTGCGCCTGAGGTATCCCCCGTTCTCGCCTTCTACTGCGCCAAGCTCCATCTCGTGGCGAAGGACCGCATTATCTGTGACGCCACTAAGGGAAAATGCATTTGCTTCTTTGGCTCTTGTGGTACTATTGAACGCGAGATTCCTACCAAGGGAATCAATCTCGGCGAGGTTGTCAAGGCGCGTTGTGCTGAGTGTACTCCTCGCGAGCACCGAGTTCGCGACATCCCCGCTCAGGAGATCCTCGAGTCTGTTCTTCTTCGCTCTACTGACGGCCAGAATGGCTGGGAGGAGCGATCCAAGCTCCTTTCTGAGCTTTGGCTCAACAAGACTGCATGCCCTTACCACGTCGACACCTCCGCTGAGCCTGTTGCTCCTGTCATCAACATCACAGAGAGTATCCATCTCGACACCGAAGTCGGTCACTATGGTACCGGTCTGAGCGCTGAGTCTGCTGGGCCTACCGACTCCACTCCTGAGTCTGCTCTTGAGCTCAAGCCAGCCTTCGAAGCTACTGTCGGAAAGGACGTTGGCGAATTCTCCAGCTCCGATAATGCTGCTATGAAGGATGCCTCTTCATCTTCTGTCGGGACTGTCTTCACCGAGCCCATCTTCACCGACTCCTTAGTGGCTGAACCCGCTTCTACTCTCGCCGATGAGTGGACTGCTAACGCGGGCACCGTTAACACTGCTGATGAGTGGAATACCAACACCGCTCCCACTGGTGAGCAGGATGGCAACGCCAACAATCACGCTTCCGACTCTGGTAAGTAAAGTCCTTCTTTAGTCTTAACGGTCACTGACATCAAGCTACAGGAGCCAAGAACATTCTGGACCCCGACGAGGTTGGCATTTCCACCAGCCGCTGGGCCCCCGGCAATTCTCCCACCGCCTCCAAGCCAACCAACCCAGCTGTTGACTTCAAGGAGCCTGAGAGTGGAGAGGAGCATAACCAGGCACAAGAGCAGGCACAGACTCCTGTCGTCGCTCCCTCTCGCCGTGCCGTCAACTTCTCCTACAATCCCAGCAATGCTGAAAAACTTATGGAGACCGCGGAGATTTTTGCCAACCTGAAGAAGGCCTTTCTCATGGGCAAGGCTTAAGCGTCAGCGTGGGCGATGACGAGTTGTTGTGGGGAGGATGGAGAGTATTATGGTAGTCTTGGTCTTTCCAGAGAGATGATTGGAGTGTAATTGAATGAAAAGTAGTCAGCCGTATTTTGGCTCACCAGACAAGACAGAACACCGTACTCAAAGTATCCTACGTATTGAGGGCAGACAGTGATGTGGGCAAATTATTCTTCATCTACAATGTGACTTATCATATGACCCAGTAATGCAAAATGCGAAAGACATGACCTAAAGAAGTGCTGGTTGTACTTGATATATCCCAGTGAAGTCTGCGTTAGCCTCCAGTGATGCCCCTCTCCGGAAATACCAGGGTTTACGAGCACTAATGTGAATCTTCAGCGGGCGGGCAGGGGTCTCCCCAGAATGTTTCATCATATCACAGCCAGTCTCCAATGTCATCTTCAATTTAGCATAGATATCACCAATGAAGCACTCCATCTTCTCAAAATTGAGCTCTACAAGTCGGTTATGTCTACGTCAGAATTTCCGCTACACAATGCGTTTCATGACAAAAGCAAAACAACAACGAAAATCCCACTTGGGCTAGGATTGACGCGGGAGTCTGACACCTTGGCGATGTTTTGGGCCAATCATTCCCTCATCTGCGTCTCAAGCTGAAAGCCCCTGCATCGCCTTCTGACGCGCCTTTCCGGCCTCGTACGAGGAGAGCGGTATGAAGAAATCACACATTTAGGCCGCTGATAAACGTACAGCTCTGGCAGTCTTCTTCCCCGCTTGTCCTTGCTTCTCTTCGCGTCAATCTCCGTAGCGACAACTTCGAGGCTCCGCTGGGCCACGCATAAAGATGTCCACCGACACTCCCCAGTCCGGGCCGGGCCAGCGCACGGCTCAGGATCTGGTGAAGGAGATTGCGAAAGAGCGCGGGTATCTTGGCGAAGAGCAGCTTGCGCGGATTGGAGAGATCAACCCTGAGCTTAGGCGCGAGGTGGAAGAAGCTCTTCTTCGGAAGGATGAGATGATAGGCTCGGCTGTCTTGACGTATGTGCTTTATCTCAAACAAGGGCTTTTATTGACGATGTTGCAGGCTAGCACGGAACCTTTACACCAGTAATGCCCGATTTGTCTTTGAGTTGCTCCAGAATGCAGACGACAATAACTACAGCAATGCTCTCTCTACAGGGCAAGATCCATATGTGTCTTTTGAAGTTCGGCCAGATAAGGTGTCGATTGAGTGCAATGAGAATGGCTTCACACATGAGAACCTCAAGGCTATTTGTGCAATCGGCAAGAGCTCCAAAGTCGGGGCAGCAGGGTACATTGGTGAGAAGGGCATTGGCTTCAAGTCTGTGTTCATGGCAGCTTGGAAGGTTCACATCCAGTCAAACGACTTTTCGTTCTCGTTTACGCATCGCAAGGGGGACTCCGGCCTCGGCATGGTTACACCTGTATGGGAAGATGCAGATGAGTCACTGAGAGGCTCTTCGACTCGCATTACGTTGTTTCTGCATACGAGTGATGATCCTGAAGAGGATGGGAGGCAGCGCGAGACGATCCGACTTCAGTTCCAAGACTTGCAGCATACGATTTTACTTTTCCTTCGCAAGTTACGAAAGGTGCAGGTCTTATTCTTTGATGAGGATGACACTCGGACATCGAGTACGACATACTCTCTTCAGGGGAGTAACCCAGTTACAGTGAAGAAGAAGACTTTTGAGGGTGTGGAGGAGAGGCGGTATCATGTTACGAAACATGTTGCGAAGAATATCCCAGGGAGCGAGAACAGAACATACTCCGATGAGCAGGATCGCGCCGACTCGTCTACGGAGGTTGTGCTGGCATTCCCGTTATCGGAGTCAGGCACTCCAATCGCCGAGAACCAAGATGTCTTCGCATTTCTCCCAATGCGGCCGATGGGGTTCAAGGTAAGTGAGAGTTTCATCGTGACCATCGCAGAAGCTTTGCCAGAGACTAACAAATGCGTTCACGCAGTTCCTCATACATACCGATTTCGTCACCGAAGCCAGCCGGCAAGGCATAATTACTGAATCCCTCCGAAATCTCGGTCTCTTGAGTGGCATCTCAGACTGTTTCATCAAAGCGATCGAGGAGTTCTGTCAGCACCCGATCCTCCAATACCAATGGATGCGTTGGCTACCCCAACGAGACTCTTATCCTTGGGACAGCTTCTGGTCAGGTCTCCTCGACAGGGTAGAAGCGCGCATACAAGAAGTTAGAGTGCTTCGGACGCTTGGCACTGGGAGGTTGGATTACATTCACAAGCTTTGCCGTCTTCAGCCGTGGTTGCGAGATAAGAACGGTGATCCCCTTTTCACTGATCTTGACGAGGAGATTTATCTTGCGAAGGAGTATACTCGTGATGATCTGAAGCTGTTGGAACCGTACGGGCTGCAAAGTATGTCGCCCTCAGATGCAATCACTCGTGTTGAGAAGGACCTCGAAAAGAACACCGAAGATTCAAGGATGAAGAGTCCCGCTACGGATAACGAATGGCACTCATTTGCAGCACGAGCACTGATATTGCTGAAGAACACCGCGACAGTAGGTCCCGCCCAAGACCGCCTCAAGCAACTTCGATTCATTCCCCTCGAGAATGGGACCTGGGTTTCTTCAAGCAGAGGGCCACTTTACTATTCGCATGCATCGGGCAGCCTCGCAATCCCCGATGACCTCGATTTGAGCCTGGTCGACTCGGAAGCAGCCAGCAACCCTGATCGGCGTGCTTTGTTTGACAAGTTTGGCGTTATTGAAGCTCTTGTGAAGGATGTGCGAGCATTAATCCTAATGAAGCCAATCAAGAAAGTTGCTGATGAGACCGCACTCGCAGCATCCATCGCCCACCTGAAGTTCTTGTACCTTTCCGAGGTTCTACTCGAGGAGAACGAGGATCAAGCGAAGTTACGTGGCTATCATATTTATGACCAGAACATGAGAGCACGGATACCAACCAAAAACAATGTTTATCTCACAACAGACGACGAGTATGGCCCCAGTGAATTGTTCAAACCTCAAGGAGATGCACCGGGCTTTGCAGCGCCTTTCCTCCATCACGACTACGTCCAGGAAAAGCCAACTACACCAGCAGGTTACTCGTGGGGATGGGATGAATGGCTCCAGTTACGCCTCAAACTTCGACTTCAACTTCGGCTTACCCAGAAAGGCCCAGACCGGAAATTAGACCTATCTTCCGCCTTTCGCTATATCGAGCAGCACCGACCAGAATGTATCTTGGGGGCGCTCCAGCGAGTCTGGGATGTTGAGAGAACAAAGGTCATGGCATCTGCTGATATCAGAAAAGAGTTACGTCAAGTCGCGGTCGTGTGCAAAGGAGGAGATGAGTTTTCTCTGCCCGAGCCACTGTCAACTACTTACCTACCTCTGCCCGAGCTTGAAGGGAAGCATTCGCGCTACGCCGAGGATGAAGGTTTTGTGTTCCTGGATTTGGGTGAATCGATCACTTCGAGCACGTATCGTGCGAAATGGGGTTTCTTAGTGGATGATCTTGGGGTTGGGTGTACTGATGACCTTCAGTTCTACCTGGCTATTCTGAGAACTATCCGCTACGGTAATGCTGCTGCTGGAGTGCGTCGGAATACCAGAGTGTTAGATCTCTACGAAGTCATTCATGCCCGCTGTCGGGAAGCTGATAGCTTCCTCGACGCGCAGGCGGAAGCAAGGTTCGTTTCATCTGCGATCTATGAATCTACGACTGACTAATATGCACAGGCAAGCAATCAATGACGGAAACCTCATATACGTACCCGCACACGATTCGAGCCCAGCGACATGGACATCATCCGAAAAATGTTTGTGGAACGCCCGAGAAGACATGCAGACGGCATACCCTCTCGCCCATCTCTACCGAACCGTTTTCCATCGATCAGAGGAGGATCTCGATGTCTTGCGACAATTCTTCAAAACAGCACTCGGAGTCAAAGACTGTTCGTGGCAAGATTATCTGAATGAGATACGGAGATTGAAGGACTTGAAGAGTGAGGACTTTGACAGGGTTAATGACCTGTACACTTCCTTGGACTCCGAGAGGTTTTGCATGATGGAGGTTGATGCTACAAAGCTTAAGTAGGGACCTCTGTCCCTTTGCGAACTTTCAGCTGACAGATTTCAGGAAAACTTTCGCTCAAGAGCCATTGATCTACTTCAATGTCGGCAACGTAAGCCGCTGGTACACAGTCGGCGAATGCCTGTGGTCGAGTGCTACACAAATCCGAGGCAGAGTAGCACTCAATGACCTATACCCCGATCTAGAAGATTTCTTCGTCAGTTTCCTTTGTGTACAAGAACTCACGCTAGACATGGCCTACGACGAACTCAAGGAGATGGGTAGTAGAGTGCCACCGCCATCAATCGCTGCTGTCAAGGAAACCATCTGGGCGCTCAATTCTCTACTTGGCACGACAGCTGATCCGCCAGATAAAGAACCTATCTTTCGAGGAACAGTCTTTCCTGTGAGGTACCCAAACAAGTCAGTGAAATTGCAGTCTGGCAGGACACAATTCGCTATTGCCGACCGAAAGGCTCTGGGTGATATCTTCGCTCCTCAAGCCAAGATGCTTGACTTTACTTTGGACGAAGTTCGTCGTTTACGGCCATTTCTTTCATGGCTCGACCTTGAGTCTCGATATTTGTCTAATTCTGTGCGGGAGATCTCTACTGTGGCGGGCGGACGAATGGACGAGCTGCAGTACCCGGACAGGGAGATCAGACAGAAGGCAGCTGGACTGTTCCGGTGAGTTGTATACTGAAGGCGCCACGGATAGCTACTAAGTTCTTCTACAGAATCGCGGTGCATTTCAACAGTCCTCGGACCTCAGAAGACAGCTCAGATCTTTACTGGACCCTCATGTGTGCAGAGGTCTACGAAACGGATGGCATCTCCTCTGAACTCCATTTGTCACAGGATGGCCATGGTCTGGTGCATGTACAAGATAGGAGTGAACTTCACATACGAGAAGACGACAGCGGCCTCAAGATTTACGTACCACGTGATCCCAAAACACAAGGATTCTGCTACTTTTCGACTCTTCCAAGACGTTTCCTGGAATGGATGATGACAGACCCTGCTACTCTCCAAGTCAAGCATGCTGGCTCCAAATCCGTCCAGATCGTGAGTGCAGTCTTGAATGCACCTCTCATCAACATGACGCAGATTCTGGAGGCGGAGGGTGTTGTCGAGGTGGACATTCCTCAAGGCTGGTGTCGACAAGCGACCGAGGAGGAGGTTGGAGGAGAGCATTCTGATGTCAAAGACGGGGAATTACATGATGCGACTGTGTATCATGAAGCGCTGGAGGTACACGATGAGACTGTTTCTCACGAAGCGGAGGAAGACCCCATTACTCGATTTCTGGCACAGCCAGAGATTCATGAAGACGATATTTCAAGCGACGAAGACTCTATGCTTCAAACATTCGACAATCTGAGATCTCCCCCGAGACTATCTGACCTCCCTGTTCGGCAGCGAAGTCCAGCGACTTCAAACTCTTCAGTCACTGGGAGACGACTGTTCACCCCAACTTCGTCCACGGCTGAATACTTCCGCCAAAATAGGCGAACATCATCAAATGTTCATCGGAACACAGGCAGACATGAGTCTTTACAATCAACTCCAAGATCAGCGAGTCAGCCAGCATTTATCTTTGGCTCTTCCCCTACGGCACAGCCCAGTTCAGCGTTCCTGTTCCAGAGTTTTGGCGAAGCATCACAACACCCTACCATTGAAGATGAAGAAGAATACCTGAGACTGGTCAACAATGTCATTTCTGCGGCAAACACAGCGGCACTGCCTAGTAAAGGTGCTTATGATATGTCGGGGCTCTTTGGTGCGTTGCCAGAAGTAGATGAGGAAGAAGTTGAACTATCGCGACAGTTCCGATCGCATGGTCTTCCTGAACGAGACATGCGAATTGGAGCTCTCGGTGAACTATTCGTAAGTTACAAATACCTATTTCTTATCAAAACAATACTTACAAGATTGTAGGTCTTTGAACTTCTTCGCAACATGGATCCTCCACTACCTCGCTTCAATCGCGACAACTGGCAAAGCCAAATGCGAAAGTTCATCACCATTCATCCCGACTACTCAGATATGCTCCCCTGGACCGCCCAAGAGACCGCCGACGTTGTATACTATGACAGAAAGCGGGTATTGACGAATCACCTGGCGGACAAAGGGTATCTCGACAAAACAGCCTGGCAGAACAAAAAGCCATTGTTCTTGATTGAGGTCAAGTCTACGACGGGACATAGCCGAACACCGTTTTATATGAGTAAGCGGCAGTATCAACGGGTAAGTGTCCACAGCTTTCGTTCAGTGCTTTTTTTCAAGGAGTTAACTGATGGGCTGTGCAGATGCAGGACACTTCTAATACGACTCTTTCGCCGGCAACGTCGCCTACGATTTATTTAATTGCGAGAGTATCAAATGTTGATAAGACTAATATTGAGGTGAAGATTTATCTTGATCCGGAGAAGTTGAGAAAAGATGGGTCGTTAGTGTTTACGGGGGAGACGTGGTCAATCGTCCCAGGACCTGGATCAACTTGACGATGTTAACTTCCAGGTCATCAATCTTTTATCTATCTCAAATGAGCAACATTATATCATTATTTATCATGCCAATAAGCTTCATACTAATGTTCACCTACGATTTGTTCCATTCATCTGGCTAACCTTGATGGCCTGGCACTGCAAGCACCAAGGCGATCGTGTTCAATGACTATCAACAAACAGTATGTTCTTCCTGGTTGAGGGGCCCGATAGATGTAGAGCGATATATCTGCCACTGCCAGATATATGTGATACAAATTTAGGCTTCCGCCTGAACAGAAAGGATAGCACTGGGAGCAGCTCCAATGTAATGCATTTCCCCCTTTTCAGCCGCCGAGTCGCTCTGACGGTGGTACTCGAGCATCTCGAGGACTGCCAGTGAGAAACAAATCCATCCTTTATAATCCAACTTTCGATCGCTGATCCGAATCTTTCTCTTCTTTCCTCCTCACCCGCTTCCGAGCAACTGTTTTCTCATCTCATCTTCTTTTCATCCTTCCTCTATCTGACAACTATTAACAAACACTACCCTAACCTCATCAACAACCCTATCATACTACACCAACCCTCATCGACAACCTTATCATACTCATACGAAACAACCCACAACTCCTCGAGACTCTTGTCTTCTTTCACCATGTTTGACCGTGTGTCTATTATCAAGGGGAACGACCTTGTTCCCACCAACGACACTTTCTCCAAGACTAGTCTTCCCAAGACTAACCCTCTTGAGCACCAGACAGTCACTGCCCCTTCTCTGCCATCTTCTCAGTCAGAAGATATTAACATGGGCCCCAACTACGGCAACCTCCCCTTGGGTCTCCGGCCCTCCGTTGTTGTCCCTCCTGAGGATGTCCCTCCTGGACATGTCCGCCTTCTTGGTGGATTCATGTGTCCTAGTGACCCTGTTGTTGATCTTACTCAACCCAAGGAGGAACCGAAGGGGGGCGGTGGCTCTGAGACTAGTGTGTATCACTGCCCAAGCGGTATCCTCGAGCCCGAGGACGCTGATGAGTTTCCCGGTGAGCACTTTCCAGATGACGAGCGTTCACTGAATATCCTTTCTCCCATCGGTCCTAAGCGACCTAAACTCTACCTGCGGGACAACCGCCTCCCCGTGGCTCCAGTTGGACCGACATCTTCGCCCTTCGAGGAGTACAGCACCCTGTACCAGGGCATCGACTCCGCTTTCCCTCAGTCTGTCGGCCCTGAGTACCTGAAGCCAATCGATCAGGCGACTCGTCTTCGAATGACACCTCATCATGCGCTGAATCCCCCAACTCCTGGTTTTATTCAGCCCATTCAACCTTATCAGCCCATGTCAGTTGTTCCTGGTTTCCCTGAGCCTATTGGTCCACCCCCCTCTCAGCCCATGGTCTACTATTATGCTGAGCGTATCTTTGGCCCTCATAGCGAGGCTGCTGATTCTCCCCCTTTCCAGCAGATGGTCCCTCCCCAGACTGGCACCAACAACTCCGACTTTTCTCAGTCTGCCATCCCCCATGGCCCACAGGCTATTGCTGCCGGTGAACCCCAGCCCCAGCGCATCGGCTCCCTGGGTGAGATGCTCAGCGGTACTGAGGAGGTTCCCGCCTCGGCTCTTCGCCGCCGTTCAACCATTACTTTCAATCCCAATGCGATTGAATTCACGCCTAGTCCCACTGCTGCTGGATTGGCCAACCCTGGGGCGGCTGAGCTCGCACTTAGCCCTATCGACGTTGAAATGGCTCCCTATGAAGCCAGTGAGCTCACTCATAACCCTGCCGATCTTGGCATGATTCCCTACGAGGAAACTGGCGTTGAGGGTTTCATTGCCCCAGATGCTAATGCTGAAGCTACTATAGCCGAGGCCGTCCAGGATACCTACAAGAAGATCCTGGCCATCGAGGATGAGCGTGATCGTGAGGATGCGCTTAACGAGTTTTATTACATGCAGGCTAAGCCCTGGACTGATGAGATGACTCGTCTTGAGAAGGAGGAACAGGAGCTCGAGGAGCGCAAGCGCCGATTCGCCCGCAAGAACTAGACTTGTGAGCAACTAGATCTTGAGTTTTGCAGTTTAGAGTTTAGGATTTGTATTGGACAAGAGTATCAAGGCATAGACTGGACCAGATACGACACACTGTTGGATGACTACTGGCAGAGGATTGTGGCTGTCAATAATTTCTTGCTACGGGCAGATTTCTTGTTATAATAGAGTAGATGCCTGCTATAGTCAGTTGTTTTAGACTAGATTAATGATTCGAGGTCTAAGATCAATGATCTGGTTCTCTTTTCGGTGATTCGAGTGACATGTCGAGATAATGCTAAAAGGTCGTCTTCGTACGATGTGAATGTCATTCTAATAGAAAAAGAAAGTTCTACTAATCTGAAATGTAACTACACTGACGTACCAAGCCTGTGTCCCTGCATGCCTCTACTGGAAAAGCGATCCTCGGCGCGGCTTCAGGGTAACCTCCGGTCGCCCCGCATTGGCCGACCGAGAAAGTGGATCATTCGGCGCCGAGCCTCCATCGGAAGGTCATCACCTCGTCATACTGACGCTTCAAAATCACAATGAACCACCAAGAATCTCATGTTTACGTACCGCAAGAGCTTCCAATGAAACATCTTTTGTATCAGACAAACTTGCATCAGTCTATGACGTAATCTTGACCAGCTATATTTAGAGGTACCAACCATTAACCGTCACACCCAGATCTGACGATCGCAAAATCTTAACTTGACGACATTCGAGATGGCTGAAGAAAAGAAAATCCCTGTTACTAATGAGGGCATGGGAAAGCCTCTTTCGGCGAAGAACCAGGTCCTCACTGCTGGTGCTGCTGTGACGCAGGTAAGTAACCTCTGAGAGGTTCAAGAGCTGCAACTCATCTGATGGTAGGAGTTTCGACCGGTGAAGCATATCTGCGCTCATCTCAACGCCTTTCACGCATACGCCGATGATCCCTCTCGCTTTGTTGAAACAAACCACTACTGCGCCCATCTAAGTACGTCCCTTACCATCCCTTCAACTCAATCACTAACCCCGTCAGACGAGGACGTCCGCCAATGTCTCCTCTACGACTCCGACGAGCCCAACGCGCGCCTCATCGGTATAGAATACATGATAACCCCCAAACTCTACGAAACCCTCGACAAAGAAGAGCGCAAGCTCTGGCACTCGCACGTCTACGAAGTGAAATCCGGGATGCTCATAATGCCGAACCGCGCGGTGCCCGAGAGCGCATGGCAGGTCGCTGAGAACTACGAGATGGATCAGGTTGTACATTTATATGGAAAGGTGTATCATTTGTGGCAGACGGATCGCGGTGATACGCTGCCGTTGGGGGAGCCGAAGCTCATGACGAGTTTTACGGCGGATGGGCAGTTTGACTTTGAGAAGCATGTTGGGGAGAGGGATAGGAAGTTCGGGACGGATTGGAGGGTTAAGAAGGAGGCGAGGAAGGATATTCCTAGTCTGGTTGTTCATGAGGGTGAGTATGAATGGGATTGGCGAGGGATTGTGCTAACGATTTGTAGATGCGGATCAGGCGTGGAAGAACAAATGAAGCGTGTAGTTCATAAAATGGAGCTGAGTGAAAGCATGGGAGGCAGTCACGACATAATGAGTTGAGAGGTTCAGAACACGAAAACATAGCCGGCGGAGCGGTTTAGTGTGATCAAAGAGTAATGATAGTTAGGCGACCATACCGTCTATCATACCGGGTATCATCTATTAATTGAGTGTAACCTCATTGCAAGCTACGTGCCCCATGTCTCCGTCAACAAGCGGGAAGTGGGCAGTCCTCAATACCACCCGCGCGGCCTCTTCTTGTGGACATTCTACTTCCCAACCGTAACCTTCTGCGGCAACTGCTGAACCCCCTGCATCGGCTGCATAACCCTGGTATCGTGAACCTTGCGATCAATACCCCGGAACTCGAAAACCCCGTCGAGCTCTCTACGCACAGCGAGCAGTTGATCCTGGGCCTTGCGAATCTCGTCCGGTTTGTTATCCTGGACGACATGCGCCTTGACCTGAAGGAACCATCGCTTCTGCTGATCGACGGGTATGAGGGATTCCCAGGGCGGTAGAGTGTCCATTGGGATGGTTGCTTGCTGTTTTGTTTCCATGGGGGTGTAGTGCTCTAGAGGTTGGAGGAAGTAGTGGCGTGTTAGACAGAACTCGATGTCATCTCTGTAGAAGCGGTAGACTTCCTCGATTGTTTCCGTCTTGAAACTGCGCTGTGTCAGTAACAATTGAGTTCAGCGGGTGAGTTGTCTTACATGTGGTTGTTGTCGCGCATGATGGAAGGCAACTTCTTCTGATCCCAAAGCTCAACCTTCTTCCGCTGTGTAAGCAAAGGCTGTCCACGCGGCGGATCAGGAAAATCCGTCCATCTCAAGATACCCTGCGTCGCATCGAGATCCATCGGCGAAGCATTGGCTCCCATGTCGCGATCTTTGAGCACATCATATCGCGTTTGCAATATGAACGATTGTCGGGTCAAGTTCTGGTGAAGCTCTTTCCAAAGGAACCCGGTATTATTCCGTATGGGCTTTTCGATAGAGCTCTGGTTGGAGATACCCATGGGGCGCTGGGGACCTTGGAAGTAGAGGACGCGCTGGATTGATTCCCATGGGTCCATGTTAGTGAGACCGCCGAGGACTGCGCGTGCTGAGGTGAAGTCTTTGTCCTCGATGAGGGCTGTGAGGAAGATCTCGTGCATTTTGGCAGGAGCGAAGAAACACTTTCGTCGCCAGTTGTATTGGGTATGCTTTTTGTGTTGTCTCCTTACTTTATGTTGGTATTGCGACGATGATTGGGATTAGAGGTTGATGCTTGAGAGAGGAGGTGGCCCATGAAACGGATGAGGGGGATATGTCTTTGACTACTTGTTAATTGACGCCAGTTGGTTCGTCAGGTTCAAACAGTCGCTTTATGGTCTGTTCGAAATATTATACAAAGGCCAGTATGCGATTGAGATGATGACATGTGATGTGTTCAGACGGAATCAACTTGAAGTGTTGGTGAACATCACTCAAAATACCCCACCAGAGCTTGAAGCTCAAGCTCAACTTTGCTCGTAGGCACGTGACCTCGCGACTTTTTACGCGTCAACACCAAATCGAAGCTAATTGCGCGTCTGAATTTAGGGTCGAACAGTTACAACCACAGAAGACATGATACATCACCAAACGGATAAGAAGAGCTGAAGCTTCGAAATTATGGATAATATAGTGAAATAAATTTATTCTATATGTTTTTGGCTTTAATTGCCCAAAATTGCGAGTCCTTCTTCTTATATTCCGCGTCAACTGCAAGACTGTAGGTTAAGTGCTTGCATTCAGCTGGCTTGGCATGGCTTGCGTGGTTGGCTACTGATCCCGACTAACGCCTCGGCATTTCAACGTCCCTCAACAACAACAACGACATATCACGACACGACCAGATGCAACCGCTTTGGCCAGCGCAAAAATGCCTTCAAGCGACATACCCAAGCGCAAAGCCTCTGATGCTCCTGTTTCTCCGCCGCCCCTCAAGCGCAAACTTCAGAGCGGCACAACCAGTGAGTGCGCAATCCCAGAAGCAGCGTTATTTCTATGCGGCAGCATTTTATCATTGGACAGCTAGCTAACACGACCTGCCTAGAGACTGCTGTAGCGAACTTCTTTACACCAGCATCGCAGAAACCCAAGGACCCTACTGTCTGGTCTGAGCGAAGTCCCAATGACGATACCCCTGCAACGCTCCTGGTCGGTCGATTCGATGGAGCCAAGGAAGATAGAACAATAAAGAGGAGGAAAATTGCGGCTTTTGATCTAGACTCGACACTCATATCCACAGCCTCAGGCAAGAAACATGCAAGCAGCGGGACAGACTGGAAATGGTGGGACAACTCGGTCCCCGCGAAACTTCGTGAGCTGTATCAGGATGGATATCGAGTCGTCATCTTGTCGAACCAGGCAGGGTTAACGCTACACTTCGACCCCAAGTCCAAAGCACCAAAAGCCACTGCGCAGAAACGAGTTTCCGAATTTAAACAGAAATGCAGCGCCGTCCTCAATAGTTTGAACCTTCCGACATGCGTCTACGCGGCGACCGAGCATGATATATATCGAAAACCGAGAACAGGCATGTGGAAGGAGCTCTGCGACGACTACCACATCTCGGAATCCGAGATCGATCTGGGGAACAGCGTATTCGTCGGCGATGCAGGGGGTCGCACCGCAACGTTGGGGAAAGGCCCAGACGGCGTAGCGGCCGCAGCCAAAGACTTTAGCTGTTCAGACAGAAACTTTGCGCACAACGTCGGAATACGGTATCAGACGCCGGAGGAGTTCTTTCTCGGGCAGAAGCCTCGGAGTTTCGCTCGTGAATTCGACTTGTCCGAGCATCCCTTCGTCGACGATGCTGAATCGGGGAACTCCGTGGTCACCTTTGACAGGACTAACGACAAGGACATCATCTTGTTCTGTGGGCCACCCGGGGCTGGCAAGTCGACGTTTTACTGGAAATCCCTCAAGCCTCTGGGGTACGAGCGCATCAACCAGGACCAGCTCAAGACACGCGACAAGTGTGTGCAGGCGGCGAGGGAGCATCTCCAAGCG
The DNA here is from genome assembly GCF_000149555.1 of Fusarium verticillioides 7600. NCBI lineage: Eukaryota > Fungi > Ascomycota > Sordariomycetes > Hypocreales > Nectriaceae > Fusarium > Fusarium verticillioides. Next base: position 666,029 of record NC_031679.1, on the reverse strand, counting down.
GGTAAATCAATTGCCATCGGTGCGTTTTTCTCCAAATCCTACTTACCCCAGGACTACCCCATTACCCACACCACCACCACCCCCTCACGCGCTAACGTGGGTTCCTTTTGCAGATAATACCAATGCCGATCCAGAGACCAGGACTGTTTGGGTAGAGCTTGCCAAGAAATTCGGCATCTCTATCCGTTGTGTGTGGTTCAAAACTCCTCTCCAAGTCTGCGAACACAACAATGCTGTGCGGGCGCTAAACACGACGTTGAACCCCGAGTCAAGACAGATCTTACCCAAGATGGCGTTTACAGGTTTCGCGAGCAGGTTTAAACCGCCGCAGATGAAGGAGGGTTTCCAGGACATTACGGATGTGCAGTTCCAGTTCCGTGGTTCACAGGATGAGTACAAGATCTGGGGTCGATACTGGACGTGAGAATACAACCCATGGAGGACAGAAAAGAATTCATTCCCCAATTTATTCACCTTGGCATCATGTCATCTCCGCATCACGCGAACTCTTTATCATCAGCCGCTCCAAATCCTCATGGGGCAGTTGAGGTTCAAATCGCCTCCGCAAAGCCATATTGGGGAAGGCGAAGCGAAAGGCGAGACGAGACGAGTTGACACCGCAAGCGAGGACAAAGTTATGGGGTTTTGCTCACCGTATTAGACGGGGCTCCTGGGGTATACAGGCCCTCAGGGGGCAAGAAAACACCGAGCCTTAATGTAAGGTGTCAAAATAAACCTAGCAAAGACTCCCCTAAACTTAGGCTAGATTTACCTGGGTATTTTCATCATTTAGGGTCAAGGTCCTGAGTTTTCTTTCCTCCCCTAGACAGGGAGTTTATCTGGCAGCCTGGAGGTAGTGGGTATCACTCCAGCCATCTAGAATGCAGCGAATGTCATCCTTACTCGATAAATTACTCGACCAACAACCGCCCAACCCACATGAGCGAGTCTGAATAGAGGAATACGCTCCTTGCCAGTGGAGTCCATCGGTCGTAGAAAAAGAACCGGTCCGAATCTTTTACTAAAGACAACCCAAACGAACTGAGATGATCCTTGAAAACCAGGGGAGGAGGGGCCCCGGCCTCTAGCTTTATTTGCTTTAAGCTAAAGTTTACACTTTGTTTGTATGCTTATTCTGAAGATCTCACTGTGAGATGTCTGGGGTGCAAAAGACCTGCGGGGGAATGCGGAGGGATCGTCTCTGCTTTTTGTCTGTGAGCGTGGCATGATTGCGGAGAGATTCTGGACCTGGCCCATTCTTTAAGCAATGTCGCTAAGAGCTTCCAATGCAACGGCAGTTATTCCAACGAACTGTCACTGTAGTTGAAAAGAAGTCTCTTGGTATTGGGGCATAAGAGTTTGTTGTTATTCCCGCCTCCAATTGAAGTCCTTTGCCCAGCCGGGACGATTTGCATTGGCAAAGCCTTGGCCCTTGGCGGAAACGTGGTAAACTTGCCGGTAGCGGCTGGGCATCCCACGCCCTACAATACATCACCTCCAAGTTGAAAAGCCATTGCCGTGATAAATTGATGTCAGACTTTCCCTTTTCTGAACGTGAGGGGGGGAAACTCGGCCAACAGAAGATGGTTGCTAGCGTAATTGCTAACAACCCACATTTCTTCTTCTTTTTTTCCCTGTGAGAGGTTTCTCCACGGCCGCTGTAACGTTCTAGTGCCCCAAACGATGGAGACTCCGCTATTGGATGACATTTTCGAGGACGGTTAGTGAACGGAGCAGATCATCATGTACTTTATTTGAGGAATGGGGAATTAGTGTTGGGTTCGGTGTAACGAAGTCCGGAGAGAAGAGCGGGGGATGAACCAGATCATCTCGTGGGGAAACTGGTATTACAATTTTGTATAAAAGGATCCCCAGATTCCTCTTGTATCTCTCCCTTTTCTTACACCAGGCACTTTCTGTCCATCTTTTTCTTTATTACCCTTATATCTTCTTACCAAGGGCTTTTCATCATGGCAGGAGGCGTCAAGAAACCCGTCAACATCTTCAAGCTGAAGGACCTGGGTGAGCCAGCGGGCGCTTTCAACTGGCGTCTTTGGTTCGCCGTTGTGTCATTTGCTCTGCTTGGTGCGGCGCGAGGCATTGACGAGGGTCTCATTTCTGGCTCGTTCAACAGCAAGGACTTCCAGGAGACTATTCACTATGATTCTTACTCTTCTGTTCAGCAGGCTAATATCAAGGCCAATGTCTCTGCTATGGTTCAAATCGGTTCTGTCGGTGGTGCTCTGATGTAAGTCGTCCTTTGTTAACGATGGAGAAGTTGGGTGTGCTGACTGGTGTAGTGCTTTCATGATCTGTGATCGTATTGGTCGTATCTGGGCTACTCGTGTGCTTTGCACCCTTTGGGCTGTTGGTATTGTCATCTTCATGATTGGTGGTGTCAACGGAAACCTTGGTGCTATCTATGCTGGTCGCTTCATCTGTGGTCTTGGTGTCGGTCAGACTCCTGTCGTTGGACCTGTCTACATCGCTGAGATTGCCCCGGCTGCTGTTCGAGGTCTCTGCTCTTGCATGTTCACTGTAAGTCTACTCCCCTCACCTCTCACATATACAGCATCTAACAGATCAGGGCGCTGTTTACATCGGTATCGTTCTCGCTTACTTCACAAACTACGGCTGCCATCTCAACCTCCCCGACGACTCTCACAACCAATGGCTCGTCCCCACCAGTCTTCACATCATGATGTCCGGCATCATCTTCATCCTCAGCTTCTTCCAATCCGAGTCTCCCCGATATCTCGTCAAGGAAGGCCGCCCTGACGAAGCCGCCCGTGTGCTGGGCCGTCTCCGACAGCAGCCCGCTGACGGAGAATACATTGTTCACCAGATCACTGAGATCCAGGCTGCTCTTGACCACGAGCTCGAGGCCACCAAGGGTGTTGGCTTCCTCGGCAAGGTTAAGGAGCTTATCCTTGTCCCCAGCAACTTGTACCGTCTCTACATGTCCTCTATGGTTCAGTTCCTCTCTCAGTGGTCCGGCGCTGGTTCCATCACCCTCTATGCTCCCGACCTGTTCAAGATCATGGGCATTGTCGGAAAGCAGGAGGGTCTTCTCGTCACCGCTGTCTTTGGTATTGTCAAGCTCATTGCCGCTGTTATCTGCGCTCTCTTCCTCGTCGATGTCATCGGCCGAAAGCGCGCTCTTCTCATCGGTATCACTCTCCAGACCATTGCCATGATCTACGTCGCTGCTTTCCTCACCAAGATCCCCCAGCTCGGTGTCGTCGAGGACTTTGTTCTCCCCGAGAGCGACAAGGGTGCTTCTCGCGGCGCCATCGCCATGATCTACGTCTCTGGTTTCGGTTGGGCTCTCGGCTGGAACTCTATGCAGTACCTCCTTACTGCCGAGTTGTTCCCTCTGCGCATTCGTGCCCTCGCTACATCATGGGCTATGACTCTCCACTTCGCCAACCAGTATGGAAACTCCCGCGCTGTGCCTAACATGCTTCTGTCTGTTTCTGAGGGTGGCATTTCCCCCAAGGGAACTTTCTGGTGCTTTGCCGCTGTTACTTTCGTCGGTGGTGTCTGGGTCTGGTTCTCCGTTCCTGAGACCAGTGGACGAAGCCTTGAGAGCATGGATGAGCTCTTTGAGCTTCCCTGGTACAAGATCGGTCTTCACGGTAACAAGAACGCCGAGGAGCTTGACCAGGCTCGTGATGAGAAGCAGCGATATGCTGAGGAGAGCCACGCCACTGGTATTGAGCTTGAGCACCAGCGAAAGCAGGAAGCTTAAATGAATTGGACATGAAATATGAAATGGTTTAGCTGTGTCATAAATGGCACTTATATATAGTCATGAAATCTATGAAGCATTTTGAGTATCGTGTTACTCACTCTTACATCTTGAATCCTTTCTTGCCTTGCAGTGACATCATTGGTTGCACCAACCATTCGTTCCATCCACCTCTTTCTTCCTTCATCCAAAGTTGATGACCTGTGTCCCACCACTTGACGTAAAACCGGTAACAATATTGCACTTTGACACAACAGCATGAAACACTGGTGCATCGCTAACCACCCGACCTTCATCACCCTGCCCATCTGTCTTGGGATACTCTTCAATGAGTGCTTTTGACACTGCGGCAGCCGTCGCTGCCGCAAAGTTCTGCCATTCCTTGTTCTTGTGGCTGTCCGCGTAGTTGCAGACGCCTTTGACAACGATACAGGGAAATTCATCCCAAAGACCAGCGCCTTCAGTCTCGAACGCGATGAGATCATGTGCTTGTGCAAGTCTGTCGCGCTCTTCGCCTGAATTGAAGACGATATCTCCAGAGCCCAGATGCCCGACGAATATGTATGGGGCTTGAGCTTCATCGATACCCCCAGCTCTTTCTAAATTGCGACGAGCATCAAGCCGATGTCTCTGAACCAATTCTCTATCATCGCATCCCATTTCACTGCATGGAAGCTCGCGACTCCTATCGCAAACTTCGGCAGTGCCCTCTACACACTCTTCGCAGCCTGAATGGTGTCTGTGGACATATGTTGGAGGGAATAGACGGTCGCTGTCTGCCCCGGGGTACCGGTAATCTGCACCTCGGAGTGTTTCTTTGGTGCGTCTTTGAAGCGCCTTCAAGTGAACTAATGCCCTGTCTTCCACTCCGGTACGGATTCTGTTTGTTTGAAGCTGAGCGACAAAATTGCGTATGTTCTTTGCAGGCCTTCCCAAGCAATCATCAAGCTTGTTCTTAACCTCAAACTTGTCCGGATATTGCCTCCCAAAATCATGTTGGACAAGAGCCTTGCTGATTACTACGTCACCTAGAAGCAGCTCTTCGCCAGCATGAGGACCAGGAACACCGCCACATATACCAGTAACCAACACGAGCTCGAGCCTTGGGTAACTGGCACGAAGACTGGCGACCGCGGCTGCAGAATTGACTTTTCCGTCTAGTGAGAGAAGGACGATGACCACAGAGTGGTCTCCAATACGGCCGATCGAGTAAATATTGGGGTCCCTCCTTGATCTGCCAAAACTGTCTGCATCCCAGAACTCATCAACGATATGGCTCACGGTGTTATAATGGGATGGCCGGGCACAGACTATGCCAATGTTGAAGCCATCGCGGCTTTTCGGTGGACCGAACATTGGTTCCCACAACCATAGATTTGCAGGAAGAACAAGGTTTGATTCTATTTTGAGTGGTAAAAGAAGCGGCAAGCGCCCGGAAAATGGCCAAGAAAACGAAGCATCATGGTGTTTCATCAGGCTCAATTTACGGACCCTGACCAGGGCCTCGGGCGGCAAGTCGATCGCGTCGATTGGCCACAACCTGATCTGATTTGCCTGGGGAGAACAGGACATTCAACACGTTAATTGATTCATATTGCGATGCCATGTAGAGAAAACATCTTTTTCAGTTCAGACAGTATATCATATTAGCTACAATGGCTGGCCCGAGATTCAATGATCCTGTCTATGGCAGCAGCGTTGTGACAGGGATCAGTGCAACAGGCAACGCTCACCAAACCTTCAACTTCAATCAACATCTTGAATCGAGACCGTTCATTCTGTTTCCTTATGAAAAAAACGAAGATTATGTTCCCCGACCTGAAATATCATCCAAACTTGAGGAATTTCTGCCAAAGAATTCCGATGATTTTCGAAGCGCCGCTCTTTGGGGTCTTGGAGGATCTGGGTAAGCCTACTAAGACCACTGAGCACTATCGCAAGCATGTCACTTACATTGAATGACCAGAAAGACACAAATCGCTCTAGATTTTGCTTACAGCAGATATGGCAAAAGGCAATGCTCCGTCTTTTGGGTTCATGCGGACAACGAGGCGACTTTTGCACGAGATTATGGCTCAGTCGCGAGCGTGCTGGGCACGAGCACTCAAGGCTCTGAGCATGAACTTCTACAAAACGTTCGGCATAAGATTGAGTCATTGCCTAGATGGCTACTTATAATCGACAATGCCGACGACTTATCCCTCTTTGGCGTCGGTTCAACAGTAAGAAACACCAGAAGGATCATGCATTACATCCCCAAAGGCCCAAATGGCACTATCTTATGGATCAGCCGCGATGAAGCAATTGTTGGGAGTCTCGTCGGCGCACGGAGAGGTATCGCTGTCCCGAGGATGACTTCAGATGAAAGCAAGGCATTACTCGAGTTGACAATGCCCCAGACAATAAGCGACGACGAGCTAGATGATGCTGTTTTGTTACTTGAAGAGATGCAGTTCCTGCCGCTCGCTATTTCCCAAGCTGGGGCATACATGCGAAGAACAGAGACGTCCGTCAGCCAGTATCTCAAGGACTTCAAAGAAGAAACAACGCGTCGGCGCATGCTCAAAGAACCCGAGTTCAACAGATACAGGTTACACAACGGTTCAAACAGCATTCTTGAGACTTGGAGTCCTTCGATTCAACACATTTCCCAAGAGAACGAGCTGGCTTACAATATACTACACACTCTTTCCTATGTGGATGACCATGTCATCACTGAGCGACTAGTGGATGCTGCTGCCGCGCATGGAGGAACAAAACAGACCGGGGACATGGCTGAAAGTAAGAAGAGAGAAGCGATTCGCCGACTCAAGAACTTCTCTTTCGTAATAGAGCACCACCTTGGCGATAATGAACGCACTTATGAGATACACAAGCTCGTTAAAGATGCCATACGGCGCAATCTACGAAACGAAAGTATTGTAGACGGACGTACAAACAGCATAAAGAAAGACTCTCGTTGTTTGGGAGCGTGTATCAAGAGACGGCTTAGGAATAATGGAAGCAGCAAAGCAGTTAGGAGGCAGGGAGATGAGTACTTTGCCAGTGAAGCAGCTGCTGTTGTTGCAAGCGCTTATCCACACAAGACTCGTCTCAGACCGGCGTAAACACTCTGAGCTAATAGGGAGAGATTGTCTTTGTGACGATGTATCAATGAGATGCGCTGGATAGTGGAAGTGTACAATGCAGTCTAGGGGAGGAAAGAAAACTGGGGACCTTAACCCTAAGTGATGAAAATACCCAGGTAAATTTAGTCATGTCTGGTACACTAAGAGGAAGCTTCTCGTTATTAGCATTGAGATATATCATTTTTCACATTGGTCAAGGCAAGCATGTTAGACGCAACAAGGTTCTAATTATTATTTTCACTTGAGCTACTTATGGTAATCTAAAGCTATTGTAGAGTACAACATGAGGAATTACCATTTCTTGTGAGTGTATGAGCACTTGCGAAGGATCTTGGCCCAGTCTTCTGCTGTATTGGCCCACCCGCTGACAGCAGCCTCTCTATCACAACTGATTATTCTTTCCAACTGGTCGTTTTCATCATAATCTGACGTGTCTATCTTCGCAAGGTCTGACTGACTGGTAAATGGGCATTAGTACACGCGGTGCTTGATATGAAACGGATATACTCACGCATAGCAATGGCAGATGGATGTAACTAATGAAGGAAGTGTCGATGCTTGGTGCTGTGGAGTACACGCCGAGCTTCATGTGCATCGGTTGACACCTGAGGGGGGGAGCTTTTTTGCTTGGGGTCGGGGTAAGTCTATAGATTGACCTGGACTATCCCTACAGCGCTGTATGCTATCGGATGGGTAGATTTGTATGATAGTTCCGCTGGGAGTGCAGCGGAAGACTTGTGTTGCAGTGACCAGTCAAGTCATTAACATCCAGTACCATCGTGAACTTAACTTTCCCATCACCCACCGAAATGGCCGTGATGTAGTGAATCGCTTCAACTACTTGCTTGAAGTCCTTGGACACAAGCTTGAGGTTTCGTACGGCGATATAGTAGTAGGAAGATTCATTAGCCTTACTTAGAGCCCTCTTATGTTTTAGGTGCCTCCGTCTTAGCGGCCTCAAGCTGTTTCTTAAGTTCGTCGTTTAGCTCAAGCTGTCTAGTTAGCTCATCTTCAGCGCAGCGCCAGAAGTCGAAGTACCTCTGGGCCCGCTCCTCGGCCAAAGCGATCTTTTCTTGATGTCCTCATTATCGATGGAGAGCTGCGTACTTTCTAGGGGTCATGCATCCAATCCCAAGACAAAAGAATGACGAAAATAGAGTGGTTGATTCGAAACACCTTTTTTGCTCGGGGTATACATTCGAGGCAGATGCGCCCTGCGATACGGAACGCACTGTAGTGAGGCACATGGATAAGTCAGTGCCTCTTTGGCATTAGTGGTATTGTCGCGGAGCTAGACGATGCTTTGGTCGACCGCGGACTGGAAACGGTAGATCTCGTGCATCTTCTCCTTGACAGCCAGGGCGCCATCAAAGGTTGATCAAAGCGACGCTGTTGGTATATCGATATATGCGGGCTGATGGAATCGTCATGCCCGTTTGTTTGACAGTCTCGCTGATCCCTTCATCAGTAATCCTCTGGGTCTTGGGCTTCAAAGGATTGATCGTCAGCGCCTCGTGTGCCCCAGTCATTTCCGTGGAATCGTGGGCTTACAACGTCTGGGCCAAACATTTGGAAGCTATTTATATGCCGTTTGTCAGCAAGTTCCCAAGTATCTAATAGTAATAATGAACATACGATCGAATTGTTCCTTATGACTGATACCAGTGATATCGACGTTTCCAACGTCCTTAGCCATCTCCTTCTGACCAGAATCAGGAGTATCGTAGATTATACCACCCAGTGGTGCAATGCCAGCCTTGAAGGCATCTGCAATATCGGAAGTGGTCTTGGAGAAGGAGCCAGCTCGTGCTTCGAACTCCATACTCGCGGCACATGGCCAGCTGGGCGACTTGGCTCTGTACATCCAACATACATCTCCAGTCATATCCACCTTGTATTAGTGTTCTAGCTGACCCAACTTGAATTCGATGTAGCGCCACATCTTCAATATGTCGCTGGACAGTACCGGTTCCTCCCGTATACAGTCTCCCGCTCTCACCCACGAGTGGTGTTGCCGATCTGCATGTGCCTCCTGGCCCTCACGTATTACATCCTGTGCTGTGCTTTACTTTCAGATTGGAGAAGGAACGGTAAGAAGTTGAGAGGGACTGATCTGAGTACTAAGGAGCGCTTGACTGCTATAGAGTCCTGAATTACGCTGTGGTTGATGGCTGTGATGTGTGTGCCATGGCTGTCGGAACACCATATTCAACAGTACGAGCGGTGCTCGATGTGAAACGGATATATAGTGGCGAGATTTCCGTGACAATCACGACCAGCACCGCAGCCAGGGTAGGCTGTTATGTCTTGACACCCATTACTGCTTCTTCCTGACGAGGATTAGGTGTAATATGGAGGATGTTCATGAATGATAGTATTGTCAGAATCTCGGGTCAAGGTCGCTCGCTGTTCTGAGTACTGCGCCAAAGCTTCAGTCGGAAGTGCGAGGAAATGACCTCCCTCGACTCTTGGCACGCCTTCCAAAGACCAGCCCAATCCAAGAGATTCAAGTATTCAGAACTGATCACTTATGGTGTGCGGCTCGTTTATGTCCAATTGTACGTTTTGAACTTCATTCTGATAGGATGCAAAGGATACGGCCCGAGCCTGTTCATTTTGAGCTCAATATACCGCCACATCTTCAGGATGTCATCGGAGATCTCTGGAGTTGCACTTTTCATGATCAAGAGTAGTCGTGTACTCCTGGATCTACCCTGGAGGGTACATTTGTTAGGTGCGAGTCCAACAAACGTGAGGAGCCAGGCTGCCATATATCTATATTGCTCTTCTTCTTCTGTGGTATTCATAAGGATGACCTCCGAGTAGGTGCCGCATGAAAGACAGAGGCGCTCAGGAGATCGCGCGCCGAATTCGTCAAAGGAGTTCCAGTGATACATGAGGATGGGACCGTCGGATAACCTCTTTTTGAGTACGGGGAGTGGGTTCTCGGGAACACAGAGGCATTTAACATGCCATATTTTCGCCTGGAGTGGCAAGTCCCCAACTTTCGGCTGGGTTCAACATGGCCGTCTGGGTGGTCACGGATATCCGCGCGGATCATGGCGGCGAGGCGGACGGAAGCTATGACTATCCGGGTGGTGATTGAATTCCCCAATTGATCTCTAGGGAAGCAGTATTGCCGCTCGACTTTTGCAAAGCCTTGAAGGCTTGTTCCTCGTAGCGGTTATGGACCAGGCGATGCTGGAGTGCAGGTAGCGGAACGGTTGCCGACTATAATATATATCTATTTTCGTGGTTAAGTGCTGTTTTGCATTGCTTCTTATGAGATACCCTTGTAGGACCGATGCCTCTCAGAGCATTGACTATTAAACGGCTGGAGCCACTTGCCCTCCCCTACTCCTCCACAAAGCTTTGTGCTTGGATGATCTCCAAGAACATCAAGAGCACGACGGTGTGAACAAACATAACCTTGTTCGATCTCCTCTAGTATTGACTTGCGCAAAGCACCCCATAGTCAGGATGGTGGGCCCCCTGCTGAGGGTGTCGAGACAAATAGGGTCCTGGAACAATTGCATTAGCAATTGAAGTTTCTATTGCATATAATTTTAGGTATTTTTGCCAATGTGTCACGATCAGAGATAACTACCCACAAGTGGTTCATTCGCTACCTTGTAGGTGTTGTTGGTATCGAGCCCAGGGAGTCTCTGCCTCGCACTTGATCAAAATGAATCCGATTCATAGCATACCCGGCGATGATAACCTTCGATACTTCGCGGGTTTCAAGCTGCAGAAGGACGTACGGTTTAAAGAAGCATGTTAACAACCTGGAAAATGTCGTGCAAAGGGTCGATGCGGAAGGGGACGCCGCCAAGCCTCTTCAACTAGTCCCCCCAAACTGGACGTACGATCGATGGCGAGGTGACCACTTTTCTCAACAAGCTCGTCGTTCTGATCGTTCAGGTGCTTTTTCTCGTCCGTCATGGCCTCAACCTTCCCCTTGAGGGCGACATCTTCAAGGAGTTGAGCCATCATGTATTGTTAGGCGAGTTTGTTTTGTGACAACCATATTGCGAAGTTTTCTCCAAGATTTCCTTGCCATCAGCGACGCTCGTAGAGCCCAATCCATCCCACTTATTACTCACAGGCTTGTCGAGGGAAGCGATAGGTATAGTTGTGCCTGTCTTCTGCTAGCATGACTGTGTTGTATCATGCGGCTACCGCTCGTGGTCTCTCTCCAGAAGCTCAAGATGGATGTATGAGTATAGTATGTTTGATCTCAGAGTAGATCTAGATTGGTGTTCTGATCTTCGACTATATCCAGGTGTTTTGGAAGGGGTCGTCTTGGAACTCGACACATGTCATCTAGACATGCCTGTTGAAGGCTTGGTTCCATTGGGCCTTCGTACATTCACACAGACAGATCTCCAGCAACTTGTGCGTGAGCCAATCTAGTAGGCCTAATTCCGTTCCAGTTCCGGTCGTCGTCAAGTTCCACTCAATAGAGACCCAGATTAAGACTGCATTTCTAGGATGCTCCAGGTCAAAGCGCAGATAGTCATCGTTCCGAATGAAAGCTCATCTTGTTTACCTAGCCACAGCTAGTCAGTCTCTATTCTGCGACCATGACCCGGATTTATAAGGCGCATACTTAGCATCGCCCAGAAGGCTTACCAGGAGGAAAAGATCATTCACAAAATGTGTATAACTTATCCTTATGCCCGAACATAGGGACCCGGGGGCTCATATACTCTGCTAGATGTCAGACCAGAAACGAGAGAGACGGGTCTGCTGAAACCGCGAGACACAACTTACAGAGAAGTGGACTTTCCCAGCATTTCGAAATACTGTTTCATGTCATCCGAGGCCATCGTGGGCAAGAGTTGGGTGCCCTGGCCATACTGTTCCAGGCCATATGGCTTCAGAACTTCTTGGTGTCAAAGAAAGGGGCCAACAGCACCATTTTGAGAGAACTCTCCGGGAGTGATTCTAGATTGGAGGCGTCGATGCCGGAAATGGTGCCATACGGCTTCACTAACGGGCATCATTTTTCGTTCTTATGCTGAGGAACGATAGCCAAGGTATATAAGTAGGTGATTGAATGGGGTCCCTGTGAGAGAGGGAAGATTCCGGCTTAGCATGCTCAAGCCAAAGTTATATATCATAAGTCCACGTGAAGTGAGGCTGTTCTTGCCTTGCGTCGAACCATGCGATGTACCATGACTTGTGGCTTCAAGAACCCTAATTCCCTGAATGTTTCTGGTTCGATTGAGCGAATACTTTTGTGCTTACAGGTCGTGCTAGTCGCTTCGCCAATTGATGAATATGGAGTGCGCCGAGGCTATATGCATCTTCCGCCCCCTCAGAGCCACGGTTATTAAACACTAGCGGGTCTTTCGCTCCTATCTGGATACTAGTATCAGATGTCTCGGCCGTTATCGCTCGGCTTCTTGTGATTCATGATGCAATGCATTTCCCTATTGATAGTACAGGAGGTATAGAACGTCGTTTGATGTCTCATGGGTAGTCAAGTAGAGCTTACAGCCCCAACTACTAGGATAAGAACGGCCGATAAAATGCTATCCGCTCGTCTCTCGATCAGATCTGCGAATTTCAGTTGACAACAGCAAAAGAGCGAGGCCTCTACTGTGAAGCTGTGCTTGATTGTTGGGCCAAGATTCGAACAAGCTCATCTCGACAACTTCGTTGGTCATATAATATAGAAATTTGCATTGGGTGGGGGTGCTGATCAACCATTTGGTAACAGAATGCTGAAGATTTCGGAATACTTGCACTTCCAGATAGAGAGTATATAATACTGCAGCTCCCGCTTATGGTCGCAAACCCACTTTGTTAACCTCTGGGTCTTCTTTTCTCAGGTCCTTGTCAGAAGATGTTGAGGAAGGGGCAGAGGTGTTCGCGTCCTGTTTGAGAGATGTGAGGTTAGCGCGGCCTTCAGATAAGAGGAAGCTTAGAGATATACATTATCAGGAGCCTGAGTCGTGACCTCGTCGTCCTCATCCGGGGTCGGGGTCGTAGGTGTTGAACCGGTTCGGGAAGTGTCGCATGATCTGGAAGAAGGTTGCGACGTAGCTGTAGGCCGTGTCCACTTCGTCGATGTCAGTTGGTATACCCTGGAGGTGCGTGGTGAAGAATTCTTCCAGTGATCTGCAAGATATGGACGGCCTTGCCTTTTGAGACCTCACAGTTCGGGGAGACAAAGTACTCGAGGAGCTATTCCTCGGCGATCTATATTTATATAAGCTCCTATCAAGTCGGTTTGGTGATGTAGCAATGACCCTCGATATATAGGTCATCGGTGACAGGGTACTTTGAACCTGTCGTCCAGGAGCGCATAATACTTACAGCCTCCGTCGTAATATATTGGAGGCCTTTCTCGAAACTTGAGCAAGTCAAGCTACTTTCCAGATCTTCAGTCAAAACTCTGGGAATGCTCATGTTCTTTTCGATGTTGCTCTCCGACTCGAGAGTTTCCTTTCAGTAAAGAATGACCTCCAGGAATGTGCTTGCCATCGCATCAAGTGCAAGTAGCACAACTGTCTAACAGAACGATGCTGTCATTTATCGAGTTCACCCGCAGGCATGATTGTATTTGATGATTTCCAAGACCATGAACAGCACAACATCCGTGTTGTTCTGCTCCGAGAGGAAAGCCTCCAGCTGCGAAGTGCTTCGTTGAAAAGCTTGTCGATGCCCGTGAACCTCTCTACGGGGTCTGCATTCCACGAAGTCAACATCGTCTTGAAAGGGTTGAGTCTTAGGTCCATTAGGGAGCTTCAGGTTGGGGTTGTTTTCGAGTAGCATAAACCCACGCAGCCTGGGTTGAACATCCGTGATTGTGCAAATATTACTGATAGATCAGATCCCATCGTATAGATAGACATTGCAGGTAACACGAACGTGCTCATCGATACCAGGGTTCCAATGAGATAGACCACGTCAAGCTGGACTTGCAAATGCCAGTGTAAACAGAATCTTGCGCTAATAACAAGCTTCGTATACATATCCTGAGAACTTGCCCATAGGTCCGTATACCTCTCGTTTAGCGATATGTACCAGTGATGCGTTCCAAAACTGGGCTGCCGTCAGCTGGTATACTGAGAACACCACTTGAAACGGCATCTTGTGTTGCCAGCTCGCTCCATATGCCATGGACCTGGAGAGTTGAACTTTTGGACTTCATGGAACGGCTACCTATAAACTTTGTACGTTAGCTTCGATGATGGCGCAAAATTAAGACCTCAGCTCCGAGGCTCATTGCTTCTCTGACTTGCCTAACTTATTTTATATGCATCTTGTGGGATTAATGCGATCAGGGAGATCTTACGCAGTCTCATTTGGTCGCCATGACAGCGGCCATTGGATGAGGAAGTCAGGTTCATGAGCTCCTGGCGAGAACACTCTCTCTGTATATATAGGCGGCTTGAGATACCCTTCGGCTCGTGAAGTCCGCAGCATGTGAAGTGCTCGAAAGCTGGTGAAGCAGAAGACAAGTGGGATGCATTGCGTATCATTTGCATTGACAGCCTTCGCCTCATAGGGATCCTTATCGGAGACGTAGTGCATTTGGACCCTGTCGTCTTATAATTCCCCATGAAGGTTCCAATACGCACAAAGAAAACGTGACAGGAGTTTCGTGTCTTTCTCGCTTCTCTTAGCGCTTGACACTCGTCAGTGTGATGCTGTTAGGACCACAGTTCGTGACACGCTCACCACATTCTCAATACTCAATAGCTAGAGAATGTCGACAGTGACCTTGGTCTTGTCAGGTGTTTGGTGTATGCGTTGGGTCGTGGTCTTTGGGGGTATGTGAGTGAAGGCAACGACATAGTATTTAGGTATAGACTCTGCGATTACGTCTTGGGCCTGTGATCCAGATGAGGCCTATCTTGGTAGAGGGAGATTACTGAGGAGGCAGGATAGTGAATTGATATACGACTTATGCCTTGGTCAGCTTAGTTGATGTTTATTGATAGTATTATCACTCTCATACCTTGCGATTCAATCTCTTCGTATGAGCTGAAAGTCAAAATAGTGGTAACACATCGATTCTTGTGACGCGGGGGAGATGTTTCTTTGCTGACATGAAAAGCGCAGACAGCAAGTCCTTATATTTGCCAAAGGGGTCGCCATCCTGTGGTAGGACCTCGAGGCGAAGATAACTGTAAAACGAGTCAGTAAATATCATACGAGATATATTTTCTGCCATATCCCATACCCTAAACCGAGGTAGCCGAAGAAGTCGTGGATGCTGTTCGACAGCATGGCAGCAGAGGCTAGGCATAGCTCTTCGTGCTTGATAATGCGGATCATCTGCTTTAGTGTCGATTTGGGTCTCTTGGCGAAGTGTGCCTCATTCACCACAATCCGACCGACTTGGATGTT
The DNA here is from genome assembly GCF_000149555.1 of Fusarium verticillioides 7600. Taxonomy (NCBI): domain Eukaryota; kingdom Fungi; phylum Ascomycota; class Sordariomycetes; order Hypocreales; family Nectriaceae; genus Fusarium; species Fusarium verticillioides. Next base: position 650,786 of record NC_031679.1, on the reverse strand, counting down.
TAGGAGAAACTGCTTAACCTCAAAGGCTTGGTCCTCGCCAAGCTCATCACGGCTTGATTCTTGGGAGATTTGGTCAGAAGACCTTTCTGTCTTTAATAATATATATGATAAGAACATCGGTGCTGGTGTTGAGTAATGATGAAGAATGAGAGTTGAAGGGTGGGAGAAGGAGCAGCTTTTATAGCCAGCCAGCTACATGCTTGCTTTTCCATAATCTTCTGAGGCATTCTCAGTTTTCAATAGTTTTCTTTGTGATTTATTTCTCCAGGCTTCGATTTGTGAAGGTCAAGCATGTTGTAGTACCCGAATGTGCTCGATTGTGGTACAACAGCTTACGTGTCCAGCTTTGACGAATGCAGCTTGGCAATTGATTCCGTAGCAAAGAGGCAACAAGCTCGCTTGCATATGGTTACTTTTACTATTGTGCAATCACTTACTGTATCAGGCACGCGGTGGTCTGTTGCCTGCTGCTTCCAGAGCAAGCTGCACTTGAGCCAAGCTCACGCTTACGTTTTGTTGTCCCTGCTCTGGATTTGCGACAAGCTTGAGTATCAATCACAACTTGTGTTTAAGTTCGAGTGAAATTTAATGATTGCTGGTTAGCAAATATGCAGCGGTGCCCTTTATACAAGTTACGCTGATTATCAACGCACACCAACCACCCTCAGCTTGGGCAATTACCGCCTTTCGTATGATATCAGATGGCTTGTCAGTTACAACGAATGCTAAACATATCAAATCTAAACAATTGTTAACCTCTTGTTGCTGAACTATATTCTATTCCCTATGCTTGTGTTGATTGCTATGTAACCTGTTAGAATGGCTGTGTATGACAAGCATCATTCGTTCATGAACGGGGAACAGCAATTGATCCTGCCTTTGCTGGTGCTAGAAAGGCAACTCAATATGCAAGATGGAGGCAGAAGGCGCCAATCGGATGTGAAGAACAGGGCAGGTGTGAGGAAGAGAGGAGGAGACAAGGAAAACATGTTGAGTTGAGGTAGGCAACAGTAATGTGTTGATGTTCATCAAGAAGCTGAGCAATCTTGATATCCTTGTGGAGCTAGGCAGGGACAAGGCCAACCAAAATACATAAGCCCTTGGAAGGACTCTCGAGCTCGACCACGAAACGGTCTACTGGAAGCACACAGTATTCGTCCCCAGCGTAAGGACTACATGTACGAACCGGGAAAGGTGATGGAACGGGGAAAATCCGGCACGGGGAATGCCATCTTGAACGCCGAGAACTTTGCTTTAGCTGGTTTCGCTATCTACGCCCAGGACCAGCTTGAATCAAAGAGCCTCCCAACCCTGACAAGACGTGGGCCTTGAGTAACGAGGATAGGGGCGTTTAGGTACTCAAAGAAGCGCCACTTGAAAGCAACCGTCTCAACTCCTCACCCTCCGAGATCTTGAGAATGGTGACCCGCTTCGAGCTACACGCAAATGCAACAGTGAGTTCCGTATCTGTCGCCGATATGGCATTCGGAATACCTCGAAGATCGCGCGGTAGTTGGATCAAATCGTTCTCCTTCCACTGGATACAATGATTTCTGAGTCTGAACGTTGGTGTGAGGTGTTGGCATGGGATAGTTCCCACATTCGTTGGAATGACTCCGTAATTGGTTTGGATTCCAGAGTTATCTGGTAAGAAGGCATCGATCTTCCAGTCGTTTTCGGAAAGTTGGATCTCAGCAAGCATCTCCCCAGTCGTCCAATTCCAGATTCGGACGTCCTTGTTAGTCTGACCGGCCAAAAGAGTTCCCGTGGAAGACAGGATCAAGTTGGAATCCTGGTCAGCTTGCCACTTTTTGGCACACATCATTGAATCAAGGTTCCATATCTGAATCTCGGATGGAAGTCCAAGGGCAAGGGTGGAAGAATCCTCGGCAATTGCCATCGAAACCGCAGTGATCTTTCCATTAAATGGTATCTCTTGAAGCACTTCGCCCGTGTCACAATTGAGAATTCTTATCCCTTTCCCGTACTTAGTGAACAATAGGCTGCCATTCGGAGAAAACAAAAAGTCATATGCCCGCATCCCGCTCCAGGTATGTTCGAGATCAAATGTACCATTTTTCCGCTTCCAGACCTCAACGTAAGGACCACCCTTCCCCAAATAGAAGTCAATCCATACTGCGATACGGTGAGAGTCTGGTGAGAATTTCGCCCTGGTCCTTTCGTAGTGCTGGCTGAACTGCCACACGCAATGACCATCGCGTGCATTCCATACGGCCACTTCATCCCATCTGTCTGTTACTATGAACGCAGAATCGGGGGAAAACTTGTAAGACCATATCCTGGAGCCTTTGCGCTTAGTGCGTATCTCATAGAGCATCTCGCCTGTCGCGGCATCCTATGCTCTCAGTTCGTTCTTTTCGTATAACGCTACTACTGTCGATGCATCATGCGACAGAATGACTGACGTCGTTTCCTTTGAGTCCTCTGGAGGCTCTTTGAGGAGGCTTGGCCAGTCCCATAACTGTATTTTACCGCCACCTTTTCGCACAGAAGCAAATGTCTGCCCATCCGGAGAAAATAAAGTATGGTCTATATCATCGTCCTCATGGCATCGCATCATTGTCACACAGGCTTCTGCGATCAAGTCCCACACTTCAATGTTGCTGCGTGACCAACCATTTCCCTTACTTTTGAGAAGGAGAAAGTTCATGTCGGGTGAGAATGAAAGACTAGGGAGGGAGAGGTGCCGCCCGATGTTGAGTCTTGCTGAGGACTTACCACTCCGAATATCCCAGACCAATATTGAATTGTTGCCATAAGCTATCGCCAGGAGGCGCGAGTCTGGAGAAAAGACAAAGTCCATTATCTGACAGCCATTCTTCTCCTCCAGCTTCAGCTTCCATACACACTGGCGTGTCTGGAGATCCCAGATCTTCATTATTACATCTCGTTCTGAAGGTGCAGCTAATACTTTCCCATCTGGTGAGAAGCCACTGGGCATATGCCAGGCACCGTTTGATAGCGCGATGTCAAAGGATTTCTCACCATCACCATGTTCAAGAAACCAGACATGCGCATTAGCATAGTCTGAAACAAGCAGAGCAGTGAAATGATCCAGTGAGAATTCGAACTGACACTCGTAGTCTTCATGAGATTCGGGGTCAGTTTCCCTGACCCATGGACATTTAAGATCTCTCACGCAATCCCCCGTTGCCACATCCCAGGCTCTCACCTGTCCCTCGATTGAGCATGCCCATAGTAATGCGGAGTCTCGTGAGAAGGCTAAATCACCCAAAGCTGTGTCTAGTGTTGGCTCTAGAAAATGTGCTGTTGTGTCCGAGGATAGGCTTATCTTGTGCTCGGGGGTAGTCACTGCTAGGTATTTTCCATTGGGAGAAAGAGCCATCCGAGAGTTGTTTTCTATCTCGAGCTCCTCGATGCATTCGCCTGTCTCGCATCTCCAGGCTCTGACATACTTTCCACTGGAGACAGAATGCAATACTTCAGAGTCGGGTGAGAACACGGTCGAGCGCCTATCTCCGTAGTGCCACTCTCTAGACTTAGGGTTCTCAAACGAACGTAGGCGTGGATCCCAGTCGGCTCTTCTGCCTGCCACGCCTCTCAAATAAGCTGGCATTTCGGCGACAAAGGTCTTTCTGACGATGCTGTTCGTAGGCGCAAACACTAAAGCCGAGTGATATATCCGCAAGGGTGCTAGGTTGATCATTTCGGTATCTTTGTCAACGATTCTTATTGCATCGTCAAGGAAATCGATCAACTTTACGTCAACAGCAGACTAAGAAATGAAGTCTTAGTGATTTGGGAGCTCTTAACCAATTCATGTCTTACCTTTCTTTCCAGCACAGATTTGAGACTCCTGATTAGGCCGGTGATCAAATAGACCTTGCCTAGTAAGATCATGGCCCCAAACCAGTGAAGCAGATGCTTCTCCAAAAAGCTGAGGATGGCAGCGGCATCTCCGGGGGCAATTCCTGCAGCCTTTTGGTGATCTATCCAGTAGGCGCATGCGTATTGAACCTCCGGGGGTAGACATTGGTCGATAACCTCGGGCCGTAGTGTCGAACGGAGCACACCTGGCATCCCCAGGTGACAGACATCGGTTTTAAGGCTCTCCATCGCTTGGAAGCAGTCTCCAACTAAATCTCTTGACAAGTTCTGTTTTTCAATCTGAAAAGGATTCCCTTCTATGTCTGGGTCCATCAGATAGTCACGAAAGGATGAATGAAACATTCGAATGGGTTCATAAGAAGAGGAAGGGATGCTGAGAACCGAATGGAGAAAATCCAGCCTGACATCAATCGTCTTCTGTTCAATTCTTATGAGTCTCGACAGTGCGGATGATGATAGAGGGATGGCGAGGTTGATGATGGTACCGACGATTCGCTTGACTTCGTGAATGATCGTCTCCTTCTTGCGTTTGGAACAACGCGAACCAAACAGCTGACCAAGGACTGGCCCGTAAGTAAGCTCCATCCGAGACGAGGTGTCCTCAGCCGAAGATTCCAGGAACCTTTGGAGCTGCTCGTCGGGGCTGCCATGCCTCCGGTCAGTTATGAAACGGCATACAGTTGCGGCGAAGATGAAGAGGGGCGCTGCCCTTTTTGCGAGGAGCTGGATGGTGGCGTTTCCAGGCCAGTCGTCAGGCAGCTTACGCCCCTCAGCAATCGAAGAATCCCATCTTTTTTTAATCAGATTTGTTTCGTGGGTCAAGAATGTCGATATGTCGTGTTCTATTACTTGAGCGGGTATCTCGTGGAGGACTAGGTCTTGATAAGTTCCTTGCACATCGTTGAAGCCTAGACGAACCGGAAGATCAGGGCGACTCGTTACAAATATTCTAGTTCGCGGTTGCTTTATGTCCCTTGTGCGAGAAACCAGGTTAATGATGAGATGAATATCATCATCAGACTCGCATTCATCCAGTGCGTCGACGACAATAGTGATGGGCTTTGTAACCTGAGTCTCAGTTGCATTTTGAGAGAGGGGCTCCAGAATAAGTCTTTCTAACTGAACCCTGACGGCTTTGCTCGCAATAGTTGGATCATGCAGGACCGCGTTATAGATATAAGACTCGAGCGCCGGCCGGTTCGTCGCAAGTTGACGCGCAATGGTAGGGACGAATTTGGATATTTTCTCTCGGTTCAGTTCGCCACGTTTGAAGAAAAAGGACGCGCCCAATCTCCCGGCCTCTGATAGGGAGCGGGCAATTGTGCGTGAGATAGTGGACTTTCCAGTGCCCGCCATGCCGTTCAGCCAGAATACCGTCCTCGACTGGTCAGTTTTGTCTTCGGCCCATTCTTTGATCTCCCGTAGAATATCCTTGCGGGTGTTCTCCAGACATGTCGCGTTATGTTCCTCTGCATGTGAGTCCCAAACTGCATCACCAACGTAGGGCAACTGGTCGATTACTGCTCTTCGCTGGCCAGCTTCTGTCCTGTCATCAATATCAAGGATAATACCTGCCGTGTCAATCTGAAGGACCTCTAATAGGTTTTTTGTTGCATTCTCAATGTTTCGAATGGCGCTTTCAACCTTTTCCTTCCGCAGCGGCCATCTGAGGCTTGAACAGTTGGTCTTGTCAGATAATAGACTTTCGAGCTCACGTAACTGAACCTCGCTGCTTCCCATAGCATGCGCAAGCTTCTGGGAAGCTTTCAGTTTGCTGCCATTCTTGCCAGTGAGAAGATGGCGGATCTTTTCGGACTCATAATGCAAGGTGATAGCTGCCTGTAGGAGACGGGCACGGCCGTCGCTGGAATCTTTGACGTCTTTGGCATACTTGGAACACCACGAGATAACCTTGAGAGACAGGTCGACTACGGCAATGACGTTTGCAACGATACCTAGGCCTTCCAGTCCAGACATGATTCCTCCTCGGGGAGTAATAAAACACCGGACCTTGATATAGGGCGTCAAAATAAAGTTAGCAAAAGATATCCTAAACTTAGTAAAGGCATCCTAAGCTTAGGTACCTAGGCTAGACTTACCTAAATCTTTTTATAATTTAGGATTGAAGTCCTAAGTTTTCTTTCCTCCGGTGTCTCCTCTCGTGATGCTGAAGTGCGGGGAATAGAATCAGGCTGCGGATGAAGAATGAGAGTGTTGGTTCAACCTGCAGCTGCCCGCGTCCATCACATGGTTCTTGGATTCCATTGGTAGATCAGTGACGTGCACAGGCATCAAATTTGGTGTGAAGGACCCTGTTAATGCAGTTAGCGACAGGATGATTGTGCATACCTTATTCGTTTGAGGGAGTGTAAGAGAGAAGTTCGAAGGACTAAGGGAATGGGTTTAGAAAGGGTCACTTCCACTTGACAATATTTCCTTCCGCCGAGAAATGGAAGCCGCACCCACAGATGCATGTTTCGTGCCTGCTTTCTCAACAAGAAAAGCTCGGGACTCTCGATCCTTCTTAGGTTCGTTGCACTTCTTCTATTTTTCAACACCCATCCTTTATCAAAATCTCAAGTTTTCTTGTTCCCATAGGACACTCATTCGCAATCCTCATAGCCTACGTATTTTACGGTGGTTCCAGGGTTCAGGCTAGTTACCCTTCTCGATTCTTACCAAGTTTTGCAGTGCCTGGGTAAATGTTCAAAGATAAATTTATCGATTTTATACTACTTTGTTATTTAGCTTGCCACATACTAGGTATATGTATGGCTGCCACCATTAATCGCTAAAGCCTGGAAGATAATATGCGACCGCATCTGAAACTCCATCGACACTGCTCCACTGAATAGCGATTGTTTTACAACTGCCTACCTCCAGCTACGCTACAGATTAAACACAGCGGAAATGTGCCGCTTCAACACCAAGCATCGGAGACAACAACGGCAACTAAAAACGCCCTCACTCCAAATCTGCCTCGAGCTTATCCCCAAAAAGCAAGATGCATCTCATAGCGTGCCACGAAGCCGACCAAGCTGTCTTGTGAATGGTTGCATATTTGCGGCTGAGGGACCCTTGCACATACCAGATAGAGGGGTAGAAAGAAAACAAGAGGCACAACCAGATACAAAATATTCTTTCAGGCCTTGATTGTTAAAGTCCTGTGATGGACAGGGGGAATAAAAGCAATAAATAGAATGCATTGCCAAGCGGGGTTCCCGTTCACCTCCCGTCTTGTCATTTCTTGTCCTTGTTCTTGTGTTTTACTGGTGTAAGTCAAGTCAAGATGGCGCCTCCGCAGCCTCAGGGTAATGTTGTACAAACGACGCCTCAGCCTTTGATGCATCAGAGGTCTGTGGCTAGGAAGCCTGTTGGGAAACCGGTTGGAACACCAGGTCAGAGCATTTCGCTGCCGCATAGACCTGCTCCTCAGCAGCAGCATCCGCAAGCTGGGTATCCTCCTCACATCCAACAGCAGCAACATGTTCAACCACAGAGACCTCAGTCGTATCATCCTGGGCAACAGGTTCAACCTATTTACCAGCAACAAAGCCCACAGCAGATTCACCAAGCTCAGCCGATAGCACACCCAGGCCAACCACTTCAACACCAGCAAGCGCAACCTGCTCAGTACCCTCCCCAGCAGCAACAGCATCAAAGCCAACCTCATTCTCAAAATCCACAAACTCACCAACAACCAATTCAGTATCAGCAACCGCACCAACAAGCGCCGATACAACAATATCAGCAACAGCAACAGCAACAGCTTCCACAGCAGCATGTCCAAACGCAACACCCTCAGCAGCAACAACCCTTCAGCCCTACAAACCCATCACCAAATCCCGCTCCTCAAACGACTCTGCCAAACACTCACCAAGCACAACCACATCAATCTCCAGCAAGCCCAACTCCGCAAATCCACCGTATCGACACTGCCAACAACAACATCGGTTCGTTTGTGGCCGATCACGGCAGACCTGGAAGCATCAGCGGTAGCAGCGCCGGTATCGCAACGCCCGCTACCACTGTCGCTACGCCAAGCGTCGCAGGCACACCACGATGGGAGCCGAATGTTGTTTCTACCGCGGCTCAGCAACCTCCTGTGAGCCAGCAATCCCCGGCAGGTCAACATGTTCCTGTCCAGCAAAGTCCAGCGATACAGCATACCCCAGGCGCACAACAACCTCACCAGCAACCTCATCCGGCTCAGTATGCCCCGGCAGCTCAACAAATCCCAGCTCTTCAGCAGAATCATCCGCCTCAGCATACTCCAGCGTCTCCGCATAATCATCCAGTTCAGAATGCCCCAGCAATTCAGCCGACTCAAGCTGTTCAAGCTACTCCCGCAGCAGACCTGAGGCGCACATCTACTGGGCAACCTCAGCTGTGTAACCATTGTCGAAAGGGTAAGATGGTCGTTTGAATGAACCAATACTGTCGCTAACACTCCCAGGCATACCTCTCAATGTGTCAGTTTATACCTGTCTCATCTGCAGCACAGCGCATATCACAACGAACTTCTGTGTGTGGTGCTTCACCTCCAACGCAGTCAACGCTTCTCATAGCCACGATAAATCCTACTACGCCACTGAATCCGACCCACGAGTTCAATCCTCCGTTCAAGATGCGACAACCCAAATGTGGACCATTCGAAAGAACGTCTCTGGCCGACTCTGGTACACTCATAACTCGACTGGATTGAAGACACACCTGAAACCCACAGCAGCGGCCTTGTTTGGATTCTCTGGATTGCCACCTGGCTGGGATGAACGCAAGACACCTGACGGACGAACTTTTTACTTCAATAAGAGATTAGGGACCAGTTCTTGGGTGAAGCCTGCCAACTCTCTGCCAGACGGTTGGAGGGAATTGAGAACGCCAGACATGACGCCGTTTTATATCAATGAACAGCTTGGATTATCGACGTGGGATCGGCCGGGACAGCAGCCACGACAGACAAAGCAAGGAAAGCAGGTTATTGTGAGAAAAGCACGCCCTGGTCAACCGAATCAGCCGCAAAACGTCGGCGATAGCATTCTTTCAGCGACGGTCAATGCAGCAAGACTCACTGGTCAAGGCGTTGAGATGGCAAGTCGACAAGTGGGAAAGCTTGGCAAGAAGAAGAATTGGAGAAAGATGGGGCGCATGTTGAACACTGTCAACAGCTTCAGTGGTGTTGGCTCCGGAAGTGATGGCGAGTACGACGACAATTACAACGATGATGGGGACTTTGGATTTGGAGGTGATGACTCGAGCGGGTTCCAAGACCAGCAACAGGCACAGTTCCAGCAAAGCTTCGACTATCAGCAATCCTCTTTCTCACAACCTCAGCAGTCTTTCTCATTTGAAGACAACCAGCAGTCAATGTTTCAGCAGCAGCCAGCCTATGAGCAACAGTCGACATTTGAGTACTCGGTACAGACTGAGCAGCCAGCTTTCGAACAACCTGCATTTGATCAACAGCCTGCCTTCGGCCAGCAGCCTGAGCAGTTCAGTGTTACGGCTGAGGTGTCCTACACAATGAATGAGGGTCAACCAGCCTTCGAGCAGGGGGTCCAGTACACTCAAACATACGAGCAGCAACCCGGATTTGAAGTCCAGCAGCAGACTACATTCGAGGCTACTTCAACCCAAGAGCCAATTTTGGCTCAGCAGACAACATCTTATGAGACAGTCATTACATCTGAGCAGACCGTCGTTGAGCCTCCCATCATGACTGAACAGCCTGTATATCAGGTTACTGCGCAAGAGACATATCCTACCCAGCCGTATGTCTACGACCCAACTCAAATTCCTCAGCAGCAGGTCACTATCTCGTATACAGTACCCGACTATGCGGCCGAACCAGCACCACTGTTCACATCCCAAACCCAAGTGCAGCAACCTGCGTATCCGGTATTCCTTCAGAACAACCAGCCTGAGATCATCACAAGCGACGTCCCTCTGGTCGAAGTCCCAGGTACACCAGACAACACAACACTCATTGTCAGCAACGGGTACGGTGGTAATGACATCTTGGCTGGTACTAGCCTAGCAACTGAGAACAATGCGGCTGCTGTTCCTCAGGTCTCAACGCCAGCGCCACAAGATAGTATTGTGGTGGAGGTGACGGTTCAGTCGACCCCGACGCCTGGGTTGGAGACAACTGCATCGCCAGCACCGGTTGTTGTGCAGGAATGTAGTGCCTCAGCAAAGCCAGCTTCCATTGTGACGGTTGATCCTGTTCAGCCAGTTGACTATGATGTTGGAGCCAGGTGTAATGCACTCATTTGATGATAGTAGGCGTTTTTGGGTATTGAGATTTTGAGGTAACATGTGATGGTAGTTTGGGATCTTAGCACTTGAATTATAGCAGTGTACAACAGGATGAGAAACGAGATACGAGTACACGGATAGTAGCACGCAATCAATTTGACTTCTAGTTTATCGGTAATATACTCACCCCTTCAATAACTTCTCGGCTCAAGAGATCTGGTATTCCTCATCGGTCCCTCCCCGTTTCACAAACCTAATCAAGTCCCCAAACTTCTTCACGGGCTTCTCCTCCTCCCCAATCTTAACTGGTCTATAAAACCACTGCCACGATAGCCACAATCCCCATGTGAACAACGTCGCTGGAACCGCAAACACCCAATACACCCAGAACTTCTCGTTCACACTCCAGACTCCCGTGTCATCATCAACTTTGAAGAACGACATGCTGAACAGCGCTGATATAAAAGTCGCAGGTAAGAATGTGAGCGTCACGAAAGCTATGGTCTTCATAGCTGCGCTGTCAGATTGAGTTGCCTGGCCGATCTTGACGGAGATGCGAGAATCGTACTGCGCTACTGAGTTGAACGCGAGTTGGATCTCGTTAAGAAGCCGTTCCTTGTTCGCGGAGGCTCTGCAGCGTAGACTCTGCAGAATGTGGATGTACCACAGTAATCGTTCGCCTACATGTCGAAACTTTGCTTTTGCAGGTCTACTCCCCCCAGCGGCCTCGGCCTCAAACGTACTATGCTGCTGTATGATCGCCGTGATAGTCTTCTCCGCAACTTCAAGCGTCTCCGAGACGTGAATAGCATGTCTAGCTGTATCATGCATAGCTCGATATTTAGGCTCAGGTTTCTGCGTAAGATCTGTTTTCTCAATTCTTCGAACGTGGTCGCGAACTGCCCAGACGGAGTTATCTTGAAGGAGAGAGAGATCCTCGAATAAACGGGGGTAGAACCAGAAGGGATCGCTGAGCGTGTCGTTGTGGGAGTTTAGGAGCAGTGGATCGGGGAATCTATCGCGAAGACGAAGTTGTTTGGGAGCTTCGAAGACAAGAAGGATTGTTTGTTGGGGATCTTTCATCCAGCGTGTTAGGATGTTGAATTTATGCCATTGATGGGAGGTTTCGTTCAATTGCTTGACGAGGAATCGTGACCAGGTATCTGCGTCTGTCAGTACTGAGTATGAACTTAGATGGTAGAGGAAGACTGACTCAATGCAGTGATCATTCCGTTGTTATCGCGAAATGTCTCGCTTCCAAAGTAGCCGTTTGATCGACGGCTGTAGCTTGACCACCAGAGCTCAGGCATACAGAAGACATCGGTGAAGCGTTTCCTACACGATGAGCAATCGCGTACTTTATCTGCATCCGCGAATCTACCCATAATCAGCATTATTCTTGACCCCAATGAGAATAAACTCACACGACTATAACATGCGACTCACTCCACAAAGCCGGCATCTCCCCCTCATAAAAGTCCCCCGGTCGGACATCCTCACGAAGCCACTTCTCATTCCCTGAGCCCATCAGCAACGCTCTCACCCTCAGATTCAATTACTCACCTTTATCCCATGTTACCACCCGAAATTCAACGCAATTCTCATGTATTCTAGCCGGCATTTTCAAGGTAGTGAAGAAGTGGAAGAATTAACCGCCGAGGGAAGCTGAGGTTCCATTTTCATACTGCGGCTGGACCAGGGTTGGGCGGCAAAGAGGCGGAGCGTGTGCATAAACCTGCATGGTTCTATTGAAGCTTGAAGATGAGTTGGTGGTACAGAGCTGAGCCTCATTTGTGAGAAAGTAACCAACTGTTGTATTTGGGGCGCTGGGCAAATGCGCCCGGCTGGAGTGATGGTTTCTGGGGTGCATGAGATTTTAGGCAGCGTTTGTCGCTCGCTGTGCGATTTGGCGCAGAGAGAAGATTTCACGTACTGTTTGATCACGAGGGGAGGGTAAATCCATCAAGATCAATATCGTGGTGTTGGTGTTGGTTGGAGGCCTGTTGACGTTGGTGCCTGTTCGCGATGATACCCGGGAGCGCTTGGGATCAGATCATGTCAAGCAACCGTTGCATGCTCTACACCTGCAGGTCTCAAGGCATCAGTGAAGAGAGGGGAGAATTAAAGAAAATGCCATTCAATGACCCAGAAGTTAGGTCCGATTGATGCAGTGGGAGTCTTTATTGATATATTCTGGGCGGGGGAGTTCGTCACCCCCCTACCCTTGAACAAACAGAGCCCGCCACACTCCCCACCTCCTTTCGCTTGGCCTGGCTTCACCTGAGGCTCCATCTTATTCACTCCCCACTTACAGGTCGGGTACAGCCTCTGCCTGTGTCTATATCCATCAGCCTTCCCCCCGAAATCCCCTTCCCCGGCTTTCTCTTCTCTCTGTCTTGATGCTTTATATCGGGGAGATTCAGATTCAGATTCATCCCGTCACAGCTATTAGCGATTGTTTGCTTTTTCGTTCACGAGCTGGACCTCATCAAACTATTTTGCTTGACGCAATCGAACCATCTCACACACAAATCTCCCATCCCTTTGAAAGAGTGACACCCTGCTTTATTTTACCAAGGCGCCATCTCATTCCTGACACATGAGACAAAGGAATCACCGTCTAGCAGATCACAGCAACCCAGCGATGAGCGGATAACTCTTCCCACACTCCCACCCAGAGTTGGATTTATCAACCAAATTCTTCTGGGGAACACAAATTCACATCCAAATCTTAGCATCATGGGTTCACACAACCCGAAAACCCAGCTAATTAATAAACGTCCCCCAATCTTCA